>NC_092872.1:592276431-592580866 GCF_028372415.1 Notamacropus eugenii | reverse complement strand
TTATTGAAATTATATTTCTGACATTTTCTTTATTTAAAAAAATGTTTAGTTCTATTTTAATACTTCTTGCTCTTTTATTGGGTTGTTTTTTACCCCTCTGACCCATTCTAATTTTCAGGATATTCAGTTCTTGAGTCAGATTTTCTCCCACCTGTTCTGAGGTGTCAGTTTTCCTTGCAATTCTTTCCTTTCTAGGTTTCCAATTCTTTATCTCTTATTGTTTCCCCAGATAATACTTTAGTCCCTTTGGTCAGAAAATTTTATTCTTTGACGTTTTACCTGGGCTTGAGGTTGCTACTCTAATTGAGGGTTTATCCCCTTAGTGTCTCTCATACCAAAATATTTCCTCATGGCATTTTGCATTTTCCTTGATTTGTTCATCTTAGCCACCTGTTTCTAAGTTGAGGAGTCTGTGCTTGGGTACAGTTTCCCAACTGAATGACAGAGGCAGGCTCTTCTTGGTCCTGTGTATAGTGGGCTATGCTAGGTGTCTGCCTTAGGGGATTCCAGGAATGCTCCTATACTGGACCCTGCCTATTCTTGTCACAGGGTTCCTGGACATCCCTGTAGCGTAGCACTGACTGGAGTTGTTCCCCACTGCTGCTGGGTTCAGGAACTATTCCTGGGCTGGATTTTCATTACATGTTCATAGGACTAGCTGGACTCAGGGCACTAGTGTCTCCCTAGAACTGTTCTGAATACCCTGAGGCTGATCTCTCAGGCTGGGCTTCTATAGCCCTGGCTAGTCTGGATTGGAGTGCGCGTTGGGTTCAGACAACTGACCATCCCTGAATGCTTGAAGTTGCTCTTGCTGGAGTGAACTAAATGGCCTTTAAGGTCACTTCTGGCTCTAAATCTATGACCCCGTCAAGAATGGATGATAAAGGCGGTATGGTAAAGTGGAAAGAGCATGGGCTTGAGGCAGAGGACTTGGGTTCAAATCCTGCCTGTGATACTTTACTACTTGTGTGATCTTGTTTGAATCACTTAGCCTCTCTTGCCCTCAGTTTCCTTATTTATAAAATGGAGGAGGATTCAATGGTGTCTGAAGTTCCTTTCAACTCTATGTTTATAATCCAAAAAGTAGAAATGTTCCCACAGAAATCACCTTTCACCTGGACTATTTGATTACCCCCGTAGAGATAGACCATCCAGTTCATTTTGCCCAGCTGATATGAAGAATGATCCATGACAAAAGATGACAATTCTAGTTCATAAATCCCAGAATTTAGCCACTTAGTCTAGAGTCTAGTATGACCAGGCATGGAAATCTGTTAATTTCTTTCTGTCAGTCTCTCTCTCTCTGTCTGTGTCTGTCTGTCTGTCGGTCTGTCTCTCTCTCTCTTTCTCTTTTCCTCCCATTGAGTCAGCTACACTAAGGACTTAATGTTGTTTTCTACCTTCTGTTCTCTTGGACTGAGGTACTAACTTTACTGTCCTAAGTGAAGCCTAAGTCATAATGTTTCTGATTTTACCATCTCCTTTTCCCAGAAGCAGGCTTTTTCCCCTACTAGACAATGAGAGCAGAGGAAGAGTTTGAGAGAAATTGTCCCTGGGGAAAGCAAAGGTCTCATTTCCACCCCTGAAAACCATAGAAAGAAAGGCATTTTAGAGAGGAGATAGACAAAGGGACAAAGAGAAAAGTAAAGATACCAGGAGTTCAAGGACAAGTGATAAGTGACAAGACATGATCCTTTATCTGATCAGACTCCCAGGCTCAAGAACAAAAATGCCTAGAAGTCAGCTGGTCTGCTTTTCGGTCTCCCTGGGAGTATTGATGGAGGTTATGAGGTACCTGTCTTGCTCAGGCTCAGAGAATAATTGCACTTTCTGGACCATGAAGGAATGGAGCTAGGTCTCAGAGGGATTTTGCAGAAGTGAGAGTTCTTTGCACAATTCTTGTTCAGTCATTTCAGTTGTGTCTGATTCTTTATGACCCCATCTGGAGTTTTCTTAGCAAAGGTACTATAATGGTTTGTCATTTCCTTCTCCAGATAACTTTACAGATGAGGAAACTGAGGTAAACAGGGTTAATTGACTTGTGCAGAGTCACACAGCTAGTAAGTGTCTAAGGCTAGATTTAAACTCAGGTTTCCTGAGTCCAGACTCAGTGCTCTATCCACTGTGCCACCTTTCCAACATTAGAAGTCAATACTGAAGTCCCCCATCTTCAAATCTAGAGTCCTTTCCTGTACTCTGGAACTGTTTATGTCCCATTTAGCAGCCATAGGCAAGAGCTGACTCCCAAGCAAAGGATTTCAGGTAGCTTCTTGGACCTGGACTATGCCCTCCTAGAGTCTGCAGTCCTCTCAGAAACAAACCTTTGTTCTACCCACCCAAAAGTGGGCTTATCTTCAAAGGTCAACTTCTTCCAGGATTTAAGATAGGGTAGAGCAAACAGTACTTAGAGTAGCCAGCTTTCCAGTTTGCTTTAGAGCTGAGCAAAGAAATGACTGAGAGTACAATCCCAGGGCCCAGGCAAGTCTTGCTGAAGAATCCAACCTTAGGCCAAGGTACAGGGGCAAGGGAGAAGAGAGAGAGAGTACCAACATTTCTTCATGAACTTCATGAACTGGAATCCCAATTGTTAATCAACAGCAGCTATAAGCTCTAAGATGTAAGATTCCAGAGAATAGTAAGGAGGGATAAAAAGATTTTCTTAAAGGAGCACTGCAATGAGCAAAGAAATAGAATAAAACAATAGAATGGGGAAGACAGGAGATCTCTTCAAGATAATTGGAGATATCAAGGAAATATTTCATGGAAAACTAGGCATGATAAAAGAAAAAATGGTAGGGACTTAACAGAAATAGAAGAAATTAAGAAAAGGTGGCAAGAATATACAGAAGAAATTATACAAGAAAGATCTTAATATTACTGATAACCATATAGTGTGGTTACTGACTTAGAGTCATACATCCTAGAGATTGAAGTCAACCGGGCCTTAGGAAGCATCACTAACAATAAGCCTAGTGAAAATGACAGAATTCCAGTTGAACTATTTAAAATTCTAGAATATGATGCTTTTATAGTGCTATACTCAATATAACAGCAAATTTGGAATCAATGGTGGCTGCTAGATTGGAAAAGGTCAATTTCTGTTCCAATCTCAAAGAAGGGCAATGCCAATGAATGTTCAGACTATTGAACAATTGTGCTCACTTCCCACACCAGCAAGGTTATTCTTAAGATTCTGTAAACTAGGCTTCAGCAACATGTGAACTGAGAATTACCAGAAGAGCAGGCTGATTTTCAAAGAGGCAGAGCAACTAGAGACCAAATTGCCAACATTTGCTGAATTATCAAGAAAGCAAGGGAGTTCCATAAAAACATCTATTTCTGCTATGCTGATTATGCTAAAGCTTTTGACTGTGTGGAAAACAAAAAAAAAATCTGACAAGTTCTCAAAGAGATGGGAGAGCTAGATCATTTTATTTGTCTCCTGAGGAATACATATGTGGATCAAAAAGCAAGTTAGAATCAAATATGGAACAACTGATTGGTTCAGGATGGGGAAAAGAGTATAACAAGGCTGTATAGTGTCATCTTATTTAATTCATATGCAGAGTACTTCATGCAAAATGCCAGGCTGGATGAATCAAAAAGTGGAATTAAGATTGCTGGGAGACACAGCAGCAATTTCAGATATGCAGATGATACCGCTCTGGAGGAAGAAAGTGAAGAATTAAGAAATCTCTTGATGAGGATAAAAGAGGAAAGTATAAAAGCTGGCCTGAAGCTAATATTAAAAGAACTAAGATCATGGTATCTGGTTTCATTACTTCCTGGCAAATAGAGGGAGGAGAAATGGAAACTGTCAGATTTTATATTCTTAGGCTCAAAGATTACTACATATAGCAACTGCAGCCATGAAATTAGAAGACACTTGTTCAGTGGAAGGAAAGCAATGGCAAATCTGGACAGCATACTAAAAAGCAGAGACATCACCTTGCCAAAAAAAGTCCCTATAGTCAAAGCTATGATTTTTCCAGTAGTAATGTATGGCTTTGAAAGTTGGGCTACAAGGAAAGCTGAGCACTGTAGAATCAATGCATTAGAAATGTGGTGCTGGAGAAGACTCTTGAGAGTCCCTTGGATAGCAAGGAGATCAAATCAGTCAACATTTAAAGAAATTAATTCAGACTACTTATTGAAAGGACAAATACTGAAGCTGAAGTTTAAGTACTTTTGCCACATAAAGAGAAGACAGGACTTATTGGAAAAGACTCTGAGGGGGCAGGTAGGTGGTACAATGGATAGAGCACAGGCTCTGGAGTCAGGAGAACCTCAGTTCAAATCTGATCTCAGATACTTACTAGTTGTGTTGACCCTGGGCAAATCACTTAACCCCAATTACCTCTGACAAAAATAAAAGACTGATGTTTAAAAAGATTGAAGGTAAAAGGAGAAGGGGATAGCAGAGAATGGGATGTATAGATAGTGTCCTGGAAACAAGGAACATGAACTTGGGCAGACTCCAAGAGATAGTAGAGGACAGAGTTAGGCATGACTGAACAAAATATAAGCTCTAAGACTTTGGGGGATCTCTTTCAGAAGGTAATCAGTAGATTTTTTCAATTTCTATTTTACCCTCTGATTCTAGGATATCCAGGAAGTTTTCATTGATAATTTCTCAAAATATGATGTCTATGTTCTTTTTTTGATCATGGTTTTCAGGTTGTCCAATAATCCTCATATTATCTCTCCTTGATCTGTGTTTCATGTCAGTTCTTTTTCCAATAAAATATTTCATGTTTTCTTTAATTTTTTTCATTCTTTTGATTTTGCTTTACTTTTTCTTGACATCTCAATGGGGTCATGAGCTTCCATTTACCCAGTTCTAATTTTTAAGAAATTATTTTCTTTAGTAAATTTTTATGCTTTCCCCCCATTTGGCTGATTCTGTTTTTTAAGGAATTCTTTTCGTCAGTGGATTTTTGTGCCTCTTTTACCATTTGGTCTATTCTGTTTTTCAAGGTATTATTTTCTTCATTATTTCTTGTGCCTCTTTTTAAAATTTTTTTTAAAATTTATTTATTTAACTTTTAACATTTATTTCCACAAAATTTTGGGTTCCAAATTTTCTCCTCATTTGTCCCCTCCCCCCCACCCCAAAACACCGAGCATTCTAATTGCCCCTATCACCAATCTGCCCTCTCTTCTATCATCCCTCCCTTCCCTTGTCCCCATCTTCTCTTTTGTCCTGTAGGGCCAGATAACTTTCTATACCCCATTGCCTGTATTTTTTATTTCCTAGTAGCAAGAACAGTACTCGACAGTTGTTCCTAAAACTTTGAGCTGCAACTTCTCTTCATCCCTCCCTCCCTACCCATTTCCTTTGGAAGGCAAGCAATTCAATATAGGCCATATCTGTGTAGTTTTGCAAATGACTTCCATAATAGTCATGTTGTGTAAGACTAGCTATATTTCCCTCCATCCTATCTTGCCCCCCATTGCTTCTATTCTCTCTTTCGATCCTGTCCCTCTCCAAGTGTTGACTTCAAATTGCTCCCTCCTCCCTGTGCCCTCCCTTCCATCATCCCCCCCACCCTGCTTATCCCCTTCTCCCCCACTTTCTTGTATTGTAAGATAGGTTTTCATACCAAAATGAGTATGCATTTTACTCCTTCCTTTAGCGGAATGTGATGAGAGTAAACTTCATGTTTTTCTCTCACCTCCCCTCTTTTTCCCTCCACTAAAAAGTCTTTTGCTTGCCTCTTTTATGAGAGATAATTTGCCCCATTCCATTTCTCCCTTTCTCCTCCCAAAATATTTCTCTCTCACTGCTTGATTTCATTTTTTTAAGATATGATCCCATCCTCTTCAATTCACTCTGTGCACTCTGTCTCTATGTGTGTGTGCGTGTGCGTGTGCATGTGTGTGTGTAATCCCACCCAGTACCCAGATACTGAAATGTTTCAAGAGTTACAAATATTGTCTTTCCATGTAGGAATGTAAACAGTTTAACTTTAGTAAGTCCCTTATGACTTCTCTTTGCTGTTACCTTTTCATGGTTCTCTTCATTCTTGTGTTTGAAAGTCAAATTTTCTTTTCAGCTCTGGTCTTTTCATCAAGAATGCTTGAAAGTCCTCTATTTCATTGAAAGGCCATTTTTTCCCCTGAAGTATTATACTCAGTTTTGATGGATAGGTGATTCTTGGTTTTAGTCCTAGTCCCTTTGACTTCTGGAATATCGTATTCCATTCCCTTTGATCCCTTAATGTAGAACCTGTGCTAGATCTTGTGTTATCCTGATTGTATTCCACAATACTTGAATTGTTTCTTTATAGCTGCTTGCAATATTTTCTCCTTGACCAGGGAACTCTGGAATTTGGCCACAATGTTCCTAGGAGTTTCTCTTTTTGGATCTCTTTCATGCGGTGTTCTGTGGATTCCTTGAATATTTATTTTGCCCTCTGGTTCTAGAATCTCAGGGCAGTTTTCCTTGATAATTTCATGGAAGATGATGTCTAGGCTCTTATTTTGGTCATGGCTTTCAGGTAGTCCCATAATTTTTAAATTGTCTCTCTTGGATCTATTTTCCAGGTCAGTTGTTTTTCCAATGAGATATTTCACATTATCTTCCATTTTTTCATTCTTTTGGTTTTGTTTTGTGATTTCTTGGTTTCTCATAAAGTTATTAGCCTCCATCTGTTTCATTCTAATTTTTAAAGAACTATTTTCTTCAGTGAGCTTTTGGACTTCCTTTTCCATTTGGCTAATTCTGCTTTTTAAAGCATTCTTCTCCTCGCTGGCTTTTTGAACCTCTTTTGCCAATTGAGTTAGCTTATTTTTCAAGGTGTCATTTTCTTCAGCATTTTTTTGGGTCTCCTTTAGCAAGGTGTTAACCTGCTTTTCATACTTTTCTTGCATCTCTTTCATTTCTCTTCCCAGTTTTTCCTCCACCTCTCTAACTTGATTTTCAAAATCCTTTTGAGCTCTTCCATGCCCTGAGCCCATTGAATATTTATTTTGGATGTTTGGGATACAGAAGCCTTGATTTCTATGTCTTTCCCTTTTGCCTTGTTATTCCTTATCGAAAAGGAAGGGACGAGATATCTGTTCACCAAGAAAGTAACCTTCTATGGTCTTATTTTTTTTCCCCCTTTTCTGGGCATTTTCCCAGCCAGTTACTTGACTTCTGAGTATCCTCTCCACACCCACCTCACCTCCAGATCTGCCCAGCCAGCACTTGGGGTCTGATATTCAAATACTGCTTCCCAGCCTTAGGGCTTTGGCGGGGGTGGGGCTGTTATTCAGTGTGGGATTAAGTTCAGCTGCTCAGGTTGGGGCAGGGCTGCCACACAGGGCTCAGTTCCCTCAGGGGATTTATGTGGAGACCTTCAACAATGGATCCGGGCTCCTGCCTGCTTTGGGAGCCCCTGTCTGCTGCTGCCTCCACTGCTGCCTCCCGAGGGGGCCTGAGTTATGGGGACACCCCACTCCCTTCTCTGTGAACTGAAAAGACCCTCTCACTGACCTTTGGCACCTGTGGGTGGAGGGACCTGCGCTGCTGCTGGAGATTCTGTCCCTGAAGCCTGCTCAGATCTGCTCCTCTCAGTGCCCTGTGGCCAAGGCAGGGCTGGGCTGTGCTCCAGGTCCAGCGCAACGGACCTTTGGTGTTAGTTTTTCAGGTCTCTCTGGAATAGAAATCTCCTCTGCTCCGTTGTTCTGTGGCTTCTGCTGCTCCCGAATTTGTTGGGAGTTCTTCTTTACAGGTATTTTATCCGCTGTGGGTTAGGAGCTAGCATGTGTGTGTCTTTCTACTCTGCCATCTTGGCTCCTCCCCTCTTGTGCCTCTTTTACCAAGCTATTAATTGTCTTTCATGATTTTCTTGCATCACATTTCTTTTCTCAATTTTTCCTCTATCTCTTATTTGATTTTTAAAATTCTTTCTGAGTTCTTCTAGAGTATAAGAACAATTCACATTTTTTCTTTGAGGTTTTGCATGTAGCCGTTTTGACATTGTTGTCCTGTTCTGAGTCTGCATTTTGATCTTTCCTGTCACTCTAGTGACTTTCTATCATCAGTGGGTTTTTGTTGTTGTTGTTGTTATTTGCTCATTTCCCCAGCCTATTTCTTGACGTTTAACTTTATGTTAAAGTTGGACTCTGATTTTGGAATGGAGGTTGCACTGTTCCAAACTGCAGTCTTTTTTGTGCTACTGTTTTCAGAGCTAGTTCTGGGGGTCTGTAAGTTTTTAGTTCTTACAAGTGCTGTGATCTAAGGAGAGGTGTGGTCACTGCTCACCTGGCTTCTGCTCTGATCTGTTGGTGACCACAAGTGCTCTTTTCCCTCTGGTACTCTGTGATGAGGGTCCCTGTTCCTGCTGATGTTTCTCCTTACCCTGGGACTGTAACCTAGAACCACATATAAACAGTGCAACAGAGTCCTGTTCCCAGCGTCAGCCCGTGTTGGACTGTGTTCCACTCTCTCCCTAGTGAGAGAGACCTTCCTGCCAATCTTCAAAGTTGGAAAATTGCTTCACCCCATCCTTTTGTTGGTTCTGCTATTCTAGAAGTCATTTTGTTAAAGTTTCTTGGAGGGGAATTTGCAAGAGCTCAGGCAAGTCCCTGCCATTACTGTGTCATTTTGGCTCCACCTTGATAACTCACTTTTAAAAAGCATTTAAAAGTTTTTTTAATTTCTTTTTTTTATCATAACCTCCACAAACGTGAATATTTTTATATACAAAGGTAAGAAAAAAAGAATTATGTGTATGAAACCATGAATCTATATTGTGCTTATTTTTACACATATATTAAATTTAATGTGGTAATATTGATATTGCCCTGCTTTTTGCTCCCTTCTGAACTTTCTTCTCTTTCTTTCTGTGTATTTTAAAAATATTTCATTGATACCCTTTCTTTCCTACTTGAAGTCTCACAGAGCACTTTATATCCTTCATCTCATTTGGTTCTTATGACAAGTGAGGTAGGTACTATTAGCCTCATTTTATAGATGTGGAAACTGATTCTCAGAAAACTTAAATGATTTGCTCAAGGTCAGGATTTTAACCCAGGCATGTTTTCCTGACTTGAAGAACAGTGTTCTGTTCACTATGGTACACTGCCTTTTATTTGTGTCAAAATGAAAGATATAGCCACAACATATGGGCCCTTCTGTGACATCCCCTTCTGGGCCCCCTTTGTCTAGATTGGAAAACATGCCATAGAATACATTAAGTCCAAAAAAGAGTGGTCAGCTCTAGCAAGGCTCCATAGTGACCTCATGGACTCCTGAGCACAACCCTCTATACTCATGAAGACACCAATTAAAAATCTTTGTCATCTGAAGACATTTTCTTTGGTGCAATTGCTTTGCATAACAGTTACACCTATGAATTGGTGTGGTTTAGACTCATGCCCACCCTGGGACAGCAAAAACTGTTGTGGTTTCGTGATGTGTTGTGGTGAAACTGTTTCAAAGAATTCAGAGTCAGACCACCTCTAATCCAAGTATACGCATTTATTGAGATTGACGCCACTCATAAGGCAGGCTAAGTTCCAAGAGAAACCAGCAACATCAGAGAAAACAAGATGGATTTTTATAGGGCAAAGACATAATTACATAGCAGAAATTATGAATATTAGAAAGGCAGGAGGAGTTTGTTAAGAGGTTAGGTAATAGGGGAGGAGTTCTGGCCTCAGTGAAACTTGCATGTGATTATCCATGATGCATACAGAAAAATCCATTTAGAGGGGTATATTTGTATGATAACGCTATTATAATAAGCCTCTCTACATCATAAGTTCATTGTAGGTTAGTTCTTTACTATTACTGCACAGGTGCCTACTTGGGGAAAATCCCTTCTATTATTTTGGGGTCTACATCCTGCTCTGGCATCCTGCTAGTGCTGTTTTCCTATTGGCTGACTATTGTGGTCCTGTCTGAGGCAGATGGATGTGGCTGTGGTTGAGTGCATGGACACATTGACTGTTTCTGTGGGAAATATGAGGAATGGGTCTGGGGGCAGTGGCAGTGGCTAGGATCCCATCACATGGACATGCCTGCTGTTCTGTGAGAAATATGAGCTCCTGGACACACTTGTTCTAGTGAGCAGTGAGGCATATATGAAGAAATTAGAATATTGAATGGGGGAAGGGGGTGAGTGACTAGAAAGGGGCCTGCTGTTCAGCGGGGCCTATAAGGAAGTTAGAATATTGGGGCTGTGGGCAGCTTTATTAAGATTCCATCAGATTCACAGTAGACAACACACAAAAATATAAGTTTTAGAAGCACTTCTAAAAAAGTTTGTGTGCCACAATCTACTCTCTTATAAAGGTTTCTAGATTTAAAGCATCTCAGTCTACCCAGGACTGGATAAATCTTATCTTGTTTTCACCCACTGACAGTTTTATTCATCATCCATTCTAGCTATTTCTGGTTACAAATCCATTTACCCCCACCTTTGGCCTCCTCTCCCAGAGGGGAAAGGGGCCAGGTCTTACTAGATTTGTCTCTTTCTAGGTTAAGTATTTCAAGAGACATACTCCTTGCTCCTGGAAAAGACACAGTCCACTATTTGAGTTAAATGATTACAGAAGCTAAGAGGGAGGTTGATATACAAACTGTGTACTGGTTACATTTCAGAAATTGTCCCTATTTTTCTCACTGTTCCCTAAGCCCTTGTTCTTGAGGGAGCTTGAGAAGGACCACTCATTATAAATGGACTATCAAAATGGGTGACTAGAAGACTACCAGATCTCATCCCTAAGACCTTCTTTTAATTATAGAGCTGGAAGGAAGATGCTAGGCCAGTCCCCTAAGATGTGGGATCTGAGACCCAGAGATATGAAGAGATTTGCCCAAAGTTACACATTCAGTTAGTGGTGAAGACATGACTATCAACATGTTCAAAACTGAACTCATTATCTTTCCTTCAAAACCCATCCCCTTTCCAAGTTTCCCTATTATTGTCAGGGGTAATACCATCTTCCCAGTCACCCAGACTCAAAACCCAGGTGTCATCCTTGACTCCTCATTCTCTCTCACCCTGACCCTACCCCCACCAGCCAATCTCTTGCCAGTCTATTGCTTTTGCCTTTGTTATGTCTCTGAAATATGCCTCCTTTTTTCCTTTGACATGGCCATCGTCTACTATAGGCCCTTATCACCTCCGCTTCATATGCGTCAATAGACTGCTGATTGTTCTACCCCAAATCTCTCCCCACTCCAGTCTAACGACCATTCAGCTATCAAAGTGATCTTCCTCAAGTGTAGGTCTGAGTCCCTCTCCCCACCATTGAATAAACTCCATTGGCTCGCTATCACCTCCACAATCAAATTATTATCTCGAGGAGCAAGTGCCACCTTTATTCTACAGGAAGTTTTATTTAGTCCCCCCATTTGCTAGTAGCTTCCCCTTTAAGATTATCTTATGTTGCTGAACAATTTATAAATAAACAAGAGAGAACAGTGTGAAATGTAAAATGGATAATTTTAATTACATTAAATTAGAAAGGATTTGTACAAATAAACTGATGTAGCTAAGATCAGAAAGAAAGCAGAAAATTGGGGGGAGCAGGATTTTTTATGGACAGATTCTCAGATAAAGGCTTCATATCTCAAATATATAAATAACTTTGTCAAATCTATAAAAATACAAGTTGTTCCCTAATTGAGAAATGGTCAAAGGATATGAGAAATCAGTTTTCCAATGAAGAAATCAAAATAATTTATAGTCATGTGAAAAAAATGCTCTAAATCATTATTGATTAGAGAAATGCAAATTGAAACAATTTTGAGATATCATTTTACTCCTATCAAATTGACTAAAATGATTGAAGGGGAAAGTGACAAATGTCAGAGGGAATGTGGAAAAATTGGGGGGCTAATTCACTGTTGTTGGAACTGTGAACTAATTTAAATATTTTAGAGAACAGTCTGGAATTATGGCCAAAGAGTTATTAAACTGCCTATACCCTTTGACCTAGCAATACCACCACTAGGTCTGTTTCCCAAGATAATTAAGCAAAAAGGAAAAGAGCCTATATGTTCTAAAATATTTATAGCAGCTCTCTTTGTGGTAGGAAAGAACTGGAAATTGTGAGGATGCCCATCAGTTGGGGAATAACAGAACAAGTTGTGGTATGTGATTGTGATGGAATATTACTGTACTATAAGAAATGATGAGTTAGATGATCTTAGAAAAACATTGGATAGATTTGCATGAATAATGAAGAGTAAAATGAACTGAATCTTGTATATAGTAATAACAATATTGTTTTAAGAACAACTTTGAGTGACTAAGATATTTTGTTATTATAAACACCCAAATTAACTACAAAGGACATACAAAGGAAGGTGCTATGTGCATTCAGAGAAAGAATTGGTAGATGGAAGTATTTATAGAATGGTTTTACATATATATGTATATAAATATATGTAAATATACATATATATTTGTGTCTAATGGTAGCCATCTCTAGGGTAAGGAGGGAGGAAAGGGAAGAGAAAAATTAAAAAATGAAAGTTACATGATAACTTTATTATATATTTTAAAAGAATAAGGGCAGATAGGTGAAGTGGATAGAGCTCTGGCCCTAGAGTTAGGAGGACCTGAGTTCAAATCTGACCTCAGATACTTGATACTTACTAGCTATGTGGTCCTGGACAAGTCACTTAACCCCATTGTCTAGCCAAAAAAAAAATAGTAAATTGTACATAATAGATTTGCAGTTTCATAAGCAATCATCTTTTAAAAACTTTTACTATGTTATGGGAACGCTTGTTTTATTTTTTAAGTTCAGAATGAAATTAATAAAATGAAAAAAAGATGACCTTATATTTACCTTGTATTTATCTACTGTGCACCTACGTATGTATGTGCTGTGCTTCCTGTTTGAACACAAAGTCTTTGAAAGCAGTGACCTCAGTTTGGCATTCAAAGTCCTTCTGCTCTCATCCATGTCTCTTGTCTTTTTACACCTTGCACCCCTCTCACCTTCCCCCCACCCTCACCCTTCCATCCAGTGATATTGGTCTCGTTGTTCCTCCACCAGGCATTTTCACTGGCTATCTCCCTCTCCTGGAATGTTCTCCCTATTCCCCTGCCCCCCATCTTCCTTGACTTCCACTTAAAATCCCATCTACTACAGGAAGCCTTCCCCATCCCCTTAGTTCTAGTGCCTTCCCTCTGTTGATTACTTACAATTTACTTGATCTATAGCTTGTTGGTAAATTGTTGTTTGCATATTGTCTCTCCCATTAGATTATGAGCTCCTCCAGGGCTAGAACTATCTTACTTTCTTTGTATCCCCAGTGCTTAGCCCAGTGCCTGGCACATAATCGGTATTTAATAAATGTTATCCGCTGACTGAAACTTGGGTCTCCTAGTTCCACATACTTTCTGCTGCACCACACCAAAGACTACCCTAAAGTAGGAGAATTTAAGCCTTCAGCTTCTGGAAGAGGTTCAGAAGCAGATTTCAAAATTGGATTTTAAATAGTATTGTTTTATCTATAAGAATGAACACAGAATAGGTTTTTGGGCTTGCTTGCCAAAGTCTGCTCTTTTTTAAAAGAAAATTTCCAAGTACAAATCACCTTAGGCTATTAGAAACTGGATAATTCTTACCATCATTCCCAAAACATTGCAAGTTTTATCCTTCTTCCCTTTATTGAGCACCAGGCTTCCAAGGTCTCTACCAAACTCATTCTACTGATTGCCTTCTCCCGTGCACCCTCCTAGCCCAGTTTTTGAACTCGAGAGTTTTAAGAGCACAAAGCATAGTGTTCTCAATCACTGTTGCCTTAGGCCATAATATTTCCTCTAAGGAACAAAGACTATAACTTTTTTTCTCTTATTTTTCTCACATATTATGCACTTTCCCTTTAGTCATCCTGGTTTCTTTGCTATTCCTCAGACATGATGCTCCATCTCTCCTTTCTGTATGCTTGCTGTCCCCCATGTCTAGAGTACCCATCTTCTTCAACTCTGCTTTTTGGAAATTTCCATTGTCTTTCAAGATTCAGCTCAAGTGCCATCTGATTCTGAAAGCGACTTTCCTTGGTTTCCCCCATTTGCTAGTACCTTCCCCTCCAAGATTATCTTATATTTACCTTTGTAAGTATCTTGGACTTACCTATCTGACACACATTGTCTCCCTTGTGAGAACAGGTCCTAGAAAGTAGGAACTATTCTATTACTATTATTAGCTGGACAGACCCTTGCCCAAATTTTATCACCCATCTTCTCTCCTACTCCTAATTCACTGTTAAAGCTGGAAGAAACTTTGGAGATCAAGTCAACACCTTCATTTTATAGATGAGGAAAGAGAGATAGAGAGAAATAAAGTGACTTGTCCAAAATCAGTTAGTAAGTGGTAGATTTCAGACTTGACAGCAAATATCTTCCAAAGTATTCGTTTCACTCAGGATCTTCTTGGGTCCCAATGCCTAGTGGGTGGGAATGAGGAGAAATATATTAATACTTCTGTTTTTGCTTTATCTTTACAGTAAATATCCATATGAATTAGCATTAATTAATTATTACAAGGGCAGTTATCAGTACCAATTCATATTAAGAGAAAAATCAGAAAAATCTACAATGGGGGCTTGAGCCAATAACATTAGGGAAAACCCCATAACCTCTTAGGATTATTCTTTGGCCCTGAGGGGGAAATGTAGCCAGCCATAGTCTGCTAGTACCCTGCCTGTTAGTACTGTGGGTTGGAAGAGTAAGTCATCTAAAGACTTACCTCTAAACTCCAGATATCCAGCTACCATGATAGATAAGACAGATAAACTTCCTGACAAATATTTCCATTCCTATTTGAGCCAACAATTAGGCTGCTTCCATTGGTCAATGACTGTCCTTCTGTAAAATGCCTTCGTAGTGCCCAGAAATTTGGGAAAACTTGTAGGAAGTAATGTAGACTGCAAAGGTAAGCAGAGCCTGGAGAACAGTTTAGAAAATGGAAAACAGTTTGGAAAGATCGCATGACTCCCATCCATGCTGTGACCAGCCATGATTTAGAGGACTGCCATGAAAGCTGTGTTCTGTTCTGGGCAGACAGGTGTAAGAGGGTAGTCACAGAATAAGGCACCCATTGTCAGACAAGCCAGTGGACTGATTTTTTTGACTTAATTGTACATCTTTGTTATAAGCGAGGCGGTCTATGTGAGAGGACAGTTGAGGGAAGTGACAGTATTGGGGTGGGGTGGGGAGGGGAAACATATCAATAAAACATTTATTTCTTTAAAAACTGCCTAGTCTAATAGAAGCTACATAAATTACCATAGAGTCCAAAGGCTCTTGGATATATATTTCTCCAGGGGGGTCAGCAAATGGGTATTGGGTCTAGGATTCAGGCCTTAAATTTAATAATAAAAATGATAACATTTATATAGGCCTTCAAGATTTACAAGGCACTTTACCTGTTATATCCTTCAGTCTTCACAATAGCCTTGTGAGGGATCTTAATTTTTATCCCCCTTTTACATACAAGGAAACTGAGGCTAAGAGGTTAAGTGACCTGCCCAGGGTCACACAGCTAGTAATCTGAGGCAGGATTCAGAATGGGATCTTTCTTGAGTCCAAGTCTAGGGTTCTATGCACATCATCATGTAGCTGACTAATTTATAGGGTATTACATTTTGTAATGTAATACAAAATACATTCTTTCAAGGAAAGAAAATAATAGAAGAGGAAAAAAAGGGCAACATTGTCATAGGGCACTGTTTCCCAGCTTCATGCTACAACTCCAATTAAATCGCCAGCATTCTGCAGAAGATTCTAAAGGATCCTTAGGAAAGATTCAAAGACACAAGTAATTTAAGTCATTCACCTCTATGTGTCTCAGTTTTTTCATATGTAAAAAGGAGGAGGTTAGATTTAACCATCTCTACCTACTATTCTAGAATCCTATGAAACCAGAGGCTGAGTATGCCTGGACAGGGTACTTCCTGGCAAATCACGAGGTAGGGAGAAACCCTGCTGGTGTCTCTCTCTTCCTGTTTCACCTTTCTCTTTATCCCAACCATCTAGCCCACCCCCTATCTTAGAGCAATTGCGTGATATCTAAAGACAAAAATGGTGCCAGGTGAGTCTTCTTTCCTACTCCCCCATCCTAAGTCACTGGTCCTTGAACTTACTTTCAAATTACCTAAATAATATAATTCTAGTTTTCAAAAGGAGGAAAAAACAGTGTACTTCTGTAAGTTTGGTTAAATTCACAAGGAAAGGAGAAAGCAGCCACAGTGAGAGTACTAAGTGATTTGGACTGGACTTAGTTGTCAAGGCCTGTGTTATCCCAAGAACTGCTTAAAAGTGTCCTAAGACACTTTTGTGTGTGTGGATATCACTCTGTAAGATTTATGTTTAAAAACTGAAGTGAAGGAATTTGGTACTCACCTTTCGTCTTCCAGTTTTTGCTATTATAGATGCAACTAGGGTAGGTTTTACCTCCAAAGAATTTGTTGTAGGCCTCCAGCAAAAGAAATAACAGAACTTAGCATCTAGTTAGCAAGAAAAATGTTAAAATGGAAAACTGAAAGATGATCTGCTTGCGGATACCATTTTCAAATGAGATAATATAGATTAAGCACTTTGCAAACTTTTGAGTACTATATATAACTTCTGCTATTAGTGTACTTTTCTACTCCTCCCCCAACATAGCCAAATCCCAGGTGAACACCTCCCTCAATTTACCCTTCCCTGCTTTTCCACACCAATGTGGCTTCCTCAAGTAGTAGCTACATAATTCCTCATGGTCCCTGAGCTGCAAGAAATGATGAAGACGATGAATACAGAGCAGTATGGAAAGACATATACAAACTGATGCAAAGAGAAGCAAGCAGAGCCAAGAAAACAATATACATAATGATTATCACAATGCAAATAGAAAGAATGAGTACAAAACAATTGAAATAAATGTTGTAGTTCTCAAGAGAAGAATTGCAAAGGATTCACAACCACATGAAAGAATGCTCCAGATTTCTAATAAGAGAAATGGAAGCCAAAACTGAGGTTTTATCTCATACCCTGCAAACTGGCAAAGATGACAAAAATGTTTATAGTCACTGGTAGACAGGGTTGTGAGATAGAAAGCATACTCATAGATCATTTGTGGGTCTGTGAAATGACATGACCATTTTGGTACAAATGGTACAACATTCCAAAAGCAATTTGGAATTATGCAAATAAAGTGAATAAAATGTCCATACCCTTTGAACCAAAGACTCCATTTACTGGACTTATACCCCAAGGAAACTATTGATAAAAAAACGGAAAGTTTCCTTATACACCAGAATATTTATAACAGCAATTTTTGTGATGGCAAAGACTTGGAAACAAATTCAGTGCCTATAAATTGGGGAATGGCTAAATAAATTGTGGTGTGTTAATGTAATGAAATATTACCATGCTATAGAAAATGTGTGTGAGGAATACAAAGAAGCATGGAAAGATTTATATGAACTGCTGAAGAGTGAAGTAAGCAGAGCCAAGAAAACAACAGACACAGTGTCTACAATAATGTAAATGAAACAAGAAAATGCATGTAAAACAAAGATGAATATTACAAAATTATTGCAATATTGCAATAATGTATTATAAAATTATAAAGTAAAACTCACATCAAGAACTGAGACACCCCTAATCCTCACCTTCATGAAAGTAGGAGGTCCACAGGTATTGCATACGGCACTTTTTCAGTGTATTGATCAATTGTGTTGGCTTTTTTCCTTCTTATTCTTTATAGAATGCTATTTGTTATATAGGCTAGCAATCTGAGAGGAGTAGGAATAGAGAAGCTGGGAGAAACTATGATGATATACAAAACAAGATATCAATAAAAGCTCATTTGTTTTTTTAAACAATAAATATTGCAAAATTACAAAGAGCAAGCTTAGCCGCAAAGAAGGGATTGAGGGGAGATGTCTCCCCATTCCTTTGTAGAGGTAGAGGGTTAACAGGTGTGAAGCACTGTACATAATGTCAGATTTTTTCAATGTGTTGATCTGTTTTGATGATTCTTTTTTTCTTCCAATTTTTCTTTAAAAAATTTAATTTGTTATAAAGGATAACTTTCTAGGAAGGAGGAATATAGCGGCAAAGTTAGATGACATTAAAACAAAAGATATCACTAAAAAAAATTTTTTTTTTGAGGAAAGAAAAGTATGGCTACGGTCTAATGGTATTTCCTGGGATAATGTTGTACAAAGCACCTTGAGAAGAGCCAGGGGGCTGGAATTAACTGGAATCACCAAAACAAAAAAAATTATGAGGTGGTTCTGAGTTGGAGGGAAGATGACTGATTCTGTTTTGCACAAGTAAAATGTGAGATAATGGCAATCAGGTAGGCAATATCCAGCCAGCAGTTTTCCAACTTTAAGTGGTCCCATAGTTCAAGGAAGGCTGTGTGTTTGGGGGGAAAGTGTGCTAGATTTGAATGAGAGGGCTGATGTTCAGTTTTCGCCTTTGTATTTATTGCCTGTATGACCTTGAGCAAATCACTTAAGTTCTTTAGACCTCAGATTCCTCATCTGTGAAATGAGGTTAGATTAGAAGATACCTGAAGGTACTTCTAATTCTAAATCTAACACCTTAGTCTCAGGTCTTTCCAGGCAATCCATGGACTCCAATTCTTCTGGAGGACCACAACCCATCTCCCTCCACCTACAAAGGTCTAGAACAGTGGTTGCCTCTTCCATGAAGCTTTCTCTGATCTCTGTTTTCCTTTGACTTGCCTTAAATTTATTTTTCATGACATTCTGTCTGGACCTCTCCTTTGCACTCATCACATTTCTCCCTGTCCTCATCATATTTTAAGTTCTTGCCCTTTATCTTTCCATTCCCATGACTGGCACACATTTTTGTGTAGAGAGCTTCCAGTGAGGAATTCCTTCTGCCAAAAACAGATTAGCAACTGTTCTGCAATTTATAGTCTTAAGAGAGTTGCCCAAGGTCGCATACCAGAGAAGGGACTTGAACCCAGGTCTCCTGAACTCCCAGGGCAACCCCCAACTATTTTATGGTGCTTCTCCCCTAATACAGGTGCTTAAGGATCTTTGGAAGTGTGAGAAAATGAAACTTTTTTTATTTGATCATGTACTGGGCCTAGAACAGTGTGATGTGCACTTTAGACTTAAATAAACTATGAGTCTAGTCCTCTCTCTACACCCAGGGCATCATTTAAAAAAAAAAAAAAAAAGGATCATAGCTATTCCATGAGCCTTCTAACTTAGAGAAGGGAAATTGTCCTTACCTTTCTATTTTTTTTTGTTTGCTGACCAAGGTGAACTAGACCCATGTATATTATAAAAGAGCCATGGTCTAAGACTGGGGGGTGGCAGAGAATAGAAGGAGAGCAGGAGAACCAAGCAGTACTACAAGGCTACAATTGTCTAGGGCTGGTTCAAGGACAGATTGTGTCAATGGTAATGTTTGTCCCTGATGCCCCTTCATCCTTCCTACCACCCACCCCTCCAGTATCTCTCCTGCTTCTAGTATTTCTTTCAGGCAGCAGAGTCCTGGGGGCAAGCTATAAATTGTCACTCAAAATTCTGAGATTTAACAGGTCATGGCTTTCAGGGGTAATCTATCCAGAAAAGTTTTCTATCCAGAAAACAAAATAACTCAAAGGAAGGAATTCCCTAAAAATGATCGAATTTCAGGTAAACAATAGGCGTAACATTTGGGGAGCAGAAGAGTTTTCTCCCATCCCCCTAGTCATACTAGGTCACCTACATTGAAGTTGAGCCTGTCTGGAAAATGGGACTTTCTAGCTGCAGGTTGTATGCAGCATGATGCTGGCTGCTTGGCTCCTTTCTCCCAACCCTGTAGAGACCTGGGACCATTACAACAGAAGTACAGTCCCCAACCAGGCTTGAGAGGAGAAAGAAAGGCTTGGAGGACACACAGACTGGTTGACCAATAATCAAGAGTTGTTCATGGTCACTCCCAAAGTATCTTTGGGTAAGGAATGATCTTGTTTTCCTAGTCTATAGAGAAAGGGGTAGGGAGGGATGCAGGCTACCCCAGGCAAAGCAAAACAAAATAAAACAAAACAAGACACCTGAGACTTGGTTTTCAGCACTAAGAGATATTTAATCCTATGATTCAAAGTCACCATGAAAAAGGTGTTGGGTCTTAAGTCTTTAGATGAAGGTGGAACACCACTCCCTCAAGCATATGCAGATCTTTTGGGCTTCTCGTCGAGTGGCACCAAATGCCAGCATGAGCCACATCTGGAAGTCATCTTCTTTCTTGTGCATGAGGAGGAACTGGCCCAACAGTACGTATGCCTGAGAAGAAGCAGAAGGATGAGACAAGGCAAGAAGGAAGGAGCTGGACAGCATCATTTGAAGGAGAATCAGCCTGATTATTAATAGATGGAGGGTAGCTCTCAGAAACAGCTGAGTCCCAACTCTGAAAAATGCTGTGTGACTTTGGGTGAATCATTTAATCATTTAACTTACATCCTAAGACTATAATTTGGAGAGCAGATGCCAATATTATTGATAGAAAAGTATCCTTACTAGGCTTTTTCTGTGCTAATGAAATCATAGGTCTCATGCACGAAACAGACAAACATCAAAATTATTATTCTCTTTCTTCCCCAGAACATGAGACCATGGGTGTAAGTAGAAACCAGCAGGGTACAGTGATTAAACCCTGATATGGTTTATGGGGGGGATTGTGCCCTCTGCTTCTCTGGTGGTGTTAAGAACTGGTTAGAAGCCCTCTTTTTCAGGGATATGACCATCATTGCATTTTGGGTGACTTCCAGATGTGTCTCTCAGGCATGGGATGAGATGTTTCTATAAACTAAAATACCAAGACAAACACAGAGGTAATTAGATGCCTACCTTTTCCATCCCTTTCCTGTCCAGGAGGTGATCCTATTTGACTGGAAACATGATATAGCAGAAAAGAATACTAGACTGAGAAGAGACTTGGGTTCTAGAGCTACCTTTGCCACCAATAAGAATCACTAATATTTATATGGTACCTTAAGGTCTGCAAAGCACTTTACGTATGTTATCTCATATGATCCTCACTCACAACAGCCTAGGAGGCAGGTGCAATTATTAGCCCCATTTTCCAGTGGAGGAAATTGAGGCAGACAGAGGTTACATGACTTGCCCAACTAAGGGACTGAGGCTGGATTTAAACTCAGGTCTTCTTGACTTCTAAGTCCAACATTCTATGAGCCTCTCAGCTGTCATGTGATACTAACTAGTTGTATGACTTTGGACCAGTCATTGTACCTAACTGTTCCTCTGTTTCTTGGTCATCTGTAAATGGAACCAATATAACCTGTCCTTGTCCCTCTGCCCTCTGTTATCTCCCTAGTATTGTAAGGATCAAGTGAGTGTACATGAAACCTCTTTGGAAGCAGAAGACCCTATTAAAATAAAAGATATCAGTATTTTTCAATCTTTCTTTTCCTTTCTCATTTTCTACATCCTGGAGTGAGTTTGTTTCTTTTAGTCAAATGAGATAGAATATTTGAAGCTACTTCCATCTCTCCATAAAGAGTCTCTACTAAACTAAAACCAAATATAAAATTAAAGTTTGACATATGAAGTATTGGTCTCTTAGGTTGCCTGTTGCTTACTTAGGACCTAGGGATTGTGGTTTCTAATGTTACTCCAAAGGATACATTATCATCTTTTACATGTCTTTCTGCCCCGCTAAAGATCATGCACAATTTAGAAAAGAAAATCTCCCACCAAATTATATACCCCACTCCTGTCTGGCAAAAGTTAAGCTTAAGGGCATATGTTATACAAAGGCTATATTCAGCCACTTTTTTGATAGAAGGCATATTTCCTATGGTGTTGCATGGCATAATTACAAAATTATGCATGCTTATGTGGTTTTTAAATTATCTTATCAATGTCTACCATATTTTCTATGGTGCACTTTATTGAGACACTTTGTCAATATTCATGTAATTCCCTGCCTCCCATTCATCCTAACCACTGGCAACCTTATCTGCTCATTAAAAGGTTCCTACCCAAATAACTAATGCTGCAAATGCCTGGTGGTACAGACAATGCATTTCACCTCTTCATTCTGTAGCTGGGGAAGGAATCTGAAGTCCAGTCCCCTGAATCTACAATGCTCTGGCTGCTACAATCAGTTGGACATTACAAGTTGAAGCCTCAACCAGACTGACTCTTGGGGAAGCCAGGGAATGTTTGGCATGTGAGACAAGAGGAAAACTTTCCAGGAATGTCACAGGAAGAAGGCATTCATCTTGTAGGCTCTGTAGCCAATCTGCAACCTAAGACTGTATTTTTTTTCTTTTTCTTGTTTCAATCTGCATAACCAATCAAATAAGCTGAAAAGAAAAGTTAACTTGCATTCTCAAAAGGGGTTTAAGGAAGATGAAGTCTGTTTCTATCTATGGCTCTTGGCAGTTAAACAGACTCCCTCCAATTCTGATCCTGCAACCAGGAGATGAATAAGCAAGTCTTTCTCTCTATGGGATAGGAAGGCCAAATCCAGCCACAGGAAGTTTGAGGTTTTACACATATGTCTTTCAATGGAGTTACCAAACGTTTGCTTACAACATAGCTCCTTGGCGGGACTGGTTCAACTTCTACAAAACAAGTCACACAGTGGCCCAAGATTCCAGGCAGATTTTCCAGACTCTTATCTCCTCTCTAATTCCCAGAGGAGTTCAAGGAGGATGGGTCACCCTAGAGACTCTGGACAAATTCCCCATGGATTAGAAGGAATGAATTGAAGATTGTTAGAGCTAGGACTGTGCTATACACTATAGTGAGATTCAGAAGAAATATTAGGATATAGTGTCTGCCTGCAAGAAGCTTATAGTCTACTTAGGGAAATCTGATAGGTATAAGGATTACTGTAAAATAATGAGACAGATTTCCATAGATAAAACATGAAAATCAAATGAAAAATTAACTAACAGTACAAGTGCTTTGTACCATCCACCTTCATTATGGAGCTAAGGGAACTAAGGCTCTGTACTTTTCTTATTGGTTAATTTGATTATATCAACAATGCGTTTTAGGCCCTGTGCCAAAGACCTTTCCCTCTAGAAATTTATATTCCTCCCACCACTCTCCCTGAGTCGCTGCCCCAAGTCAGATATGGAATAAAAGTCCAAACTTCTTAGCCTGGCATTTAAGACTTTCTACTACCTGGATTCAACTTACCTTTTCAGCCTTATCTCTCATTTCTATCCTTCCATGAGCCCTCCCCTCCCCTCCAACCTCATTGATCTGCTCTTTTCTCCCTAAATACATTGCGATTCAGAGTCTTTGTTCTCACCCTACCTTCTCCTCTCCATTTAGCCCACTCTTACCCAAGTTCTTTAATGTTTTCCAAAATCATTCCAGTCCATGATGTCTCCCCCTTTTTTGACCTGTGATACTTATTGCCTGCATCACTTAATGCTGAGATTGTTGATTATCTTTTCATATTTGACTTGGGGAATTTGCCTCATGACTTTGTCATCATAATCTATATGTTTCCTTTCTCCTCAACTAGACTGAAAATTCTTCAAGGAAGGGACCATATCAAAATACATCTTCAGCACTGTGTAGTTCAGTGACCTACATAGTAAGTGCTCAAGAATTATGTGCGGAAAGAGTGATTCTAAAGAGTTACAAAGAAGGAAGAAGGTTCTTATGGTTGAATCTATACTCTACAATAAAAACAATTGTGGTATTTACTCAAAGTAGCTTGAAAGTAGATGTAACCCACCCCAAATCTGAACTTCTAGGTGGTGCAGTGGATAGAGGACTGGGCTTAGAATCAAGAAGGCTCATCTTCATGAGTTCAAATCTGGCCATAGACACTTACTAGGTGTGTGACTTTGATCAAGAAACTTAACTCTGTTTGCCTCAGTTCCTCATTTGTAAAATGAGCTGGAGAAGGACATGGCAAACCACTCCAGTATCTTTGCCAAGGAAACTACAAAATGGGGTGACAGAGAGTCACACATAACTGAAAAACAACAAGAACTCTGAAGTAATGGGGGAAGTTCAGAATCTCAGTGTTGTTAGAAGAGACATGAGAGGTCACCTAGTCTGACCCATACCTGAACAAGAATCCTTCCCTACATACCCAACAAGAGGTCATCCTATTTCTGCTTGAAGACCTCCAGTGAAGGAGAACACACCATCTCAGCAGGGCACCTTTACTAGTCAAGAAATTTTTTCCTTGCCTAATTTTGCCCAGACTTCATCTGCAGCTTTTACCCATTGCTCCTAATTCTGTACTCTGGAGAACAAACAGAACCTTCTTGTATGTGACAGACCTTCAAATACTTGAAGAGTGATCATTGTACCATCTTTCTAAATTCAGCTTTTTGCAGATGTTATTAACAGTGGTCCTGAACCCAGATATTCATGCCAAGATATACTAAAAACATTTCAGCTTTCCCCAAGACTATCCAAGGAGCAAAGGAGAGAAAATCCTCTCTCTTCTGCCTATCTCCAGAATTCTCTTTAATAGAAAGATCAGATTTTAAGAATATCTCAAAGAACCAAGTGCTTCAATTGACATTTTGCTAGGATATATGTATATGTGTGTATATATACATATATATGCATAAAGAAAGTAGAGATACTAGAAGATATTGGAGAAAGTAGAGATAAAAGTTTTATTTCAAAGTTAAAATCTATGCCTTAGTTGACATGTCTGGCCCTTTTAGTGTTAAAGTGGGAATGTGAAAAGGACTGCATCGCTTATGGCCAGTAGTCTCACGCCAATCAGTAAAGCCATTTCTTTCTATGGTCTTTAGCAATATATAATGGGGGATACAGTGAGGGGTGAAAAGTTATAACTGCAGCATGTCCACAGGTGAAATAAATATTTGCCTGTGTGGTATAATTTAAACGTCTGTGAAGGCCCCATTAAATAATATCTTCCCTTCTGGTGCCTGAAATTCCACTTTCTTTATTCTTTCACTTTAAGAATGATCTTCTGTCAGACTTCTGTAAGATAGCTACTCGTAACACTGAAAGTATGGAAAAGGGGAGAGAAATAAGAGGATGGGTTCATGCCAAGGTAAAACTTTACCTGCTTCATAATTTTGCTTAAGGTTAGAAAAAGAATCATCATCAATTTCAAGTCAGACACACTCAAGGGTCATTGATATACTAAATGACAGAGGTTAAATTCATTTTCAGTGACTTCCATCTTGGTTCATGGTAATTTTGTATTGAAGCACTTGTTTATCCCAGGAACTCTATGGCCTATTATTTGCTTTTACAAACCAAATGAATTAATACTAATTTTGTTCTAAGAATTTTAGGTACAACTTGAAAGTAACGACCATTTTCAGGAGTAGAGAATTCCAAACTCCTTGGAACCAAGACACTTTATTTTTGATTCATTTCCCAATCTGCCAATTTTCCCCTACTCTTAACCCAATTATCTCTCCCTCACTTCTCCCCCAAAAGATCCTATTAAAATGCTATATGACATCTTTTTTTCTTTAATACTTGAGATATCTGTGATTTCACTGGTACAGTTACTCCCTCTTTGTGGGCAAGCAAATTGATTACCTGGTGGCCAGCCTTTTAGTAATAAGCACCAACTAATTTATCTGGCTGTCTTTCCAGCTTTGTGGGATCTTCCAGAGCCTATACACCACTGGTATAGCCTCTGAAAATACTGGATCATCTCTTTACCACAGTAAGGTATTGGGATCAGACATGAAGGGAGGATATTTTATAAAGAGAATGGAAATCAACTTTGTTTTGATGTTTTCATGTTATCTCACCTTGAAATAACAAAATTATCCTGAGGGAATGGTAAAATCCAGTTGGTGATGGCTACTTGCCCAGAGTCTTGGCAAACTCCCTATTATACTGTTTGGATATTATTCTCTTTTGTTATGTCCTTTCTGTAAGGACGCAAGAGTCTAACAAATGAGTAAACAGCCTCTAGGTTAGATATATAACGGCCAGTGTTGTTTAATTGTCTGCCTTAACGTATCTGAATACTAAATGCATCTGCTTAAGTATTTATGTATTGATTCCTCCATTAGAATTCGGGAGGACACAAGGCATGTTTTTTGCTTTTCTTTATAATACAGGCATTTTGCATAATGCCTGGCACATATAATGCCTGGCACATAGTAAGCACTTAAGAAATGCTTGTTGATTGACTAATACAAACCCAGGCTGAAATACTCCTAGGCAAACCATCATTTAAATAGACCCTTAGAGATAGTGCAGCAAATCAGTAAAATAGACTAGAAGCAAGGTTTCTCTGCTAATATAATTTCTAATATATAAAAACAGCAAAGGCTGCCATTAGGAGAGGGTGGATAGAGAGGAGGAGAAAGAAAAATAAACTGAATGAGTGATGAGTTAGAGGAAGAGAGACAATTACCTTCTCAAAACCACTTTCTATCAATCTGACTGCTAGGTCTTTATCAACTCCATCCACAAAGGCAACGCATTTCTCTCCTATAGGCTCTCCGAGAAAGGTTCTTAGTTTGGTTGATATGCAGCTGGTCATTCTCTGTAACAGTGAAGACATTAGAAGGAAGGGGGAAAAAGTATAAGCCCATGCGCAAATCTCCACAGTATTACTAAAAATTGCTGATCTAGAGTTTGGTAAAATAGCAGACAGGTTGTATTATCCATAGACACTGAAAATGAATAAAGGAAGGGAATACAGTTATCTGCTCTGCATCGTGACTTTCTCCATTGCAGTTTCAATATATTGTGGGTTGGTATAAGAAATTAAATGAGAATTTTGGGGGAGCTTTGCAGAAGCCTCAGATGACACACGAAGGCCAGCAGAAGTTTAGAAACTCAGGAATGCATAAAATATATGTATCATCTTGTATAATATCAACATATTTTACCTTTTAATACCATAATAATTCAGACTTCTTCTATGGTACAAAGGGAGAGTCAAAAAATTTTATGCGAAATTTTCCAGATGACTGGTACATGGCCAAGTCCCTAAACACATATCCCCCCCATGTTGAAGGGATAACTGTAATTGCTTCTTTATTATTCTTCCCATTAAGACACAGGGGACTTGGAGGCCATGGACTTGTTGCTGTTTTTTTTAATACTATCAGTGATTGTATTTTAGTGCAATTGGTTTCCTTTGTGTAATCCTACAGATTTAATTTTGTGTAGTTGAAGACATCATTCTGAGAGAAGTTAGTCTAGTGACTGCCAAAAGGGTCTATGACACAATAAATAAATACTCCAGTGTTCTCAGCTAACATCATACCCTCCCCTCTTTGCCTCTTACTTTCAAATCCCTTTCTTTTCTGTGTCCATGTAATTCACCATCACCTACACAACACCCCCACACATAGCCTGTCTCTTCTCTCCCATCCCTAAATTTCCACATAAAACTCTTTAATTTAGTGAGAGTTTCATAGTGCTTCTCACTGAAGGTATGCACAAAACCCATTAGGAAGAGGTGGGGTTTTCTCAACTATTTGATTTTAGAAGCTAAGGCATCTAAAAGAGGAAACATCCTCTACATAAACTAGCCACCAAGGTGTTATAAATGATTATAGACAGATCATCATATGGCAGCAAAGCTTAAGTAATCAAGATAAATTGTGTATCCCTAAGAGAAACATTCCCAAGTTGAGTCCATTTCATATATCTCTTTAGCTCCCATATAGGAATATCTATAATTGTATCCTGGACATCATTTTACCTAAATGAAAAGAAACATCAGCACCAGATATCCAATGTGGATTGTAATACAGACAGACATCCACAAAGATAAATATACATACCTATACACATACACACCTATACACATTAACACCACACAACATTTTGTGGAAACAAGATGTATGTATGTATGCACATGTATGTGTTTGTGTGTAAAAATCGTTCTGAAAAAAATGAGAGAGAAGCAAGATGGCGGAGTAGAAAGACACACATACACATAGCTCCGAACCCACAACCCATAGAATGGCTACAGGGAAGTAACTCACGGCGAATTCTGCACCCAGAGGCCACGGAACATTGGAGCGAGGGAGATTTCTGTTCCAGAGAGACCTGCAAACCTCTCGCGGGGGGTCCTTCGCACTGCGGACTGGGCGCCGGGACTGGGAGCTGAGTGCAGCCCTGCCCCGGCCGCGGCACCAAGAGGAAAAGATCCGGCCAGACTTCAGGGAGGAGATCTCCAGCGGCCGCACAAGTCCCTCCACCCACAGGTGACGGGGGTCAGTGAGAGAGTCTCTTTGGCGGGTTGAGAGGGGAGTGGGGTGCCCCCATGGCTCGGGCCCCCCCCCGGGAGGTAGAAGCTGAGAGGCGGCTGCAGACAGGGGCTCCCCAAGCGGGCAGGAGCCTGAATCCATTGTGGAAGGTCTGTGCATAAACCCCCTGAGGGAAATGAGCCTGAGAGGCGGCCCTGCCCCAACCTGACCACCTGAACTTAATCTCACACTGAATAGCAGCCCTGCCCCCGCCAAAAGCCCTAAGGCTGGAAGCAGCATTTGAATCTCAGACCCCAATCGCTGGCTGGGAGGATCAGGAGGCTAGGTGGGTGTGAGGAGAATATTCAGAGGTCAAGTCGCTGGCTGGGAAAATGCCCAGAAAAGGGAAAAGAAATAAGACTATAGAAGGTTACTTTCTTGGTGAACAGGCATTTCCTCCCTTCCTTTCTGATGAGGAAGAACAATGCTTACCATCAGGCAAAGACACAGAAATCAAGGCTTCTGTGTCCCAGCCCACCCAATGGGCTCAGGCCATGGAAGAGCTCAAAAAGAATTTTGAAAATCAAGTTAGAGAGGTAGAGGAAAAGCTGGGAAGAGAAATGAGAGACATGAAGTCAAAGCATGAACAGCAGATCAGCTCCCTGCTAAAGGAGACCCAAAAAAATGTTGAAGAAAATAACACCTTGAAAACTAGCCTAACTCAATTGTCAAAAGAGGTTCAAAAAGCCAATGAGGAGAAGAATGCTTTCAAAAGCAGAATTAGCCAAATGGAAAAGGAGATTCAAAAGCTCACTGAAGAAACTAGTTCTTTCAAAATTAGAATGGCACAGATGGAGGCTAAGGACTTTATGAGAAAGCAAGAAATCACAGAACAAAGCCAGAAGAATGGAAAAATGGAAGATAATGTGAAATATCTCATTGGAAAAACAACTGACCTGGAAAATAGATCCAGGAGAGACAATTTAAAAATTATGGGACTACCTGAAAGCCATGATCAAAAGAAGAGCCTAGACATCATCTTTCATGAAATTATCAAGGAAAACTGCCCTGAGATTCTAGAACCAGAGGGCAAAATAAATATTCAAGGAATCCACAGAACACCGCCTGAAAGAGATCCAAAAAGAGAAACTCCTAGGAACATTGTGGCCAAATTCCAGAGTTCCCAGGTCAAGGAGAAAATATTGCAAGCAGCTATAAAGAAACAATTCAAGTATTGTGGAAATACAATCAGGATAACACAAGATCTAGCACCCTCTACATTAAGGGATCGAAGGGCATGGAATAGGATATTCCAGAAGTCAAAGGAACTAGGACTAAAACCAAGAATCACCTACCCAGCAAAACTGAGTATAATACTTCAGGGGAAAAATTGGTCTTTCAATGAAATAGAGGATTTTCAAGCATTCTTGATGAAAAGAACAGAGCTGAAAAGAAAATTTGACTTTCAAACACAAGAATGAAGAGAACCATGAAAAGGTGAACAGCAAAGAGAAGTCATAAGGGACTTACTAAAGTTGAACTGTTTACATTCCTACATGGAAAGACAATATTTGTAACTCTTGAAACTTTTCAGTATCTGGGTACTGGGTGGGATTACACACACACACATGCACACACGCACACATACATAGAGACAGAGTGCACAGAGTGAATTGAAGAGGATGGGATCATATCTTAAAAAAAAATGAAATCAAGCAGTGAGAGAGAAATATTTTGGGAGGAGAAAGGGAGAAATGGAATGGGGCAAATTATCTCTCATAAAAGAGGCAAGCAAAAGACTCATTAGTGGAGGGATAAAGAGGGGAGGTGAGAGAAAAACATGAAGTCTACTCTCATCACATTCCACTAAAGGAAAGAATAAAATGCACACTCATTTTGGTAGGAAAACCTATCTCACAATACAGGAAAGTGGGGGATAAGGGGACAAGCAGGGTGGGGGGGATGATAGAAGGGAGGGCATGGGGAGGAGAGTGCAATTTGAGGTCGACACTCATGGGGAGGGATAGGATCAAAAGAGAATAGAAGTAATGGGGGACAGGATAGGATGGAGGGAAATATAGTTAGTCCTATACAACACAACTATTATGGAAGTCATTTGCAAAACTACACAGATTTGGCCTATATTGAATTGCTTGCCTTCCAAAGGGAAGGGGTGGAGAGGGAGGGAGGTAAAGAAGTTGGAACTCAAAGTGTTAGGATCAACTGTTGAGTAATGTTCTTGCCACTAGGAAATAAGAAATACAGGTAAAGAGGTATAGAAAGCTATCTGGCCCTACAGGACAAAAGAGAAGACGGAGACAAGGGCAGAGAGGGATGATAGAAGAGAGAGCAGATTGGTCATAGGGGCAATTAGAATGCTTGGTGTTTGGGGGGGAGAGGAGATAAAAGGGGAGAAAATCTGTAACCCAAAATTTTGTGAAAATGAATGTTAAAAGTTAAATAAATAAATTTAATTATAAAAAAATAAAATAAAATAAAAATCATTCTGTGTTGTTAGAGTATGTGACTGCTTACATAATGCAAATGAAGACCATCAAAAGGTCTTCTGAGAAGACCAACCTCTACCATCCATTTCCCTGAGTGTCTGAAATGCCCACCATTAGAAATTATTCTTTGTGTGAGGACATTATGTCTCCAGAAGGAATCTTGTTAAAATATACCTATGAACTGGTAAGAGTAGCACACTGACGTTAGCTCTCATGATGACATTATATCATAGCATGGAGCAGGACCTTTAAGGGGATAGGGCATAGGATAGATACATTATGATATCGGGAAAGGTACCAAGCATAGGACTTTGCAGGGAAGACTTTTGCCCAAGAGATGCCTCTTGGATGCCCAAGAAGGCCAAGAGGCAGCATGAAGAGCCCTGGATTCTGAGGCAAATGCCAATATCAGAGAGCAGAAGACTGATGAAAGAATACCAAAATTTTCTTCCTCCATCATAATTTTCACAGAATTACAGAATTTGGGGGAAGGATGTCAATGGAAATCCAGTCCAACTTGTATCTGAAAGAAATCTTCATTGTGACATTTTTGACAAGTGGTAATCCAGTCTATGCTTGAAGACATCTAACAGGGAGGAATCCACTGGCTCCCAAGGTCTCTCTGGTAATTACCCAGGGATCTATGCTTGACCTTGTACCATATGAAATTTTTATGGGTAAAGGCATAGATGGCATACTCATCATCAAGTTTGCAAATGACACAGTTTGGAGGGACAGCTAACACACTGCATGACAAAGCCAGGATCCAAAAAGACCTTGGGTGGACTGGGGCATGGGACTGAATCTAATAAGCTGAAATTCAGTAGGGATGAGGGAAGAGGGATGAGTCTTACACTAGGATGTAACAAATCACCTTCACCAGTATGATTATGGTTAGATTGTGGTTTGTCTAAAAAAGATTGGAAATTTTCTGGATTAAAAATTCAGAATGAATCAAACAAGGTGATGCTGGAGTAAAAAATGTTAATGCAACCTTAGTCAGCATTAAAGAGACACAGTTTCCAGCCATAAGGAGGTGATAGATAAAGTCTCAATACTCTGCCCTGATCAAACCACATCTAAAGTATTATGCAATGTTCTGGACACCACAATTTAAGAAGGATATGGAAAAAAATAAAAGGATGTCCCAAAAAGTACAGCCAGGATGAGGAAGGGCCTTGAATCAGTATTATGTGGAGGATCGACTGAAGAAACAGACTGTTTAGTCAAGAGAAAACTCAGAGGGGACATGATTATCATTGCCAAGTATCTGAGAACCAATTACACATCAACCACCCTTGAAACAGCCACCAAAGTGATTTTCCTAAAATACAGGTTTGACCACGTCATTATTTCTACTCAATGAACTCTAGTCGATCCATTATTCCTCTGGCTAATTAAAAACTCTTCACGACTTTGATTCACCCTACCTTTTCAGACTTATTGCAAATTACTTCCTTCCATGAATTCTATAGTTCAGCTAAAGTGGCTTCATAGAATTCTACTTTTTGACTCCGTGTTCTTGCATTGGGTGTTCCCATGCCTGGAATGCATCCACTTCTGCCTCTTGAAATCCCTGACTTCCTTTGACACTCAACTCAAGCACTGTTTTCAACTGTAGGGACTTTCCTGATACCACTCTCCCCCCTTGCCTGCTGCTAGTTAGTACCTCCTCTGCCAAGGTTACTTTGAATTGGTTTTATATGTGATATGGAGTATGGCACTTGACCTCACTCTTCTCTTTCCCCTCAGCTGGCTCATTCACCCAATCTGTATTCATCCTAGTGGATTAGAAATCCCTACAGGGGATTGCCATGCTGCTATGCTGGTACTGGTAGGGATAACCCTGGTAGGTGGAATACTCTCCTGCTCTCCACAGTTCCAGGTCACCCCCTCCACCAAATTTGCTCCTATATGACAAATTGTCCAAGATGACATCATTAACCCTTTATTAGAAATATTTACTAAAGAGAAGGCAAAGCAAGAACAGTTCCAAACATAACACTCCACAAAGCTTGGTCATAGTCTCTTATCAATGCGCATAGCATCCAGGAAAGAGAGTGGGCACAAATTTACAAAACCATACTATCAAGGCACATGAGTAGAGAACACATTTGTCTAGGGCAAATGACCGCTCTAGACCACATGCCTTCATGCTGTTAGTGTTCCTCAGAGGTGGTCTGCACCACAATTCACTGATGGTCAGTCATCTTCTCAATTTTTTGTTCTCTTACTTGTCAGGGTTGTTTCTCCGTTGAGTGCTACACTCTCAAGCCTCCTCTCTTTTGGTCTGCCTATCTTTTCCAGCCACAACAGAAACTCTAATCTTCGGAACTGCACAGTTTTTCAAAGTTTGCTCCAATGGATGGACTCTGATACAATATTATATTCTTTCAGCAAAAGTTCCCCTAAGTCAGAGATCTCTAGAACTTTTCAGGTTCACTCCCTTGACTTGGCTCTGCTGGATTTCTACCTGCAAAGTAGTAGATGGCACTGTGGGGAGAGGGCAAGGTAGAGCATTTTCCCTTCTACTCAGCCTTTTTTTTTCCCATGAAATAACACTTTTTCCCAAATTTCAAAGTCTTTCCTTCAATAGGCAATTTCCAAGCAGCAAAGATCTGGGCATAACATAAGTCTTAGGTTGCTTCTCAGACTGAGATGAGGATTCTTCTCAGATCAACTGAGTCATTTGTTATTGTCCCCTGTGGGATTTGGTATGGACCAATCTATTGCTTCAGAGCAGGGTCTCTTGGGTGAAATGACTCATCTTTATCTCATAGCGAAAAATTAAAATCCACATTTCTGTCAGCCAAGCCACAAAGAAGCAATATAGTTATCCCATAGTCATGAAATAACTCTAAGTGTCATTGTTTCTCAACTTTAACCTCAGAGTCCTCCCACCAGTTACTTGTAAGTTGGACTTTGAGAAACAAGACACTTCCACCATTCTTTACTAGATGAATGTCTTTTCTCTGCAGGGCTGTTGTTTTTTTTCCCCAATGTTTCTCATATAGCTGTTTTACTAGTTTATACCTCTCTCTTTCAATCAATAAGATTATCCCAATCAGAAAAGAGAATTACCTTACAGTCATACTTACATACGTGCAAATTTTCTCTTGATAGAATGTGGGGTACTTGAGGTTAGGAACTATTTCAAATTTGTCTTTGAAACCTCCAGCAATAAGATTAGCCCTGCGCAGCTTAATATATGTTTGCCAATGATAGATTGGTTGGTTTGTGTGAAGGAGGATAGACTCATTCTGTTTGGCCACAGGGGGCAGAAACAGGGGCAAAGCATAGAAACTGATGAGGCAAATTTAAGTTTGATATCAGGAAGATCTCACCAACAATTAATGCTATTCAGAAGTGGAAAGGGCTATCTCAAGAGGCTGAAGAAACACTTGTGTATATGATATTGAGCATTCCTTTCAATGGGTCAGACCAGATGATGGTGAGACCATTTCCAAGTGTCAGATTCTATGATTCTGTGCTCTACTTTTGGACAACTCTAATTGTGAGGAAGTTTTTTCCTTCTTGATGTCAAGTTGAAATTTGCTTTCTGCAATTTTTTCCTATTTGTTCCTGGTTCTGCTCTTTGAGGTCCAACCAGAATAAACCTAATTCCTCTTCCATATAACAACCCTTCAAATACTTGAAGATGGTTGTCAAGTTCCTCCTGAGTCTGCCTTCTCCAAACTAAACTAACTTAGTTCCTTAAATTGATTCTTATATGACATAAGATTGAAAGCCTTTCACCTGGTTGCCCTCTCCTAAATATTCTCCAGTTTATCAACATCTTTTCTTTATCTGTGGTGTCCAGAACTGAACACAATAATTCAGATGTGTTCTGACTATAACAGAGTATAGTGGGACAATCACCTCCCTATTCCTGGAAGCTGGGTACCTGTCTCCTTTTAATGCAAACCAAGATTGCATTAGCATTTTTTTTCTACCACATCACTCTTACTCATACTGAATATGTAGTCCACTAAAACCCCCAAATCTTTTTCAGGCAAACTGCTGCCTGATCATTAATTGTACGGGTAAAGCTAATTTTTTTTTTTTTGCACATAAGGATGAGGCTTTATATTTATTTCTACTGTATTTCATCTCATTAGACTCAGTCCACACAGCTCTAACCTAGAGAAATCTTTTGTTTAGATATTATTCTAGTTAATGCCAATGTAAGTTATCTGTCTTCTGACCTCATCATTATGTCAGTTGCTGGGTGTAATGAAACTGTTCTCTCCAAGGTTAATTACTAAGATCTCTCTTAACTATCAAACCTAATGGCTTTCTTCACAGTCCTTTCATGTGAAATCTTTCACGATACCACAGGAATTTTATAATGTTGACACCGCCCCCTCCTAATCACTCCTTTCCTCCTCCCTTGGTTTTTATGACATTGCTTTCTTCTGGTTCTCCTCCCACCTGTCTAGCTAAACCTCAGTCTCCTTTGCTGGATCATTTTCTATGCATACGTTTATCTCAGGGCTTTGTCCTGGCCACTCTTTTCTTCTCTCCATTCTCATGAACTTTCATGAATTCAGTCATTATTTCTATGCAGATAACTCTATATATCCAGCCCTAGTCTCTCTCCTGAACACATCTATTGGTTATTTCAAACTGGATGTGTCTCATAAGCATCTCAAACTCAGTATGTCCAAAACTGAATTCATTATGTCTTCCCCTAAATCTTTTCTTCCTTCTGAACTTATGTATTTCTATTGAGGTAGAGCCCTCACCATTCTAATTACTCAGAATCACAACATTGGAATCATCTTTAACGCCTTGCATGAGGGGTGATTCCTCATGTGCAACCAGTTGCCAAGACTCAGCCTCCAAATCTCCTGCATCCTTCTCTTTTCTCTTCACACAGTCACTACTTTAATTGACCCCCTCACCTAAAGTATTACCAAATCATTTAGCTTCTCTGAATCTGTTTGCTTGTCCGTAAAATAGTTTATAATATGTATACCACCTACCTCAGAAGGCTTAAAGGAAAATGTGTTGCAAAGTCAAACTGCTACAAAAATATGTTATTTTTAAGTATGAGAAAGTACTTTGAAAAATGTTATTCACTATGAAAATGTGGGCTGTTTTTATGCTCCATTGAAGTGCCTTAGGAGTCAGGAAAACCCTAGGTTTGAGACCGGCATCTTTTTACATACAGGCCATGTGATCATGGAAATGTGGTTTAACTTGCAAGAGTTTCAGGAAACTCTCAAAGACCAAATGGCAAAGTAGGAAAAGTGGGAGCTCTCTACATATCCTGGAAAAAAAAATTGGTTTTTATATCATGGCTAGATCATAGCATATAAACAAGTCTCAGGAGATATCAAACTGGTAAAAGAAACAAATAAACAACAACGCTGATGCTATATTCCTAAACCTAGTCTACTCATCTTACAAATAGATATGACTTCAAGAATCTCTTCTTACACTTAATAGTTGTATGGACATGAACAAGTCACTTAACTGTCCTCAGCCTCAGTTTCCTCATCTCCAAAATGAGGGTAATAATAGGCATAGTACTTAACTCACAGGATTGCTGTGAAGCTCCGTGGAAATTATGTCTGTATAGGGCTTTTAAAAAAGTCTTAGTGGGTGCAGCTAGGTGGCACAGTGAATACAGTACCAGCCCTGGAGTAAGGAGGACCTCAGTTCAAATCTGGCCTCAGACACTTGACATTTACTAGCTGTGTGACCTTGGACAAGTCACTTAACCCCAATTGCCTCACCTCCCCCACCAAAACAAAAATCTTAGAGCCCTATGTCAGCTGTCATACTGGTGTTATTGCTTCCTAACCCAAGCATTTGTAGTCTTTGTACATCCTCTGCAATAGCTCTGACAGGCACCTGATGCCCTTGCTGTGTTCGTCCTTCATTTTCAAAGAGGACCATGACATCAGAGAAATGATGACTCCAAAGGAGGTCCACCACTAGGTTGCTTCAGCTAGACCAGGTAATATCCCTATTTTATGATCATTGTTTTCTTTTACAAAGGGGTATTTATGGCAAGGATACAGCAAGAATAAAATTATAAACATCACCCCCTATTGCATCTGGAAGCACACTTTCCTCCCTCATCACATCTTAGTCTCTGGAGAGTGGGTTCAAACTTAGCTTAGTTCTATCATAACATTAGTCCCACCCAAGTTCATATTCAATGGAGGCATCCCTAAGGTCACTCCTTGCTGCTTGAGGCATTGCGGGTTACCTGTAAAATCAAGATTTTGGGATGCCAAGATACTGTGACAATATCCCCATTAGAATTTACCTGAGTTCCCACTTTTCAATCCTATATCTTCCCTGCAGAGCTCCATTCTTTAAATGAATAAGGATTAATCTTAACAAACCAGTCTATGTTAATAGATCATAACACATTAATATTATCATAGAAAAGGGAAGGAAATAAGCATTTATTGAATGCCTACTATGTGCTAGGTACTGTCCTAGGTACTTTAATAACATTATCTAGTTGGTCCTCACATCAACCCTATGAGGGAGGTGCTATTATTATTCCCAGTTTACAACCTAGGAAACTGAGGCAGGTAGAGGTTGAATGATTTGCCCAGGGTCACACAAGTAGTAAGTATCTGAAACCAGATTTGAACCCTTCTACTCCAGGCCCAATACTCTATGCATTGTGCCACCTAACTACCTCAAGATAAGATTTTTTCCTATTTTAACAGTGACCTTCCAAGGCTATACCTTAACCAAACACAACAAAAACAGCCGCAGCTAGCATTTATATACAGTTTTTAGATTTGCAATATGCTTTACATGTACAGGTGGATCTCACTTTACACAAGTGGGCCATTCTTCAGACCTCTACTTAAAGTAATTTTTAAGCAATATAAATTGGCCCCTACCCATCCAACTTCACTTAGTCTATATAACAAAGGGAAACACTAAAGAATACCCTTTATGTAAGTCATAAAATGTACTAAAATGCAGGCAAATGTTTAACATTTGTTTAACAAGACAAATTTAACAAATATTAAATACTATAGCATGATAATAGAATTATGAAATGGAAGGTAAAGATAATGGCAAAGTATGCACAAAATTGTAAAGGACATCTATGTGACTGAGTGCATAGAGTGCTTGGAGTCAGAAAGTCTGTTCCTGAGTTCAAATCTGGCCTTATTAGTCGTGTCACCTTGAGCAAGTCACTGAACCGGGTTTGTCTCTCAGTTTCCTCATCTGTAAAATGAGTTGAGAGAAGGAAATGGCAAACCACTCCAGTATCTCTGCCAAGGAAATTCCAAATGGGGGCATGGAGAATTGGTGACTGAATAACAATAAAAATGCACAGTACCGCCCAGTGAAGTTAACATAGGTGTGCTGCTGCTTCTCCAGCCACTGCACTCAGCCTTCATCCCTGGGGCTTAGCTGTACAACATTTTTTACAAAGACATGGAGAGAATTTTGGACAATGGCTCTCTTTTTTTCCCTCATATATCTGACAATAACAAGCAACAGTATCCTCAACTATTTGGATTCATCTTTTCAATATAAGAAAATAGAAATTTGCTTAAATGATGGAACGCTTCTGCCAGCTGTTTTGTTGTGAACATTTTGACCTTGATTCTGAAGCTCCCTCTTTTTCTGCAATCTCTGCCACTTGCTAGCAGCTCAATCAACTCCTGTTTCCATAGTTCTCCATGAGACTCAATCACCTCCCCCATCATTCTCATTTTTTTGAAATGTGGATTTCTTTCAGAATTCTTTACATAAAGTGGAATTTGAGTAATGCAAATTTACATAAAGCTAGAACCATCCATATTATTTCATTTGGGGAATTTCCTGGACGATGGCAGATGGATGAGGAGATGATTTGAAGGGACAGTGGTGTAGTTTTCATTGTGCTTCCAGTCATACCATTAGGTGGAGGTGACTATCTATTGCCATCTTGCTGTTTTGGTTTTTTTTCTCCTATTTGACTGTACTGCTGCATGGGCAGTAGGAGGTCTAAGAAGCTAAACCCAACTGGATAAATGAACTAATTCCAGCTTCACATTCAGATCGTCTGACTCAGCAGAAGTAAGGTCCTGCCCACACTGCAAGGGGCTGCTAAATGAGCAGAAGCCATCTCAGGGCTCCGGGCCTGTTATGATTTCTCTTGGCCTCCTTCAGATTTATTCTTTCCTTCCTATTTGATTAAAGCAAGGAAAGCGCTAAGCGTGGCATTAAAGATTAAGCAAGGAGATCATGTACAACAGAGGAATTAATTGTGGAGAAAACAAGCCACTCAGAAGCTGATTTGGAGGAAAACTGGTTTGGTTCTTGGCATGTCTGAGTTCATCTGCAAAGGATGAGCAGTGAAAGCTGGGACTCACACAGGCTAAGAACTTAATTAAGGAGCCCACCAAGCAGCGCAGATTAAGGAAACAAAAAATCAGCAGTCTATTGCTACCAGACTAAAATGCTTAATGAAGATTCCTCTCCATTCTTCCTGTCCCCTCTCCCCACTACTCCTCTCCTCCTCCCTATTTTCCCCAATATCCAGGAAAGGAAACTTAAATTTCTAGGTTATTTTTTTCATTATTCTCCTGTTCTGGTCTTCCTTGCTTTCCTAAGAGGAAAATGCAAAGCTGGGGGTGGTGTCTACCAAGGTCAACGTGGCTCTTCCAGATGTCTGCAAAGAAGGATTTTTTGTTGTGAAGGTATAATTGGATAGTTATTTCATTTATTCATTCAGCAAACATTGTTTTCTGTTTATTGGAGAGAGAGTTCAGTTTCAGTTTTTCTTTTCAGGGTTAAAATACACAATATAAACTTCCTACTTTTCTTGCTGATTCACAGCATGGCAGCTTGGTGAATTCTCAGTAGCGGGAGGAGCTAAATAGTTCCTTCTTTCTGACTAAATGTATGCAGGGGGAGCCTATGTGCATGGGATGGGGGAGTGAGGTTGGCAAGGAGTACAAGCAAGCTGTGGCCCTGGTGCAGGTGCTAGACCATTTGTGGGCAAGGTATCCCTCTAAATTCAGGAAGTAGTAGGTCTTTCGAAACCATTAGGATGGCTGACTGGCTGGCTTCAGAGAAACATGATCAACCACAGGGAACAGCCCGAAGAAGACGTAGTTCAGTTGTCATCCCCAGAATTCTGCTGTATGGGAGCCAAGTTCTCAAAGCCACTCTAATGGGTGACAACAGATATTTCATCTCTCACTTTGGGCCATTTTCCTGGAATTCCTGTATTCCTCATTTCCCTCTTAACTTCCAGCTAAAACCCACCTTCTATGGGAAGCCATTCCTTGGTTCTCTTAATTCTAGTTCCTGCCTTGTGCTGGTTATTTGTCATTTATCCTGTGTATAGTTTGTCTGTATATAGCTATTTGCATGTTTTCTTCTCCATTAGATTAGGAGCTCCTTGAAAGCAGGAACTATCTTTTACCCTTTCTTTCTATCCCCAGCATAGTGCTTATTGTATACACTATAAAATAAACATTTATTAAACACCTACTATGTGCCAGGCACTGCTAAGCATGGGCACATAGTAGACTAGCACCGTGCCTGGCACTTGGTGGGCGTGTCTGATAAACATGTGATGCAAATTTAAAAAAATACACTGTTAAAATGTTAAAGAAAGTAGATTTCCAGGAAGGCAGTGAGCAATTATTTTTTTAAAGTGGGAGGTAGGTCAAATAAATTTGGGAACCTTTGACATACATGATCCCAGCAATGCTTTAAATTGGGTATTACACTGAACAAGTCACTTAACTTCCTTGAACCTTAGTTCCCTCAACTATAACATGAAATATTTAGGCTAGATGGACTCTGAGGTCCTTTCCAATTCTAGATCTGTGATGCTATGATCCCATTTTGCAGATAAGAAAACTGAACCTCGGAGATATCTCAAGGAACTTTCCTGTGGCCACACATTAAGTGTCATAGTGGGATTTGAACGTGTTTCTTTCTGACTCTGAGTGTAGCATTTTAGAGTACCAGACTTGTGACTACACAAAGATGTGAGTTCAAACACTGTTGCCTCAGGCTAACTGGGTAACGCTGGGTTATTCACTTGCCTTCTCAACCTCTGTTTCCTCATCTGTAAAATGAGGCTATCAGTGGCTGCTACCTCATAGGGTTGTTGTGAAAATCACATAAGGTAAAGTACTAAAACAAGCTTTATAAACCTTAAAATACTGTATCATCTTAGGGAGTAAACATTTATTAAGCACCTACTATGTGTTAAATATTGGGGATACAAATAAAAATAAAGATATTCCCCCTACATTCTAGAAGAATATAGTCTAATGGGGAAAGGTAATGCACCAAAGGAAGCTAAAAAGTGGAGGAGGTGGGGGGAAGGAACCCAGCTGGGTGGGGCATGTTGGAGAGTTCCAAAGCATACTTGGCCCAGCCTGGGAGTGCAGCCTTACTCCCAGACCTTATCTCACTCCTGATCTGCAGGGTAGACTTGCTGCTCTGTCTCTGATCTGCTCTGTTTCTGACCTGCTCTGTTTCTGATCTGGTTCTCTCCTAGGCACCCTGATGCCGACTCCCCTCTCCTTGGGAGTGGCCACATTGAGGCAAACATTGGAGGATCAGCTTCACCAGCTGCAGCTCAGAACTCCTGAGCTCAGATGAGTCAGCCCCTGGCTTAAAGGCAGCAGGGATTACAGGCATTTGCCAAAAAGCCCCTTAGTAACTTCTTTCAAAGTGTCTGATTTTCTAATAACCTTTAGCGATTTTTTGCATTACAGCAGACCTAATCTACCCGTTCTAATATATGTCCATCTTTAAGCAAACAAGCCAATGCTCATGCATGGGGGAAAAAACCTTATGCAAATAGAAAGATGATTATATGACCTGATCTAAGCAGAGCTGCTGCTGTCACTCAGTGAGACTTCCATTGGGTGTCCATTCTTTTTTCATCTAAGTCTTCTGACTTCAAGTCCAATCCTCTTTCCTAATTCTCTGTCTTGTTTTTCTGCCAGTTTCTCATTAATTCAAAAATTCATAGTTTTACAGTTAGAATGGAAAATAAAATCCTTGGAGCAGTTAGGTGTTACAGCAGATAGAATGCTGGGCTTAAAGGCAAGAAAATTCTTCATGAGTTCAAATCAGGCCTCAGATGCTTACTAGCTGCTTACCCTTGGTAATCATTTAATCCTGTTTGCTTCCGTTTCCTCATCAGTAATATGAGCCAGAGAAGAAAATGGCAAACCACTTCAGAATCTTTCTCAAGAAAACCCCAAATGGGGTTTTGGACATGGCTGAATATGAGTAGACAACAACATAAAATCCTTAGATTACAGACTGGTCATATCTAATCCAAGTTAGGCCAAGGTGGGCAACCTGTGACCCTCTAGGTCCTCAAGTGTAGCCCTTTGACTGAATCTAAACTTCACAGAACAAATCCCCTTAATAAAAGGATTTGTTCTGTAAAACCTAGACTCAGTCAAAAAGCCAAACCCAAGGACCTAGAAGGCCATGTGTGGCCTTGAGACCACAAGTACCCCATCCCTGTGCTAGGCACTGTGCTAAGCACAGAGACATGAAAACAAAAATGAAATGATCCTTGTCCATAAGCAGCTTACATGGGCACCATCTGAGTCAGCACAATCTGCCTATTGACAAATATTTTCCAGCTACTGACCTTCAAACCACAAAGGCCCAATGCAAATGGCTTTCCTATGTGTAAAATGGACACTTGGTTGTACAGGTTGTTTTGGTTTGGTCTGGAGTTTTGTTTTTTTTTAAGAGACTATGTCCACCATCCTTTTCTGACTGGGCACTGTCAATGATTCCTCTAATTTTGGAAACAATAATCAAAATCCCCTTCTTTTTACAGAATCTTAAGAGTTGGAAGAGGCTTCAAAGACTAATTAGTCTAATTAGAGATCACAGAGATCAGCAAATCCAACCTTATTTAATGAAAAGAATTAGAACCAGTAGGTGAAAGAAGTAGAGAGATCAGTTTCAATTTTAAAAAGAAAAACTTTCTAATAATTGAAAGGTACCCAAAGTGAAATGGGCTACCTCAGGAGGTGGCAAATTCTCCAACACTGAAGGGCTTCAGGCAGAAGCTGCATAGTATAGAGACAGCATAGAAGGAATACCCATTCAGGTATGGGTTGGACTAGGTGACCTTGGAGGTCCCTCCTATCTCCAAGATTCTATGATTCCAGTTCCTACCTCAAGCATAACTCCTGTTTAAGGAAGAGCATGTTGTATGTTAAAGAGAATACTCAATTTGGATGGAAGAGACTTGGTTTCATAACCCTGCTCTGCCCCTTAATAGCTACACAATACTGGGCAAGACACTCCTGACAAGCGATCACCACATAGCTTCCACTTTATGGGCCTGCAGTGGTGAGAAACTTTTTTCCCCCAAAGGCAACCCATTTATTTTTAGAGATCTCTAATTGTTTAGGACATTTTTCTTTATGTTGGACAGAAATCTGTCTTCTTTTTCCTATTTATTGGTCCCAGATCTGACCCGAGGCTAAGCAGAAAAAAGTACAATCTCTCTTCTGCATGAAAATCTTTTGAAGATAGTTAATAGGTTCCCTCTCTCTTAATCCTTTTCTAAGTCAATAATGACCATGTATCTCTTGACCAAGTACTTTCCCCATAACAACTTTGTAAAGTAGGTAGTTATGATTTTCCCATTTTATGAGTGAGATAATTCCAGAGGAAGGAAGTAACTTGTCCAAGGTTGTGTAGCTTGTAAAGGCCTGGGAAAGGTTATGAAACCAGGTCTCTTCTGTGGGTCTCAAGCTGGCTACTCTCTAATAGATAACATGCCCACTCTTTAATTCCTTCAACCAATTCTTGGATGACATGTTTATAGTCCTCTCATCATCATGTTTGTCTTTATTTAGATTACTTCAAGCTCATCAAACGCCTTCCTAAAATGGCCCTCAGAACTCCCAATGTTGTCTAATCAGCAAAATGAGATGACCACTATCTTTGCTCTACACACTTCATTTCTATCAACGTAGCTTAATGTTTGCTTTTTCTCATTGCGCTGTTGACTGGTACATATTAATTCTGTGGTCAGGAAAACGAACTGGGCCTTATCCACAACATTTTGAATTCTCCTGTATTTATTCTGTGACCCAATGACACCAGCCTCTTTGTTTTTCCTCAAATAGAACCCTCTGAATCCTGACTCTAGGTATTTTCTTTGGTTGTCCCCTATGCCTGGGGCTCTCTCCATTTTTATCTTTGCCTCTTGACTTCCCTAGATACCTTCAAATCTCAGCTAAAATCCTACCTTCTGCAAGAAGCTTTTCTAGTCAGTCCTCCCTAACTTCCAGTTTTTCCTATATAGATTTTGTTTGTACATAATTGTTTGCATGTTGTCTGTCCCATTAGACTTTGAGCTCCTTGAGATCAGGGACTGTGCTAAAAAAGCCTTTCATTGTGCCCACAGACCTTAGCACAGTGCCATGCACACACCAGGCATGATATAAAATACTAGTTGGATAACTGGCTGAACTCATATTCATTCTTACTACATATTTAGTAGGCTACAACATGATACAATGAAGGAAGAGCAGAGTGAAGATGTGACCAAAGAAATACGAGTGAAGAAAATGGGGTTGCCATGTGTTGAACTTGTGCCCTCCAGTGATAGCCTCACAATGTCAAGATAGAAGCAGGGACTTCAAGAATGGAAGGGAATATGCAGTTATATAGCACTTACAGGCACTGTGTAAATGCTTTATAATTGTGATCTCATTGGATCCTGGGAGGTAGGTGCTTGTATTATGTCTATTTTACAGTTGAAGAAACTAAGGCAAAGATTAAGTGACTTTCCCAGTATCACACAGCTAGTAAGTATCTGAGACCAGATTCAGTATCTGGCCTTCCTGATTCCAGGCCCAGCTGCTGCCACTAAGAAAAAGGACGTGGACAGTGGGTGCCTAGGACTATAGTCATGAATGGATCATGAGCTACATGCTTGGGGGAAACATCTATAGGCATGAGATAATAATCTATAGGCATGAGTATATCTGAATAAACAATTAGAGTGGTCTTTTCTTTCCACCCTGTTAATATCTTCTTAAATCATTATTTAGTCATCCAAATATAAGCTGTCTTTCTTAGCATGCATCACAGACACATCTGATAAATATCTGTCTTTTGACATGTGTTGTCTTCCAATGCATTGATAAAAATATTGAATATAACCATGTCCAAAGACAGAAACTTGCGGGCATTCTACTAAAGAGATTCCTCCAGATTGACTGGGTATATTAATCAATATTATTTAAGCAATCAGATGAGATAATATTTGTAAAGTACTTACACACAGTGCCAGGAGAATCATATGTGCCTTTTCAATTTTAATACAATAAGCATTTATTTTTATTTATTTATATTTAATAATATTATTTATTTATTATTGCTATGTGTCGGGTACTATGCTAAGGGCTGGGGGCACAGAAAAGAAAAAGACTGTCTCAGTCCTCTGGGAGCTTAAAATTGAATGGGGGAGGGGGGTGGAGGTGGTGGCAGAGATAAAGGAAAGGAAGCTGAAAAGAAGGGAAGGGACACTGGTATGAAGTTCCCTGAAGTGGAAACCAAGCAGATCTCCTGATGGAAAATGAAGAGTGACTTGAAACATGCTAAGCCCTCCATAAAGGAAGGCCTTGGGGAAAGTTTATTGCTCCACCCTCCAACTCTCCAATCAGAGGGAAGAAGCAACAGAGGAAGCTGAGGTGCTGAGTATCAAATCTGAATCAATCAGCACGGTAATGAGATTTCAGGTGATGATCTTAGTAGGGAGTGGGGAGAGAGTGGGGCATGAAATTCTGTAGAGTCAAAACCAAGGAAAGCCAATGATGGAAGATAAAATGTTTAACAAATATTTATTCCCTCCCTCTTCCCTTTCCAAATTGGTTTTGGTACGTTAATTAACTTTGAGCCCAGTTACAAGTATAGATTTTTAAAGGTAGAAGTGATGTTAGAGGTCCAACATACTTTGCCTAAAAAGGCAGCATGAGACAGAAAAAAGAATACTGAATTTGAAGTCAGAGGACCTGGGAAAATCTCCTAGTTCTCCCTATTTGATCTCTCAGAGTTTCATTTTCTTATCTGTAAAATGAAGGGTCTATATTGTTTCTTTCTAGTCTTAAACCTGATCCTTTAAAGTTACATGTTTTGCCTGAGAGCTCATCCAGTCCACATTTCTTCAACTTGTCTGCAAAGATACTGGCAAAATTTTGAAGGAAAAAAAAACCTACCTTACTGAAATTCATCTATGCTATACCTATGGCATTTCTTCCTCCCATTAGTTAGTAACCCTGTCAAAAAAGAGCAAGGTCTTTTTGATTGCCTGACTGAGAGATTGACTGATTAAGCTTTGGAGTGATTGTATTTCATAGGCAAGGCCCCAGGTAGTTTGATCAGGTAGATAATTTTTCAAAAGCCCAGGGATAATGGCCAAATTTTGTCTGCTTGATAAGTCTTTCCTTTACTGTCCCCAGGAGAAACATCTTCAAGAACAGGTAATGAGTGAGTGAACCTGGGCACATAGATTTTAATAGAAACAATTCACAGAATTATCTTCTTACCTTCCACTGTGAGACACTGGAGAGAAAGATGATTATTGTTTGGAATAGGCTGGGTTCAAGATTAACCAGGGTGTGCCTGGAACCAGAAGGAGGGGGCAAAGTAGGACCAACAGGTGTTAGGACCACACACTTTTGAAAAAAAATGTCTAATACCTTTTATTTTTACCAGTCATTTCTGGAAATGCTCCCCTCCTTCCAAGAACTGAGCCTTTTTAAAGTAAAAGAGAAAAACAGTTAAGTAAAAATACCCTATTATGTAGTGATCACTTGGATAACCTTTATTACATTTTGCCCTGGAAAGATCTGCTTTTGTGTTAAGAGGGAAGCAGTTATGTTTCATTTATCTGTTTCTCATTATCATTTTTATAGTTACTCAAAACTTGGCTTCCTTTTAGTGACTTTCATTTACATTATTTTAGTCATCATGAAAATGATACTGTTCTCCTGGTTGTTTTTTTGTTTTGGGGGGGTTTTTTTGCTTTGCATCAGTTCATATAAATCTCCCATGTTTATCTGAATTCCTCATATTCCATTACAGTCATACCACATTTCCCTATTGGTGAGTACCCACTTTACTTTCAATTCTCTTCACTGCCACAAAAAGTGCCAGAATGAATATTTTGACATACCTATTGTCAAGATGACAAGATGAAGGGAGTGGGATAGAACAGATCTTGCTGGTAGATGTTGTGTCTCCTGCATGAGCAGCAGGAGGAAAAGAGGATAGATGGGATAAAAGAACTTATGCAATCAAAGGTTTGTCTTTAGGGAATGAGAGCAACTGCCCAGCAAGAGATACGATCAATTCAATCAGGATAAATTGGGGCATATTTGCTACAATTTTAAGTTCCTTGAAGTGAGAAATTTGATGTGAGGTTCAGACCAAAAGAGAAATTGGATTCACTTGGAAATGTATGGGGTGGGAGGGGGAGACATTTGTGGTAATTCCCCAGAGTTGTCCTAGGTTAAAGATTCCATTCATTCTCTACAGAGTAGATACAGAAAGCATTATACCTTGGTTAAAAAGACTTAGTGAGGTGTGGACAGTTCAGGTAAAAGTGTTAGGTCTATTTGAAGTTTGAGCTGGAGAATTTGGATAAAGCAGATCTGTGGCCAGGGAGTCAAACAGATTTCCAGTTCTTTTTAGGAACAGAGAAGAATAACTGCTGGGCTGGGAGACAGTGAAGGCATGTAGTAGATGTGGTTCAAGAAACCATGAGAGTGAGGAAATGCTCAGTCAAGAACAATGTGTCTGGGCTGGGAGGATAAGAAAGGGCTTTCTGAAAGACAGGAATTCTGTATAACCTGGTCAGGAAGCATAAACTGTTCAAGATCACAACAGGGCTAAGGGGATGTAAAACAAAGCTGGAGATGTAAAACAAAGCTGGACCAGTTTTGAAGGACCAGAATAATATGCAAAGAGAAACGAAAGAACTAAACTTGGGAACACTTGCTCAAATAAATACTAGGAAGTTAACTGGGGTGGTCAGAGAGGGGAAAGGTAATAAAATACAATTAAAGGGAGAAGGTGGAGAGGAAGACAAATAAGGTGGAATTGATATTTTACATCCTATGGAATAAAGCTCTTTGAGGTCAGGGGCTGTTTTATTTTTAAGTCTTTGCATTCCCCATGCCTAGCAGCACTGTACCCAGTTCCTATTAGATACTTTATAAATTCTTGTTGATTGATGATGGTAGTAGAAAAATTAAAAGAAAAGTGGAAGGTAGCTGGAGAAGCTATCTCCTTTTTAAGGAAGGAAACGTGCACTTTGCTAAGCCTATTGTAAATATTATCTTGTTTGATCCTCGTTTGGTCATGGGAGGTAGCGCTATCATTTTCATCATTTTATAGCCGAGGAAACTGAGGTAGACAGAAGTTAACTGATTTCTTCAGAGTCATACACAGCTAGTAAGAGTCTGAGGCCAGATTTGAATTCAGGTCTTCCTTGTCTCTAGGTCTGGCTCTCCATCCACTGTACCAGTTAGCTAACTTTTCTCAGAAGGAACTTGAGTGAGCCCTCCTACTGAGGTTCTCCTAGCTGAGGGAAAAAGAGGAAAGATAACCTTTAGGGAAATTCTAGGAGATAAACAGCAAAGGGGGGAACTGAGGACAACTATCCCAGTAGAGAATGATCCCAAGAAGACTTTTCCCAGTACTCCAATGGATCTATATTCTTACTGAGATGGACATTATCTCCAGGGATGCAGACAGAAACCTATCCACGCCTAGTGCCTCCACTATGGGACTCTTATACATGTCTTTCCATAAATCTATCACATAGTGGATCCATTTAAAGTACTTGAGACCTTCCTCTAGTACTCTTTGAGGTGAATGCCAATGGCTATTACATGCTATTGTGACTGGCCCATCTCTTTTTTTTCCTCTGGCAGTGCAATAGATGGCTCTAGAGTCAGGAAGACATGGATTCAAATCTGGCCTCAGATACTTACTGGTTGAGTGACCCTGGATAAGTCATTTCAACTATTTTTGTCTTGTTTTCCTCAACTGTAAAATGAGTATAAAAATAGTGCTTATCTTACAGGGTTATTGTGAAGATCAGATGAGATATTTGTAAAGTGCCAAGTGCAGAGTAAGCTCTATACAACATGCTTACTGATTCCAAGGTCCCATTCAGCTCAAAGCCTATAAATCTCTGAATCCTATGAACTTTTCCTTCAGAATACCTCACTTATAATGTGTTGCAGTCAGTTCACAACTACCATGTTACCCCTCCATAGCCCTTTGGGTAATTCTTCATTTCCTCACCTGGGATTCTTTGATGCAAGAAACTTTCAGTAACTTTAGGTGACTCCAAAAGAAGGAAACTCTCACAACCAAAAAGAGACAAAAAAGAGTCTCTCTCCTCAAGGAGCTTGTAATTCAGCAACTCATCTTTTCTTGAGTTCAAATCTGGCCTCAGACACTTATTAGCTGTGTGGCCCTGGGCAAGTCATTTTACCCTGTTTGCCTCAGAGTTTCCTCATCTGTAAAATGAACTGGAGAAGGAAATGTCAAATCACTCCAATATTTTTGCCAAGGAAACCCCAAAAGGGGTCATGAAGAGTCAGACAAGACTGAAAGGACTGGCGAACAACAAGTAAAAACAGAAACATAGAATCATATCACAAAAGGCTAGAAGCATAGTCTAGTGGGATCTAAAGGAAGATGAACTGGAGAAACAACAGCACAGATTTCAGACCTGAAAGATTAATTTAGTACAGGCCTCTCATTTTTCAGATGGGGAAACTGAAGCCCAGAGGTGCCAAGTAAGTAGTCACTTCACTTGGGCATTTGCCCAAGGTCTCACAATGCTTAGAACCAGAATTTGAATGAATGTTTCTGACCCCAAATAGACCTCAGTCTTTCCAGCATACTACCATGCTGCCTTCCAAGGGAACAAGAAGTTGAGTTTGTGTTCTTTATCAGGAACTGGGTAGAAATTGAATATGGGCTTTGGTTTTGTTTTTTTTCTTTTTTTTTTTTTTGGTGGCAGGTGAGGGAAGAATTATAAACCTGCAACAGACCAAAAACAAAAAACATAACAGACAGTCTATGTATGAAGATCAATAAACTCCAGTTCAATAAACTCCTGAGTTCAATGAACTCCAGTGGTTCCCTATTGCCTCCAGGATCAAACACAAAATCCTCTCTTTGCCATTCAAAGTCTTCTATAACCTACCCCCACTCCTACCTTTCCAATCTTCATGAGAATGTACTTTGAAAGACACCTTAGAGTCATATATATGGAGCTAGAAGGCTCAAAGGCCACATCTAGTCCAACCTTCATATTTTACAGATAAGGAAACTGAGGTTCAGGCAGGTTAAGTGACTTACCCACAGTTACTGCAGGAGTATGCCTGAGTCAAGATTTGAAACCAGAGCCTTTGACTCCAGATCTCACTAGCTCTCATTTTTTCCACTGAACTACATTCAAGCTATATAAATATGAAATGTTTATTTTGCATTTTATATGTGGATCAAGATGTTGTCTCATTTTCCAAACATGGCTAGTTGGAGATTCTCCTGTCCCCCTGCATGAAGAAACTTGGTATGGAGGACAGGAAGGTTTCCTGAAGAGCAAAAACAGAAAGTGCTGTGTGGACCTGGATTTTGTCAAGACAAAGCATGCTTCTCTCCCTGGGTTTCCCTTAGAAATCAAAATTTTAAAATTTCCCATTGCTCAGTTCCCTGTCAGTTTTCACTTACTATCTACTTCTTCAAAGGATTTTATGGTCTAGTTGGGAGAAGGCATTTGGGAAATGTGAGGCTTTCTCGAGCACTGCCATCATTTGGTCATAAGATCACTCACTACACTGCTATGGGCTCCTGAGATTAGATTTGTTCTAAGGTCCTTCTGCCTCTGACATTCTATCTCATGCCTGAGTAGTAACCTCAGTGTTAGGGTGACCAAACATCCTTTTCTGCAGAAAGATTATCTTACCTTTGGGGACTTTGGTAGTACAAAAGAAATTCCACTTTAGAGTTGATGAGCCTGATTCCTCCTCCAGCAAGAGCCAGACAGGCGTGGCTATAAGAATATGTACCTTCACATTGAGGTTTCAGGGCTGCCTCTGGGCAAAGAGATTTATGATTTATCCAAAGGTGACTTTGACAAAGTACAGTCTCTCCCTCTTCCCCCAAGTCCCTAAGTGGGTTCTTTCTGCCTCTGGCCACTTAGGGAAGAAAGAGATAAGATTAGTCTTTCTGGTGAAGAAGACTTAAAAATATTGCTTCTACAAGGGATATTTGAATTTTAAATGAGGGTCAAGTGGCTGCATACGAGATAAGGAAGAAGTGGGTTCTAGTTCCATCTCTGACAGCTGCTGGGGTGTGACCCTTAGCATGTCACTTAACTTTTCAGTTTCCCAGGCCCTGAGACTATAATGTTGCATAGCAGATGCTGGTGTACATTGGTACAAGGAGTTTTCTCATCAGGAATTCCCTATAGCAATGAAATTATAGGTCCGGTCCCCTCCCCAAAGAGGCCAAAGGGGGGGCTATGCTTAAGTGAAACGATGCAATTCTGGGCACAGGGCACCTGGGTGAGGAAGACATATGAGAAGACGGGGCAGGGAGACTTCCTAACGTCCTTCAAGTCAGAACAGTTGGGTCACTTGCCCATGTACATCTTTTTTTTTTTTTAAATAGTGGAGGGCAGTCAGCCCCAAGAGGTTGTTCTCTGGGGAGGTGTTCCTAACAAATGTCTTGAGAGAGCTTTCTCCATCCTCTTTAAAGACAGATAAAATGGCACAAAGTTAGAGAATAGTGGAGAGGAACAAAGGTGAGACTCTGGATAAGACCAGAAGAAAGAAGAGTGGTTAACTTTTCCTTTACTATTCCAGTTGAGTTAATAGTGTGCGGGTCACACTAGAAGAAACCCTGAGGACTTTTTTTCTGTGCAAGATGGAAAAGGGAAAGCACTATATTTAGTAGAAGTTGTTTTCAATTCATGTACTTCCTCATTTGGTTGGTATCAGCTGCTGATGTGGGAAACAATCCTACCTTCTGGTCTTCACAAAGGAGAGAAAAGAGCTTTGAGAAGGCCTACAGTGCATATAAGAGACCTGCTGACTTTTCCCAGCATTTCTCTGCTTTAGATTTGGTGCATCAATCAATCAAAAAGCATTTATTAAGGATTTACTATGTGCCAGGCTCTGTGCTATTTGCATTTTATATCCCTGAGGATACACATACACACACACACACACACACACACACACAGAGTAAAAAACAATCTTTTGCCTCAAGGATCATACATCCACGTGGGGGGGGGGGGGGGTGGAGGGCTGAAGGAGAAGAGACAATATGTAAACAGGTAGATGCAAGATATAGAGAGATAAAATGAAGGGTAGTCTGAGAAAGTAAAAGTCGTAGAAAATCCAAAAGTATTCTGGAAAAAACCTCTGAAAGGTTGCTTGAAATCCTGTGTTTGGTAATCCTGGAACTAGAATAAGGTCTAGATTTATTTTTTCCTGAAAGGAAGATATCTCTATCTCCAATTCAGTCTATTTTTGTAACAGAATCTTTTCTCCAAGGAAGAGATTCAGCATCTCTTCTGAGAGCATTGTGGCACTATATTGAAGTGTGACCCACAGCAAATTGAATTAATATGGTCATTACCCTCCAGCAGCTTACATTTTCAGGTGTAAAGACCAGACCAAACTCAGTCACCTCTGCAGAACTTTGGGCAAGTATCTTCCTTTCTCTGCACCTCAGTTTCTCTACTTAAAAAATGCAAGGTTGGACTAGGTCTTTAAGGTGCCACTCAGCAATCTTAATCCAAGAATTCAATGGATACTTTCCTTATGAGGTGGTTCAGAATTCTTAGGTAGTAACTGAGGAGGCAGCTACAAGGTTCAGTGGATAGAGCACTGGGGTCTAGAGTCAGGAAGACATGAGTTCAGTGACCCTGGGCAAGTCACTTAAACCCATTTGCCTTAATCCACTGGAGAAGGAAATGGCAATTCACTCCAAGAAAACCCCATAGATAGTGTTGGTGTCCTATGGTCCATGGAGTCATGAAGAATTGGACATGAGTAAACAACTAAGGGTGGAGGATGAGGGGGGCTAGAATTTTATGGAAACATGGGTCCATTTTCAAGAAGGGGCAAAGAGAAGGGAATAAAACAAAAACTGCGTTCATCTAAAGGATAAAGGGTGTCACATATCTTGGACTTTTTTTTTTTACATTTTTGTCTCTATTTTCCCAGTTATTCTGGGTGAGCATTTTGGACAAAGTGACACCAATTAAGTCATCTTTCTGGTGAAAGTCTCCATCTGCAGAAGAAAGCCCTCTAAGATGCGCTCATCAATTGTCTGATAGTTTTTCATTCCTTTCTCATTGTCTACAATTCTCTTCTCTTTGTGCTGTAGGCTATTTTAGGAATTAATTTCAAGAACAGCCATTTTAATGGCGGTATGTCTGTTAGGATCACACCATTTTTGAAAGACAGACTGAAGGTGTAGACTGCACTCACAGTCAGAGGATCTGGTTCAAAATCCAGTTCTGTTGCTTATAAACACTGTGACTAAGGTCAAGTCACCTGGCCTCTCTCAACAGCCAGCTTAACATCTGTGTAAAATGATGCCTTTGGACTAGCATTTGGTCCAGCATTTTGGAGTCGTAGCATTGCTTTTCCATGGCCCAGTTTCTCTGATTCTAAGAGGATAAGTGCCACTATGTGCAAGACGCTACTCCTGGTATAAATATCAAGACCTCTTGCTCAATGTTCTGAGTGACCTTCTTAAAGGCTAATGTATCATACAGACTTTCATTACTCTTCCATATTCTTGAATTACAGGCTAGTTCTCAGCTTAACATATTTGTAGGATATTTGTTTTCTGCCCATTCTAAGACAAAGGAGGGAAGGAAAAGCCTGGTGAAAATATTTCCATTATGTTTTTCTACTTGTTTGGTCAAATATAGATAAAATTGTCAAAAAAAAAAAAATCAAGAGGGAGGGAGTACAGCATGGAAAGAGCCTAGGAAGGCAGTGGCAGATCTGTGTTATTATCCTTTATTTTAAAAATCATAGAATTTTAGAGATGGATAAGATCTTGTGGTTTTTTGTTTATTCGTATCTGACTCTTCCTGACCCCATTTGGGGTTTTCTTTTCAAAAGTATTAGAATGGTTTGTCATTTCCTTCTCTAGTTCATTTTACAGAGGAGGAAACTGAGGCAAACAGGGTTAAATGACTTGTTCAGGGTCATATAGCTAGTAAGTGTCCAAGGCTTGATCTGAACTCAGATCTTCCTGACTTCAGGCCTGATGCTCTATCTTCTTTGCCACCTAGTTGCCCTATGAGACCTTATAGATCATATATTCCAATATCTGTCAATGAATAAACATTTGTTCAGTGCCTATTATGTACCAGGTACTATGTTAAGCACCAGGGATACAAAAAAAGGCAGAAGACAATCCTGCCCTCAAGGAGCTTATAATCTAATGAGGGAGACAAAAAACAAATACGTACAAAGTAAACTATCTACAGAGAATAGGAAATAATTGACAGAGGAAAACACTAAAATTAAGAGAGGATGGGGAATCCTTACTGTTGAAGGTGGACTTAAAAGAAGCCAAGGGGGTCAGTAGTTGAATCAGAGGGAAAACGGGAGAGCATTCCAGGCATGGGGAACATTGAGAGAAAATACCCAGAGCTAAGAGATGGAATATCTTGTTTGTGGAACAGCCAGGAAGGCAATGTCACTAAAGAGTATCAGTTGAACGTACAAAGATAGATGAAGACTGGAAGGATAGGGATTTTGAATGTCAAACAGAGAATTTGTATTTGATCCTAGGTACAATTTTGGATCCTGGAGTTTATTGAGTATAGGGGTATCATGACTGGACTTGTGTTTTAGGAAAATTACTTTAGTGACTGACTGGAGGATGGATAGGAGTGGGGAGAGCCTTGAAGCAGGCAGATCCACTAGCAGGCTATTTGAATAATACAGGCATGAGGAGATTGAGATCATGATCATGCACTAGAGTGGTTTCAATGTCAGAGGAGAAAAGGGGGCATATTTAGAAGATGATGCAAAGTTGAAATCTACAGACTTTGGCAACAGACTGGATATGGTAGTGAGGTGTAGTGAAAAATCTAGAATGACTCCTAGATTTTGAGCCTCAATGATGGGAGGATGATGTTGCCCTCCACAGTAATAAGGAAGGTGGGAGGGGGGAAAATATAGTGAGTTTTGTTTTGGACATAATGAGTTTAAGATGTATGAGGGAAATCCCGTTTGAGATATCTGAAAGGCAGTTGAAGATGTGAGATTGGAGGTCAGCAGATCTGACCTGAGGGTAGATCTGAGAATCATCACCATAGAGATGGTAATTAAATCTATATGAACTGATGAGATCACCCAAGAACCCTGAGGGATACCTACCGTTAGAAGGCATGATCTGGAGGAGGATCCAGCTAAGACGATTGAGAAGGAGCAGTCAGATAGGTAAGAGGAGAACCAGGAGAGGGAGGTGTTCTGAAAATCATTCTGAAGATGAGGAAACCCAAGCCCAGAGAAATCAAGCGATTTGCCAAGAGCAAATAACAACTTAATAACATAACAGATTGAGAACTAGAACCCCATTCTCTTACACTATGAGGTATTAGAAAGTATAATCTCAGCTATAGCTCAGTCTCAGTTCTGTTTCTAACTAAACTGATAGGTTTTTTTGACTGAGTTTCCTCATTTGTTAAATGGAAGGGAGATGAACAAAATAAATCCCCAACAGCTCTCACTCAGAAAAGCTTCCCAATTCCTGAATGTAGGAGCTAAATTATGGTTGATCAATGACAATGAAGGACAATCAAAGTTTTTGGAAGGTAGCTTGGTCTAAGTATGAACTGGGTTTCAGTCTTGTTACTAATTCACTCTTGTCTGATGTTGGGGTAAATCAGTTAATTTCTCAGAGTCTCAGGAAACTCTAAGACTATAAATTTCAGAACATTTGCATATCTGCATTTGTTAGATTAACTGAACCTAATTTATAGGTACATGTGAGTTCCCTATAATAATGAAATCAGAAGTCTAGGTTCTCCCCCCGCAAAAAAATGAATTTGAAGATGATGATGGGAGAGATGAAGCTCCAATTGTAATGTTTACTAAGAAGATTAAAATAGAGTCAAAACAATACAACTGTAAGATGGATGTAAGAACTGAAAGGGACCTTAGAGATGATTAGTTCAATAGATAGATAGATAATAGATAGATAATGAAAGTGTAGCCCAAAGTATAACTAACTGGCCTTGGCCAAGGTCACACAGCTAATTAGTGGTAAAACCAAGATTCAGGGCTCCTGGCTCCTAACCCAATCTGCTATTCTAATGTGCCATCCTTCCTCAGCTAATAGCTCAAACCATCTCTAAACTGTTTATTGTAGACCATTGGTATCTCACTCAAAGGGAGAATGGGATAAGACCTTAGCCTGAAAGGACCAGGGTCTCATATTGCATGCTGGGCCATCTTCAGCCATCCTGATGAATATCAGGCCACTGGACCCAGATGACTCAGGAGAAGAAAGTGAGGCTGGTGACCTTGCACAGACCTCCATCACTAAAATCAAAGTCAACTGCAAGTCATGTCATCATCTTGATGTCATGATCCTCTTCGAGAATGAAGGACAAACACACACAACAATTGTAGACCATTAGACCTGAACCAAACTCTGAGAGTGCAAGCTTCCCTTTACTCAAGGCTTGGTCTAGACAAAATTTATGAAGTAGGTAAAGTTTATCCTCCATATGCCACCAATTCCTCCTTCCCTAACGTCTCTTTATCCTCCAACTCTATTTGTAGCAGACATCTAGTGTTTTCTTATAACATATTGCTCTTCCCAGGAAATGTGTCTGGCAGATTTATTCAGACCCCAAGCTACCTAGAGACCTGATATATTATTCTTCCCAGGGGTATTTGCATCTTGAAAGAGGAAAGGACAAAGGCAATATTTAATACAGAAGAATGAATTATGATAAGACAAGTATGGGGGTAGAGATATATATGAGGCAGAGGCAGCTTCTCTCCAGTCACACCACACATATATATGGTTGATCTCGTCCATACTAAGAGGTTGTTGGCTCTTTGGATTTTGATAGTTCAGAGTGAGTGTAAATAGCAATTGTTTCTGTTCTGACCAGAAACTCTGTGAAGGTCTTCCCCTCCCAGGCTGATTCTTCTGTGAAGGCAAACTAGACCATCTTTTTCCTCAATTCTTACCTAGCCTTGAGCTACTGAATGGAATCTGGGAATGACCTTAACTGAAAGAGACCAAGGTCTCCCACTGCGTCTGTGGTCATCACAAGTCATTTTAACCTATGTTTTACCATTGGACTCCAATGACTCTAGAGGAGAGAGGCTAATGACTTTCCATAGTCCTGCTTCACTTAAATCCAATTCACTTGCAAGTCAAGACATCACCTTTGAGAATGAAGGACGAACAACAATAATGGTTGTCATTTGGATTATTGATTCTAAACTCTTTTGTAATGTGGAATAAATTTGAAAACTGCCCATTCTTCAAGATCTAGCTAAACTGACACCTCCTCCATGAAGTCCCTTCTGATTCCCACCCCTTCTCCCAAGAAATCTTGCCCTCCTCTGAAGTATGTCACCATATCTCTTCACATTCTAAATTATATCAAAATTATTTGCACTTGTGTCATTTCTTTTATTACATAGTAAGCAAAGTGAGGGCAAGGACTCCATCTTAGTCTATTTATTCCTTGCTAGACTGTTGGATCATTTATAACTTGCTCTCAGAAAGTTGTATCTGGTATCTCTGAGATTTTCCTTTTTTTTTTTCCACTTAAATTTTTTTTAGAAATTACAATGCAGGTGGTTTTTATGTGGGGGTGGGTTAAGATGGCCAGAAGTTTAGAACTATACTTTCAATTTGGAGATAATAATGGCACCTACGTAAGGGGATACTTTGTGAGAAACTCATAATATCTTCAGATCTATTGAGCCTCCCCACTCCTCAACCTTGGATGCTGAATGTGTTCCAACCCACCCTGGATCCTGGCCACTAGTAGTCAAATACCACATTAGATACGAGATCAGAATTCCAGATAAAAGAACCAAACAGGCTGGTTCATCAGCCTCCTGACAGGAGAGTATAGAAATGATAATGGATACTCACCGGAGTAGATGGGCTTTCCACAGGAGGGCTCTGGTGACTTAGTTACATTAACTTAGTTATTAAAGATTGAGACTACTAAAGACTACAACATATTTGACCAAGACAGCAAGGATTTCTCTATAAGTACTCAAAAGCTGGCATTATGATGTCATTACCCGGGGTGTGGTCCCTGTATGTGTATGTGCGTGTGTAACAGTTACTAGTTCATAGAGTAATATATCATGCTCAGGAAGCTCTCTGATAGGAGCACTGTGTGTCCCGGCTCATACCAGCTCAGCTGGATCAAGAGCCAATTATGATCTGTTTGAATGTAAAGGCCTTTAAAATTATGATAATGCTAACTACTATCATGAATTTTTTTCTCTCTGCTTTGCCCCACAGCTACTGCCTTCTGTCTCATCATGGCCTATTTAGAATCTATTCATGTTTAAGTCTAATAACATCCATATTTTATAAAGATGTTTATAAATATTCCTTAATTAACTTTTACATATATGTATTAACTATTATAAGTATGTTTATATATCCAACTTACCACCTCCCATTTATCCACTTTGTAGATTAGCAAGTTATATCTAATTTAAAATTCAAGGATAGCTTCCTCATCTGCCTGGATCATAGTAGGCTGTTCTCTCCATAAGCATGTCAATGAAGCTCAAGCTCATACATGAAGCCTTTCCTAAGTGTCTAGCACGTAGGAGGTTCCTTAATTATTGACTGATTGATTGGTTGATTCCTAGGACTCCTAATTACTAGTGTCCTAAAATATATATATGTATATATATATATGTATATATGTATATTTATTCCAATGCCTAATCATGTCATGGAAGTGACCTGAATTCTCAAAGGCTATCCTCACAGAGTAGAAATTTGGGCAGGTTTTATCACACTGGAAAGGCTTTTAGTATGGTCTTGGGAAGAAAATGAATAAATCTATCTTCTGAGGACCAGCCTACCTAATTACTAATGGGTTATCTACCCAGTGATGAAACTATTTTGGAAATGGCTACCCATGAAATGGAAAATTTGTAAATGATTATTCTCCATCTCATACAGTGCCTTTTTACTTCTGCTATGATGATGTGTTGCTCAGTTGTTTTTTAGTTGGGTCCAGTTCTTTATGACCTCATTTGGGGTCTTCTAGGCAGAGACACTAGAGATAAGGAAACTGAGGCAAATAGGGTTTAAATGACTTGCCCAGCTAGTATATGTCTTAGGTCAGATTTGAACTCAGGGAGATGAATTTTCCTGACTCTTGGTTTGGCATTCTAACCACTGTGCCATCCAGACTATGATGGTAACAGAGTAGCAAGAAATAGGGCAGAGGATACTAAGAATCATGCAGTTTTCAGACTGCCCACAAAATTTAAGTTGGCTATGGATATTTTAAATGTGAGATCCTTGATCAATGACAAATAAATGCACATGTTGCTGAAGTAGCTTTACATATATATGTACATATATACATTTATATATTACATATAATAATATAAATCACATATAATAATATCAATCTTGACATTTTTACTCTAAATAAAATCAAAAGAATGAAGAAATTCAGTGGAAGGATAGCTCATAGATACTTCTTAAAGAGGCAAAGAAAAAAGTTGATGGAGTAGGAATTATCATTCTATTAATGGTAAATATTTATAAAATGACCACTATGAAAATAATTGAAGTTTTGGTACCAAAATCAGTTTATATGGACAAAGTGATAGAGAAATCCAAAGATAAAAACCCTCCATGTCAAATCAATATACATTCTGATACCTATGACTTTAGTACAAAAGCAAGAAAAGGAGAAGAAAGACAAAAATATATGGGGATCGGTTCAGAAAAAGTAAAGGAGATAGCCTACAGACATAGATAATATAAAAGCCTCATGCCCTTATGTTATGAACACTCTTTTCAAATAAAAAAAGAAAGAAAGAAAGAATTGGTAAGAGGCAAATGCCAAACAGCATTACATAGAATGAAATCGACTGCATTTTAATGACAATAAAAGACATGGACAGAGGAGTTATCAGTCAGCTGTCTGTATACAGCCAAACCATCAATCATCAGAGCTAAGATCAGCATTTGTAATAAACCAGAAAGAATAGTAATGAAAAATATGTAATACAATAAGATTGTTTAACACTGAATTATTTAAACAAGCTATTGAAAATTTAATATAGGAAATAAACAACAGAAATGACATTGAAACAAACTGTGGTTTCATCCACAAGTTAAACTGATATAAATTAAGTATCGCAACAAGGAAACCAAAATGACCCAGAAAACATCATAGTCAGCAATATTTGGCTGACTTGCTGGAAAGATGACTGTCAAAGGCAACACTGGGTAAGGATATAAATTTATCTATAAAATCTTATGATGAATGATTATGAGCCATCTCCTAAAGTGGGGAAAGGTAAAAACAATCTAAAGAAACTTTGGCAAGATATTAAACTAAACAAAGTCATCCCAATGGCATAAAATGAAAGAGGACTACAAATGAAAAATGAAAAAAAATTGCAACATTATTACTAAAAAAACTTTTTTTCCCATCAAGGATAGAGGAATCACCACATTGGGACTCGAATATCATAGTCCCTGAGGTGCCTACAGAAAAATTGATAACATTGTCAAGGTATTAAGGAACTGATTTTCGAGTTATCTAAAGGAAGGTAATGTACCAAAGACATGAAATGAAATAAAACTCAGACTTTGTTGATTCTTTAAAAAAAAAAAAGTAACCAAGAAAACATCAGCAACTACTGACCTATGTGCCCACTCTGCCATGTATAAAATATATGAGGGTAATCTATACACAAATTCAGCATATCCTCAGTGATGATACTTTATTAAGAGGAAACAAGTAGCTTTTTCAAAGAATATTTAACCACAGACCATATCTTTACTATCTTACAATTTACTGAAAGATGTAGAGAGTATATGATCCCATTATGCTTATTTTTTGTTGATGACAAAAAAGTATTCAATTGGGTAGAACCTCTATATCTTAGGTTCTTTCATAACAAAACATCTCCCATCCGCATATTGATCACTCAAGATCCCTTTGAAGATGTGACAATAAGAGAACCCTGTTTAATGACATTTTAATAACATTACATGAGGAACACAACAGGGAGATGTACATTCCACAAAAGCATTTGCCATTGTGATGGAAGAGATCCAGTACAAAGTTCAAGTTAGGGGAGATTCCTTATGGATTGTGCGGTCCCTCACATGCTCCTGTTTGTGAATGACTGCTTCAGGAGTGTGCTGAAACTTCATTCAAACTGGCTAATGAGAGCTTATTGTTAAATTTTCAGTGTCAATATTTACACCTCAGAAATAGACAAATGCTACAAGTCAGGGTTTGATTGGTTGTTTTGTTGATTGTCTAGATCAGAGGTATCAAACATGTGGCCTGCAATACTTCTGAAATGTCACCCAAACCAGATTAATTGGAAATTAATTGGAAAAAATTTAACAAAACAAAAATACCATAAGACATAGATGATATTATATTTTAAAACTAAGTCAATATGTAGTCAAGAGGGATCCTTATGAATGGATTAGTGGTCTGCTTATGAGTTTGACACCACTGGTCTAGATTTAAGAAAGTAATAAAAAAAAATGTTAATATTGCAGATTAAACAATCTATAGAGTGTCCTTTTTTTTGGAGAACTAGTTGTTAAACATTTACTAGTACACCACCAGTAAGGCTTAAGACATTGAAGAAACTCCTGGAAGAGATTTATAATAAGATATCTGTAACTTTCACTATGATCACTGTACTATATTTGTATCACTTTCACTATATCTGTAACTTTTCACTGGCTCACTGCACTAGACACTGGGACAGATTAAAAAAAAAATTAGTTAAGACACAGTCCCTGGTCCTAGACTTCATAAAGTTCACTTGCAGTTTAATAGGGAGATTGGTCACTAACATAAATATTACATAGTATTATATAACTCTAGTGCATTATAAAATAGCTAAGGCTATGTGAGGTCTAAGATGGGAAATCCTCCCTGATTAGGAAGAGATCAAACTGAGCAGAGGCAATGCTTTAAAGTGTCAGGTATTGAAGCTTAGGGACTTGGTGAACAGGACTTGCACAGGGAGTACCACTCACTCAACAAGCATTATTAAGCTCCTGCTATGTGCCAGGGCACCTTAAACATTTACCAGCATACAATTGGATACAGTCCAATAGTCAAAAGTGCTAGACACTACTTTAATGTATGCATTCAGGTAAACTTTACCCTTTACCCCTTACTCCATTTGCTGAACTATTCCTGGTACCCAGATAACCCTCCTCCCCACCCCACCCCACCCCCTTTATCCCCTGAACAGTTGAATTCTTCCTTGTCCATCAACCTGTGGTGTTCTCTGCTCCCCTACCCATCTATGTGCCTTGACACACAGTAGAAGCTCCAGTAATGGAGAGCCCACTAAATCTGGAGTGGGCGCAGAGATATTCCACTTGTGAATAACCACAAATGTTAGAGAGTTTTTCTTTATAGCAAGTTGAGATCTGCCTCATTGAAACTTTCACCCATTACTCCATTGTGTCACTAAGACTTTTTACAAGAAGAATCTCCATTGGACTTCCAAACTCTACTTTCTCATCCTGGAATTTCCTTTAGTGCTCCTCCTCATCCTGCAATATCCAACCACCCTATGGCTTTCTAAATATGGAACATCTCTCTGCAGGGCACAACCCCTTCTTCTCAGTTGTGAGTTTCTCTTGGAGTCCCTATTTTATGATAAGGCCCAGGCTGGACTTCCATCTTCAACCACCTCTTCAGTTGCTTTTATGTGTTATTTTCCCTTATGAGAATGTAAGTTTCTTGAGGACAGGGACTATTTTTCTTTTGGTTTGTAATTGTGTTCCTAATGCTTGGCACAATACCTAATAGACACACTTAATAAATGCTTGTTTCCTTCCTGCCTACCTTCTTCTCTTCTTTCCTTCTATCTACTTTAGAGCTTACAGGCACTTTCCTTAGAACAATGCAGTGGGTTAGATAGTGTAATATTAATATCTCCATTTTATAAATGAGGAAACAACCTCAGAGACAGGAAGTGATTTGACTGGAGCTGACAGCCTCATTCTTGGAGACTCAGGCCCCAAGGGCAAAAAACAACTATGACTAGTAGGCTGTAAACCTCAAGGAAAGTTCTGTTGTATGTCATGCCACAGGGAAGATGATTTAGGACCCATGAGATTTCTACATTTGTCATATGGTTTAATAAGTAAGTATTAGTTAACACTGATAGGCCAAGACTGATACAGAGAAGGGGAACTTCATAACACCTCAGTTGTCAGGGCCTTTCCTTCTTCTTTTTTAAATTTTATTTTTTCAATTAGTAAAAAATATCTTTTTTTCCCTCTCCTACTCTCTCCCCTCCCACCACCACCACACGCAGTAAGAGAAAAACAAACCCTTTTAACAAAAATGTATAGTCAAGCAAAACAAATTTAAACATTGTCCATGCCATTAAAGTAAAAAAATATATCTCATTTTGGAGCCTGAGATTTTTACCTCTCTATCAGGAGATGGGTAGTACGCTTCATCATTAGCCTTCTGGAATTATGGTCCATCAATATGTTGATCAGGGTTTCTAAGTCTTTCAAAGTTGTTTGACTTTAGAATATTGTTGTCCTTGTACATATTGTTCTCCTGGTTCTGCTCACTTCACCCTTCATTATTTCATGCAAGTCTTTCATTGTTTTTTCTAAAACATTATCATATCTTACAGCATAATAGTTTTCCATCACATCCATACAGCATAATTTGTCCAGCAATCCCCCAATTCATGGGGGCCCCTTCATTTTCCAATTCTTTGTTACCACAAATAGAAATTTTGTACATCCTTGAATAGAGTTTGTTTTACTTAGAACAAATCCCTCCCTTAAACTACTCTTCCTCCCGTTCTTCCTTCTGCTCTTTTCCTCCTATTTCCTTATTGTGTGAAATGTTATTTCTGTAACCAATTGTGTGTGTGTGTGTGTACACATGCATGCATGTGTGTATTCTTTCTTTCCATGACCAATTCAGATGCGAGTAAGGTTAAACTGTCAGCCACTCCACCTACCTCCTTTTTTGTGTTCATAGATTTCTACTTTCACACTGATTATTTGAGATAATTTCCCCTAACCTTCCCTTCCCTTTCCCCCTATTGTATTCTACTTCCCCTCTCTTCCAATCCTTCTTTGAAGATTATCAAGATAACAGAACTACTTTCAAGCTTTCTCTCTAATTAAGCTCTCTCTGTGACACTTAAGGATAATAGGTTTCAGAGGGGACACATGTATCATCTTTCCATAGTAGAAGGTAAGCATTTATCCTTGTTTAGTCACTTGGTTCGCTTGTGTTTTCTTTTTTATGTCTATCTTGACTCCTGTGTTTGCACTTCAAAGTTTCTGTGTAGCTCTGGTCTTTTTTATCAGGAATGCTTGGAAGTCTTCTATTTCATTAGAAGTCTGTTTTTCCCCTACAGGGTTACATTTAGGTTTTCTGATTATTTTCGGTCACATGCATATATCTTTTGCCTTCTAAAATATTGTATTCCAACTTCTCTATTTCTTTTAATTGGTTGCTGTTAAATCATGTATGACCCTTACTGGGCTACCTCTTTCTTTCTGACAGTTTTCAGTATTTTAAAAATTTAACCTGGAAGCTTTGGATTTGGGCTATAATGTTCCTAGGAGCTTTCATTTTGGGGTTCCTTTCAGGAGGTGACTAGTCAATTATTTTTATTTCTACTTTACCCTCTGATTCTAAGAGGTCTGAGCAGTTTTCTTTTCTGATTTCTTGAAATATGATGTCCAGGTTCTTCAATGGCCTTTAACTTTTGTCTTCTCAACCTGTTTTTTTTTTCTTTTCTTTTGATTTTAATATTTCTTGTTGCCTCTTAAAGTCATTGGCTTCCATTTGGTCCACTCTAATTTTCAGGAAGTTTATTGCTTGGGTAAGGTTTTGTACTTGTTCCAAGCTGTTAAATTCCATTCCAATTCTTCCTTCATAACTCATTTCTTTCCAAATTGTTTTTCCTCATATGTTCTCATTCCATTTATGAAAAAAAAACCACCTCTTTTTTCATCCTTTCCAGGACTTCTAGATGAACTTGTACCCAAGTTGTGTTTTTCTGTTGAGACTTTGCTTGTAGAAGTTCAAGAGTCCTTCTCTTCTTCTGGGTTTGTGTTTCAGACATCGGTGACACCATAATAGCTCTCTATGGTGGCATTCTTCTCATTTGTTTGTTTGCTCATTCTTCCAGCTTACTTTCCAACTTCAGCCTTTATATTAGAGCTAGATTCTGTCCACTTCTGCTTTCTTGGGGCATTGGCTATTATGTTATACCAGGATCACATAGACAGCTGTAAGCTTTCAGTGCTCCCAAAATGTCTCGATACAAGGCAAGACTGATTGCTGCTCTCCATACCACCACGACCCCATACTCCCTTCTCTGTCTAAGTTGTACAAGTTCCCAACCTGGGTTTCGCTCTATGTGGCAGACCTAAGGGCTTGTCTCCTTTAGATTGCTGCTGAACTCAGTCACTATCAACCAGCTGGAAAACCCTGCCAGTTCAGAGCCACACTACTGGGGTCTTCCCTTTGGGCTGGAAGTCCTCCTCAAACTTCAGACTGGGCTAGGAGCTGGAACTGAGACCTTGCTCTGTTCCTGGGGTCAGAGCCACATAGCTCAGCTTGCTTCTGAACTTGTTATCACTCATTACACAGCCAAGGCCCTGTGATACCTACGCTTGAGCATTGGTCCCCTTCTAAGTCTGCCCTGGATCTGTGGACTGGAACTGAGTAATGAGCTATAAAGCTGCCAGTTGGCATCTGTTCCTATGTCCTGCACTGAGGTCATGGTGTCCCAGTATGGCTCTAGGACTTTATCTTGCACAGCCTCAATCCTCTTTCAATGTCCCCTGGACACTAGAATGCTATGTTTGGCATCCCTGACTAGACCCTTTCTCCAGTATCCACTGACCTCTCTATCATTCTCTCTGTGCTGACCTGGGCTGGGGAAATGACTCACTGAGACTTTTTCTTGGCTATCCTGATCTGGATTTGGTCCAGTGCATTTTCTAGATCTGTTTAAAGGGTTTTTATTTGTTGTTTTTGGTGGGAAGAAGTGATATAGGGGTAGAATATTTCTTCCTGCTATTCTGTCTCTGGGCCTTTCCTTCTACAGAGGACATCCAGCTCACCCCTTAAGATGCTAGAGGGAATGAGCCTGGCTCATCCCAATTCATGTTCCAAAGAGAACTTTGAGAGGCATATACTGATAATGTAGCAACCATCTTTTTCTATGTCCAACTGTGAGCTTCATGTGCACCTGACAGTTCTATAGTGTCTTAACACTCATAAACTATTTTCCTTACAACAGTCCTGCAGGTTAGGTAGTAGGGGCTTTATTATGTCCGTTTTATGGCTGACAAAACAAATTCAGAAAAGAGAAGTGACTTGCAACAGTAACTAGCTAGTACATGCTAAATCTGGGATTTTAGTTCAATTTAACAAATATCTATTAGGTTAGGCCACTGGAGATACAAAGACAAAAATATAAAATTCCTGTTTATTATTTAAAGCCCTTTATAATTCACTTCCATACACTCATTCTGAAGTGATTTTCTATAACTCCCCACTCATGTATTTTAGGTAATAGACAAACTGATCTGCTTGATATTCTCTCTAAATGATATTTCACCTCCTATCTCCACACCTTTGCACAAGCTATATCCTATTCTAGAAGTGCCCTCCCTTTTCTCAGACCTCTAAGAATCTCTAGCTCTCTTTAGATCTCATCTCAAATGCCACCACCTAAATGAGTTCTTTTCTGATTTCCCTCAGTTGTTGGTGCTACATCATCCCAAATTACTTCATGTGCATTTTGTATAAATCTTATATTTATCTATCAGTATACTTATTTCTCCATAATAAAATATAAGACCTTAGAGGATAGGAGCTTCTGGTTTTTACCTTTGCATCCTGATATTCTGGCAGTAGGGCTTAATAAAAGCTTATTGAATATTATTTCCTGACCTCAAAGAGCTTACATTTTACTGGGAGGGATAGAAAACGGAACAAGTAACTGCAAAGTAATTTGATGAGAGAGAGCACATTAACATTTTAAGGGAACAATGGGAAGCTTCTTATAGAAATGGGTACCCAAGTTTTGAATAGGACAAAGGTCTTAAGAGAAAAAGGTAAGGAGGAGGCAGCACATTTCAGGTATGGGTGGACACCTGCACAAAGTGTTCTGTCTACCATAGCACCCTGTCTCTTGAGTTGTGCTAGACCTTAAAAGGATGTTTCCTTTTTGTTTCTGTCAGCTTCTCTCCTGATTCTTCTCTTTTCTATCCATAATTCCAGATCTGTAAGTTATGATGCTGGGGAAATTAGTTAATCTTTTGAGATCTCAGTTCCTTGATTTGCAAAAGAAGAGAGCTGGACTATCTTATTTCTAAGGCATCTTTTGATCTCTACTTCCTATGATCCACCTTGTAGCTTGGCAAGTGACCCTTCTCACTGAATTGACATCTCAGTTTCCCTCTCCAGTCCCCTGTCTCTGGACTCAAATAACCATAGACTTAGGCCTGGGAGAAGCATTTGAGATGATCTAGTCCAGGCCTCTCATTTTATAGACTTTAAGCTGGAGAAGTAACCTGCTTAGGGTCACCCTGCTGGCGATGGGACTATGTAGTTAACCCTCCCCATCTTATGTCTTTGTTGCCAAGGTTTCTTCTGCTAGTTAATAGGCTGAGTCAACCATCCTGTTCTTAGAATGCTTGGAATAAGGACAGCATTGTCTTTTTAACAAAGATAGATGCAATACCAGAACTGTTTGGGAAAGTACCTTGCCTCAGTCAGACACACCTTTCACCATCCTTTTTCTTTGTTTACTTCATCCTCTTACCTCTTCTTTTCCTTGGTGTGGACAATGAAATCAGGTCAATCAATTTCATCTTTGTTCCTAGCACTCTTTAGTGGTTTGAGGTTGATTTTTCCCCTTCAGTTTTTATGCCAGGGTTAGTCCTGCCAACACCATAGTGGAATTTTCTAATCCATGCCAAAGATGGATCTTGTCAATTTTTCCCCCTAAAAGAATGAGAACATTTCTTTAGGAATTGGCCTTTTTACAGATCTGGAATATGAAGGTGAGACTTGCAGGAAAGTTTCATTTACTTGTAAGTCTTTCAAGAAAACTAGCCTTCCCAAATTTTGATAGGCCTATAAGTTCCCCAGGTTTTCTCCATCAGTCAGCATTACAGATGTTTTTAGGGGTGGGGGAAGAAAAGAAGGCAGTTAGGGTTAAGTGACTTGTCCAGGATCATACAGCTATGTCTGAGGCTAGATTTGAATTCAGGTCCTCCAGATTCCAGGGCCAGTGCTCTATCCTTTGCACCACCTAGCTGCCCCAGAGATCACAGAATTTGAGAGTCACTGGCCCAGCTAGTCCAGTCCATACACCAAAGAGTCCCTACTATAATATACATAGAAAGTGACCATCTACCCTCTGCTCAAAGACCTCCACTCTTGCACAGTTCTAATGGAAGGTTTTTTTTTTCTTCTTGAAATCATGCCTACTTTTGGCTCTTTGAAACTTCTACCCATTGCTCTTGGTTCTGTTCTCTTGGGTCAGAAAGAACAAGTTTAATCCTTCCCTGAAATGACAGTCCCTCAAACACTTGAAGGGAGCAGCCATGTGCCACTCAAGTCTTCTCTTCTTCAGGCTAACTAACCATGCTAACTTCCTTCAACTGATCCTCTTCCTATGTCATGCACTCAAGGCCCTTCACTATTCTGATTACTCTCCTCTGCCTACATACCTGCTTATTCAGGTATGCCCCCAAACTGAGGATAATACTCCAGAAGATGTCTGGGGAGGGCAGAGTGTGGCAAGCTGTCACCTCCTGTCAATACAGCCCAAGATGGCATTAACTTTTTTGGCTTCCATGTCACAGTGTTGATTCATATTGAGGTGCAATCCACTAAAACACCAAGGTCTTTTTCAGAACAACTGTCACTCATGCCTCTCCTATCTTATACTCATGAATTTGATATTTTTGCAGCCAAGTGAAAGACTTTATTCTTATTCCTATGGAATTTAATCTTATTAGATTTAGCCCAAATGCTCTAGCTTTCCAAGTTCCTTTTGAATGAAATAAAGCATTTATTAAGTGCTTATTGTGCACAAAGCACTGTGCTAAGCACTGGGGATACAAACACAAAAGTCAAACAATCTCTGTTCTCAAATACCTTACACTCTAATAGGAGAGAAAACATATATGGAAATATGCAAATCAGACAGAAAGAGCCCATGGTCCCTAGGATGCATTGGGAAGGCAAATATGAATGTTTCTTCCTTATAAAGTCATTTCTGTGACATAATAAGATCATGTCAGCTTCTGATATTGAACCATTTGACACTGGACTGGAAATAATACAATTCCAGGAGCTTTTAGGTTTAGGGTCCTGGGCTATTTCTATCAGAAATATTTATTTCTGATAGGGGAAGGGGAGATGGTAGCCAAGGTGATGGTGTTTGGTCTGCCTGGCTCATGCTGCTTGCTGGTACCTTAATGCTTCAGCTAGGCTGTCTTGTTGAGAGCAAGGACTGTCTTTTGTTTTTCTGTGTATCCCCAACTCTTAGTACAATACCTCCCATGAAGTAGGTGCTTGATAAATGTTTAGTGATCATCTGATTGTGGGTTGCAGGTGGTTGGTAGTGGGTGGGGACAACTGGCCCCTTCTTCACAGGAGATGACTTCCCAGATAATGGTTATGAGAATTGGGCCAGCTCTTCATTCCCTCCTTCCTTTGCAAATGCTTCCCTACAAATACTCCAAGGAGGGGTAAGTTTATTATACCAAATCAATAATATGTTATTATGAATTAGTTTATCTAATTACTTTCCTTCTCTTAATGGAGCAACTTTGAGCACAAAGATAACAATGACCATTTAAGATCAAAGAATGCTAGAAATGGAAGATCATTTAGTTCAATCCACTCATTTTACAGATACAGAAACCCAAACTTGGGAGAAATGACATGACTTCTTGCCTTATGATTATAGTGCTAGTAAATAGTAGTAATATAACTAGGTAGTGCAGTGGGTAGGACTCTGAGCCTGGAATCAGGACAGACCTGAGTTCAAATTCAGTTTCAGATACTTAATAGCTATAAGATCCTGGGAGGGTCATTTAACTTGTCAGAGCTTGAAGCATATCCTTCGACAAGAAGGTACCTGCATTGGTCAAAGAAGTTTCTTTACCTAAGAATTCATTGTACCAATGAAGTCACCAGCCTAGTCCCTATCTCTGCTTAGCTACTAATGAACTAAATGACATCTAAGATATCATCCATCCTCTTAAGAATCTTTGATTTTTTTAGGCTACTATGAATCTTCTTCAATGCTGTAGTTCCCACACCTAATAATAAAAGAGTATTTAACTGACAAAGTTTTGAGAGAAGGGGCAAAATTATTGAAGGACTAGAAAAAAGATCTTCAAGGAAAAGTTGGGTGACCATTTGTGGGATATTTTGTAGGGAGGATTCTTATTCAGGTGTGAGTTGGACTTGATGACCTCTGAGGTCCCTTGCAACTATGAATATTCTGTATTTTGAAAGATTTAGTTATCCAGAGAGTTATTTATGTTAGAACACTGATGAGTTGGATGATTTTTAATAATTTTCTTTATATATTTCAATGACAGTGATTTCAAGCATGTTTTCATATGGCCAGTGATAATTGTTATTTTGACATCTGTCTACACCCACGACCATTTATTTTGGTGTTCTTTCTACTATACCTGATTGGGAGAGGAGATGGTAACAGAAAAGTAGGAGAATGACAACTAGGGTTATGTATAGCAGGGACTTCATGTGCCCTGAGATCATTACAAAAGCTGTAAAGGCTAACAGGAATCCTTAAATTCTGGTAAATTGGACTCTGACAATCCCCCTGACTGGTTAGTACCATAGGCATTATGATAAAACGGCTCTTAAGAGTCAAAGAAATAGATAAGGCAGCATCGGGTTGAAGGCTGATCCTACTTGAAATCATCATGATGCTAAGTTTGTCATAGAGAACAATAGAACAAATGGTATTTCTTAATGTTTTGGTACCACAAGAAGGTTAGATAACTTAAAATAAATGAGAAATAACCCCACTGGATTGAAATGTTTTAGTACATTTGGTGCTGGCCATTCAAGTGGAAAAACCATGAGTACATGCCAGATTAAAGATTTGGATAGCTTCATTATATGTCAATATGATATTACCACAAAACGGGAAACAAATCTCACCATTTGTGGGCAAGGATTTCATGCTGTTTTTTGTCAATCACAGCTTTTGTTCCACATTACACAATATTATTGCTGACCAGTTCATAACTTCATTTCTAAGTCTAGATTATCTATAAAGGAAGAGATGAAATTAAACCATTAATAAAATTTGAAGTGAGAAAGCAGAAGAACCTGAGATCATTAAAAATCTTTACTGAATACAAACTCCAGAAATGCTACCTAAAAACAATACAGATAACAAAAATAATAATGGTGTCTCAAATGATTTTGAAAGAAAATGAGCATTATATGGCTTGGGATTTTGAAAAGTCCCCTTTGAGTGTGATAATAGTAATTCAGCTAGCAAAATAATTATCCCAAAATTGAGTAATTTTTTTAAAAGTTGGCATTTGCTATAACCACTATAAATGAATACATTCATCCATCATATTTTGCAAAAAGTATAAAAACACTTCAGTATTTGTACCATGTATGCAGTAACTATTGTCAGGGCAAGAACCATGGGAGGAAAGGTGAGGTCAGTCAGCCAACTATCATTTATTGAGTGCCTGCTATGGGCAGATCGTACAGGCAAGGGAAACACAGAAATGGAAATGACTGTCTCTGCTCTCAAGGAGCTCACAGTCTAGTGAGGGAGCCAACATGCAAATGATTACATACAAGATAAATTGGAACTAATTAACAGAGGGGAGGCACAGCATTAAGAGAGATCAGGAAGGACTTCTTTTAGAAGGTGAGACATTAGGTGGCACTTGAAGGAGACCAGGGGAGTCAGGAGGCAGAGAGGAGGAAGGAAAGAGTTCTAGACATGGAGGACACCAGTGAAAATAACTGTAGGCAACAGATGGAATGTCCTGTTTGAGGAACAGCAAGGAAGCCACTATCACTGGATCACAGCATACATGGGGGTATAGAAGGTATAAAGTTATGGAAGGCTTTAAAAGTCAAACATTTACATTTGATCCTATAGGCAACAGGGAGCCATTGGAGTTGATTGAACACAGGAGTGATGTGGTTAGACCTGCACTTTAGGAAGATCAATCTGAAAGCTGAGTGAAGGGCGGACCAGAGTGGGTAAAGACTGGAGGAAGTGACACTAACCAGCAGGCTATTGTAATAGTCCAGTTGTGAGGTGGTGAGCGCCTTCACTGGAGCTGTGGCAGTATCAGAGGAGAGAAGGGGGTGTATATAAGAGATGTGGTGAAGGTAGAAATGACAGGATTTAACAGCTAATTGGATATGAGAACCCAGATTTAGTGATCAGTGATGACTGGCAAGGAATCAGTAGGAACTGGGTGACTTTGGGCAAGTAACATAACCTCAGTATGCTTCCATTTCCTCATCTGTAAAATGGGAGGATTGGACTAAATGGCCTTTGAGGTCCCTTCCATTCTAAATCAATGATCCTACAAAAATGAATGTCACTACAAGTTGCAAAAATTTTGTACCTATAATAATTAGCAAGCAAATACTTAAGAAGATGTGACCTAGTGGCTAGACTTACACATCAGAAACTGAGTGATTTCATAGATTGTCATATGGCAGTCTACACATATAGACTTCAATATGTCCATGAGAACTCAAATAAACTACAGTAGATATGGAGCATTATCAGAGATGGCACTATCGCTTACAACCATCTGGATATAACAATGATGGCTGGTTGGTTGTTGTCCTTTGTCTTCAAAGAGGACCAAAATGGCATCACCATGATAAAGTGAAATTTCAGCGTGTCCAGCTATGGCTGATCAGACCAATACGAATTCAGAATGCTCTACCACAGGTTGGGCACAGATAGTCCGTTGTGAATATGTGGGGTGGATATCCCAAATTTGTGCATCCTGTGTTTACTTTGTGCAGTCTCAATTCTGCTGTGCTCAAAGAGCACAGCACCCTTTTTGGTGTGAGCATGCCATGCTGAGCAGTCCTGTGCCAGCATCTCCCATGTTGCACAGTCAAACCCAAAGTTCTTGAGAAAGACCTTGAAAGCGTCCTTGTATTGCTTCTTCTGACCACCCTGTGATCGCCTGCCCCATGTGAGTTCTCCATAAAATAGTCTTTCTGGCAAGCGTACATTTTACACTCGAACAACGTGGTCAGCCCACCAGAGTTGCACTCTCTGAAGCATAGTTTGATTATTTGGCAGTTCAGCTCGAGCAAGGACTCCAGAGTCTGGTACCTTATCCTGCCAGGTGATCCTCAAAATCTCAGAATCTGATGAAGCCACATTGATTAGTGATAAGGACATGATCCTAGAGAGATGGGCTGAATACCAACGATATAATAATGTAAGAATGATGTTACTAATGGCTATCACCATGTCAAACACTCACAATCTCCAAACTATGTGGAACAAAACATTCAAAACTTAGAGACCTAGTAAAAGATATCCAAATCATACAGAAGTATAAAGAATTGACTTATCTGCTTCTAGAGTTATACCATCAACTTTAGCAAGTCCACAAAAGATGAGTATACATCCTACTACTAGCATTTATATAACACTTTATTTTAATTCACTTATAAAAATAATTTTATCCACTTATGCAATAGTCCATATAACATGAAATATAAAAGAACAGGAATATGATAGCTACCTTTTCTGCACCGTTTCTATCTGAATGCCATTGTAAAGATAAGAACTTTCATCAAAATATAGTACTTTCAGGAGCAGGTAGGTGGTATACTGAATACAGCACTTGAAGTCAGGAGAATCTGAGTTCAAATCTAGCTTCAGACATTTGACACTCATTAGCTGTGTGATCTTGTACAAGTCACTTAACCCCAATTGCCTTGCCTTCTCTCTCCAAAAACAAAAAACACAGTGCTTCCTTTTTTTGTGACTGGAAACAAATTAGAGGTCCATCAGTTGGAAAATGGCTAAACAAATTGTGGCACATGCATGTACTGGAATATTGCTGTAGTTAAAGAAAAGATAGATATGATAAATACAGAGAAGCTTGGGAAAAGCTCCATGAATTGATGAAGAAGTAAGCAGAGCCAAGAAAACAATGCACACAGTAAATACAACAATGTAAATGGAAAGAACAATTATAAACAAAAAATGAAAAGTGAATATAACAAAATTATAAAGATCAAAGGACCTAAATAAAGAGATATGAGAGGATACCTCTAATTTATCCCTTCCTGGAGCTGGGAAGTCCACAGGTGTTACACACTGCCCATGTTTTCAGGCTTTTTCAATGTATCAATCAGTTGTGATTTTGTTTCCTCTCTAAAAAATACTATTTGGTAAAAGGGAGGGCTCTCTGGAAGGGGAAGGAAAAGAGGGAGACATATTTGGGATAACTATGATGATATAAGAAACAGAAGATATCAATAAAAACTTTTAAAAATGTAGTGTTTTAAATTTACATGAGTGCTTTTAGGGAGAGTAGAAAGATAGAACATTAATTAAATACTAAGTATGTTCCAGCCACCTATGTTAAGTGGTAGGGATACAAATATAAGTAATCAAGATGGTACCTACCCTCAAGTAAAAAGGGAAAGAAAACACATAATGGGAAGTTGGAGAGTGAGAGGAAAGGCATGTGTGTAGTAGCATGGTTGGGACATGTTAATTTGGAAGTGACATGGTGACATGGTTTGGGGAAAGATAACGCTATAAGAACCTATGGTGGTTCCAGGGGTGGAATCTAAGCTTCCAGTGGTGGGAAGTAGATGAGTATAATGACTGAACTGTAGGCAATAGGGTTTGAAAAATCAAGGAATGATGTGGAAGCTTGGTTGCATGAAGAATAAGATGGCAACTCACTTATGTGAGCCTAGACCAGATAAATCTAGACTCTGTATATTATGACCAGGAATAATCTTGGCCAGCTTTATAAGAATGTAATAGTAACTTTGATTACATCTTTCTATTGAACATAGGAACATATCCAATTAACATGATTTGTGACACTTCCTTGGTGACTCATGGGAAATTCTTTGGCCTTTGGGCAGTACTTGGTTCATCATTAAGGACTCATTCATTGACTCATTTTCATTCAGTCCTAGCATGGGAGTGGGAAGGGTAGGAAATGATTTATTTGGGTCAGGCTATTTTAGATCTCAGCTGTAGCCTATCAACTGAAACTGTGGAAAGGACTAAAGCTGAGGAAAGAAGGGAGAGAACTTAAGGGATCTGGAAATTGACAGAACCAGAGTGAAGAAAATGAATAAATAGGGTGTCCTTGGATGGCAGTGACAGGGTGGAAAATGAGCATCTGCATAGTCTGTCCTTACTCACCACCCCTCCCCCCTTTCGGGGACTTGCTAAGGGAAGTGCTGGAAGGGCAGCAGAACAGCCTTCTCAACAACAAGACAGCCGAAGAGGAAGTAGCCTTGTGGCCCCAAGCAATGATGGAAGCCAAGAAGAAAGGTCAAAGAGTTCTAACTGATTTCCTCTCTGGCAAATTCCACCTTCCTCCAAAGGATCTATATAATACCGTTGTTTAGACTTAATGTGTAAATTTAGACTTAACTTTAGTCCTATGTTGAGGGTTTGGGGCATTTCTGGAAAGATATTTATTACTTGGGATTGCCATAAAGACAATAACTTTCTCATTGGACCCTCACTGAAGTAAAAAGTGGCCCAATATGAAAAAAAGATTATCAACAAAGTAGTAAGTACTTTGGGATCACATTTTTTTCTCAACAGTATACAAGGGGTTATTGGAGATTAAATTGAAAAAAAAAAAAAGACAGTCTTTACCCTCAAGGACTTTGCAGCCTCATTGCGGGGAGACAGGTTTAATAGACAGGAAACTATTAGAGAATGATTAAGGGCAAATGACTGTATAGACTACATCTTTGATAGCTGTTGAGAGGGATCAACTTGAGATAGAGAAGGTAAGGTTTCATGGAGGTGCTAGCACCCATACTGGACTTTATTGAATGTATGCTTTTTGATGGATGTTGGAAGAGAGGGAAGACTTCCAGATGGAACAATTTAAGACAAGAAAAACTATGGCATATGTGGAGACCAGTGAATAGAGTGGAGAAGAAGCACTAGTTTGGAGAAGTAGGAAGGAACGATAAAACTCTAGGCAGAAGCATTTGGATTTTCTGCCATAGACTGTAGGGAGCCATCATAGATTCTTCAACAGAGCATTTGTACCCCAATATGTATAATCAAGGGCCATGCCTTGATAATTCTCCCTCCACAATATATCTCCCAACTACAATCTTCTCTCCACTCACAGGACTTCTACCCTCATCCAATCTCTCATCAACTCTTACCTTGACAATTACAATAGTCTCATTATTGGTTTTCCTGCTTTCAAGCCCATCTCTTCTCCAAGTCATCCTACAGACAGCTGCCAAATTCATCTTCCTAAAGCATGTCTGACCATGTCACTCCCTTCCTTCAGACTTCACTGACTCCCTAGTGCCTATTCATAGGTTCCCACAGTGAGTGATACTGCCACCTGGGGGGCTCTGGAATGATCCAGTGGGGGGTGGTAGTAATCTGAGGTGCAATTGGGGGGGGGGGGAGGTTGAATAAAAATAAAGGAGTGGTGGAAGCATAAGGAAAGAAAAGAAAACAAGAAAATTTTGAAAAACTATGTTTCATCTGTTGTGTAACAGAGATAAAATTGTAGTGGTTACATTATTTTCCAAGTAAACACACAAAATCCAAGTTATAACCCATCAGCCCACTGACAGGTCTTAACAAGCAAGTGTTGGCAGGTGAGTGTGTTGTGCTTTGTTGCATGCATTGGCAGGAATACGTGTATGTAATGACTTGTTTACAGTATGATACTATATGGTTACTATTGTGTCATCAAATTTTCAATGCAGGAAAAAACCAAAATTACAATAAATCACTAAGTTTAAGAAGTATAATTTTAAAAATACATATTTTTTGAAATGATGCAAATTTTTAAAAAACATTAAAGCATTAAAGAAAGTAGATTTCTAGGGCAGGTGCTGAAGTGAAGGTGCTGAAAGTTATTTTGAAAAGGAGGCAATAGGTCAAATAAATTTGGGAACCTCAGGTCTATAGGATAAAATGGTTGGTTATGGTTATTGTCCTTCATTCTTGAAGAGGACCAAAATGACATCACTGTGGTAGAGTCAAGTTTTAATGTGTCTGACAGTGACTGGAATGCTCTACCACAGGTAGAACACATATAATCTGTGTGGACATTTGGGGTGGATACTCTAAGTTTCTGCATCCTGAGTTTCCTTTGAGCTATTTTAATTCTGCTTCGCTCACAGAGCGTAGTACTTTCTCTGATGTGGGCACGCCAGGCTGAGCAGTCCTGTGCCAGTGTCTCCCATGTTACACAATTCCAAAGTTCTTAAGCAAGACCTTGAGAGTGTCCTTGTATTCCTTCTTCTGATCACCATGTGAACACTTGCCCTGGGTGAATTCTCCATAAAAGTGTTTTTGGCAAGTGTACATTTTGCATTTGAACAACACGGCCAGTCCATCAGTCATGCTCTCTGAAGCAGAGTGTGAATGCTTGGCATTTTAGTTTGCATAAGGACCTCGGTGTCTGGTCCCTTATCCTCCCAGGTGATCTTCAGAATCTTCCTAAGACAATTTAAATGGAAGCAATTCAGTTTCCTGGCATGGCACTGGTAGACTGTCCGGGTTTCACAGGAATACAACAATGAGGTCAGCACAACATCTCTGTAGCCCTTCTCTCCTACACTTTCCTTCAGAGTCTCCCAAACACTGAGCTAGCTTGGGTAACGCATGTGTCAACCTCATTATCAGTGTGTACATCCATGGAAAGTACACTACCAAGGTAACTGAATTTATCCACAGCATTCAAAACTTCATTTGCTGTAACTGATAGTTAGTTCCACATATGGATGGTGTGGTGGTGGCTGATGGAGCACCTGTGTTTTCTTGCTGTTAATTGTTAGGCCAAAATTAGCACAAACAGTAGAGAATTGATCAACATTTTGTTGCATCTCAGCTTCAGAGGCTGCATTGAGTGTAAAATCATCTGCAAACAGAAAATCATGCATTTCTGATCATTAATTAGGAAAAAATAACAATTGCTTGCATTTTATATAACTTTAGAAGCATTTTTACAAATATCTCATTTGATTCCCACAACAACAACCCTGTGAGGTAGGTGCTATTACTATTATGCCCATTTTACAGAGGAGGAAGCTGAGGAATACAAAAGTTTCGACTCACCCAGGATCACACAGAGCTAACAAGGTCTGAGTGTGGCTTTTAATTTAGGTCTTCCTGACTCTACATCCAGTACTCTATCTACCATGCCTCCTACCTGCCTATAAAATAGAGTTTAGCATTTAAGATCCTTCATGGTGTGACACCAGCCTATCTTTCCAGACTTATTTCACGTTACTTCTTGCTGTTCTATAAACTCAGCCATATCTAATATTTGTCTCCCATATCTAGAATGTCCTTTTCTCCCCTCCCCTTCAAATCATTAACCTCCCAGTGCTGCCTTCTAAAGCCTTTTCTGATCCATTAGATGTTAGTTCATTTTCTCCTAAAATTCTCTTGCATTTATGTGTCTACTTATCTTGTATCCTTCCAGAAGAATATAAGATTCTTGAAGACTTAATAAATGATTGTTAAATTAAATTGAGTTGTTGAATGAAGAAAGCAGAATCGGGGGGAAATTAGTTTGTTAATGATAGGATGGATAGGAGGGGAAGAGCTTTTTAGAACAGAGATCCAGTTAGGAAGCTCTGCTGAAACAATGCAGAGGTGAGATTATGAGAACCTGGAATAGGCCAATAATTCTCAGACTTTTGGTCTTAGGACACTTTTACATTCTTTTAAAAAAATATATTTATTTTCATCATTCTTTTCTTTTAAAATTCTGAGTTCCAGATCCTCTCCCTCCCTCCCACTCCTCCCCCACCCACTAAGAAGGCAGCAATCTGATAGCAATTATATATGTGAAATCATGCAAAACATACTTCCATATTAGCCATATTGCAAAAAAAGGAGGGGATTATACTTCAGTTTTTACTCAGAGTTCATTGGTTCTCTTCCTGGAGGTGGACAGCAGTCTTTTTTTTCATTATGAGTCCTTTGGAATTGTCTTGATTTGTATTGATCAGAGTAGCCAACTCTTTCACATTTGATTATTACTACAATATTGTTGTTACTGTGCATAATGATCTCCTGGTTCTTCACACTTCACTTTGCATCAGTTCATATAGGTCTTACCATGTTTTTCTGAAATCACCCCCTCATCCTCTCTTATAGCACAATAAATAGTACTCCAACACAATCACATGCCACAACTTATTCAACCATTCCCCAAATGACAAGCATCTCTTCAATTTCCTAATCTTTGCCACCACAAAAAGAGCTGCTATAAATAATTTCATACATCCTATTACTTTTTATTTGATCTCTTTGAGGTGCAGACTAGTAATGTTATTGCTTGACCAAAGGGCATGCACAATTTTATAGTCTTTCTGGTATGGTATCAGATTATTCTCCACAATAGCTGGACCGATTGACTACTCCACCAACAGTTCATTAGTGTATTTATTTTTCCTCATCCCCTCCAACATTTGTCATTTCTTGATAGGTGTGAGGTGGTATGTTAGAGTTGTTTTAATTTGCTATCTCTAATCAATAATGATTGAGAGCATTTTTTCATGTGACCTTAGCTCTGATTTCTTCTTGTGAAAACTTGCTATTTGACCTTTTGTTAACTAGGGGATGGCTCATTTTTATGAATTTAACATAGTTCCCTACATATTTGAGGAATGTGGCCTTTATCAGAGAAACTTGCTGTAAAATATTTTTATATTACTTCATTGTGTGTGGTACCTTTTAGCAAAATATAGTTTCCCTGATTCTCTTTTTAATTAGGTCTATTTTTGCTTTTGCTTTGTCTGAGATCATGATTACTACTCCTTCCCCCCTTTTATTTACTTTAGTTGAAGCATAATGGATTTTCCTCCAGTTCTTTATTTTAATTCTGTGTGTGTCTTTCTACTTTAAATATGTCTCTTGTAAGTAACATATTATTGGATTCTGGTTTCTTATCCATTCTGCCATCTGCTTCCATTTTATGGGTAAGCTCATCCCATTCTCAGTTATGGTAACTGTGTATTTCCCTGCATCCTATTTTCTTGAATTTATTCTTCTCTTTTCACCCTGTCCTCCCTCGAAAGTTTGTTTTGCTTCTGACCACTGCCTCCCTTAATTCACTTTACCTTTTATCACCATGTCACCACTTTTATCCACTTTCCCTCCCATTTCCATGCTGGGTAAGACAGATTTCTATACCCAACTGACAATGTACATCTATTCCTGCCTCTTTGAATCAATTCTGATGAGAATAAGATTTAATCATTGCACTGCCACTCCCATCCTCACTTGCTCAGCCCCATCTTTTTCTTCTTCAAAATAAAAGCTCTTCCTTATGAGCCTCTTTTATGAGAGGAAAATTTTCCATTATACCTCTCTCTTCCCCTTTCTCCCAATGCATTCCTCTTTCTCACCCCTTCATTTTCTTTTTTGAGATCATTCCAATATAAGCAATTCATATTAGGACCCTCTGTCTCTATAGATTCCTTCTAACTGCTTGCATGATAAAGCTTTTTTTAGTTATATGCATCATCTTCCCACATATGAATGTAAACAATTTAACTTCATTGAGTTTCTTATGATTACTCTTCCATGTCTACCTTTTTATTCTTCTCTTGAGTCTTGTGTTTGAATGTCATATGTTTTATTCAGCACTGATTTTTACATTATGACTGTTTGAAAGTCCTCTATTTCATTAAATATCCATTTCCACCTGAGGGATTATACTCAATTTTGCCAAGTAGGTTATTCTTGGTTATAATTCTCCTTTGCCTTCAGGAATATCATATTCCAGGTCCTCCACTTCTTTAATGTGTTGTTGTTCAGTCATTCAATCATGTCTGACTCTTCATGACCCTTTGGACCATAGCACATCAAGACCTTCTATTCTCCACTGTCTCTTGGAGTTTGCCCAAGCTTATGTTCATTGTTTCTGTAACATTATCTGTCCACTCATCCTCTGCCATTCCCTTTCCCCTTTTCCTTCAATCTTTCCAAACATGAGTGTCTTTTCCAATGAGTCTCATCTTCTCATTATGTGACCAAAGTATTTAAGCTTCAGTATTTGACCTTCCAGTGTATAGCCTGAATTAATCCAAGTACTGACTGTTTTGACTTCCTTGTTATCCAAGGAACTATCAAAAGTCTTCTTCAACACCACAACTTGAAAGCATTGATTCTGTGATGCTTAGATTTCCTTATAGTCCAATTCTCACAGACATACCTTGCTACTGGCAAAACTACAGCTTTGACTATATGGGCCTTTGTCAGCAAGGTAATGTCTTTGCTTTTTAGTATGCTGTTCAGATTTGCTACAGCTTTTCTTCCAGGGAGCAAGTGTCTTTTAATTTCATGGCTACAATCATTGCAATGATCTTTGAGCCCAAGAATATAAAATCTGATACTGTTTCCATTTCTTCTCCCTCTATCTGTCTGAAGTAATGGGCCAGTTGCCAAGATCCTAGGTTTTTTTTTTTTTAATGTTAAGCTTCAAGCCAGCTTTTACCCCCTCCTTTTCCACCTTCATCAAGAGACTTCTTAATTCTTCTTGATTTTCTGCCAACAGAGTGGTATCATATGCATATATGAGACTGCTGATATTTCTCCTAGCAACTTTAAAACTCCAGCCTTTGATTCATCCAGCTTTGCATTTTGTATGAAGTACTCTGTATATAAGTTAAATAAATAAGGTGACAATATACAGCTTTTTTGTATTCTATTTCCAATCTTAAACCAATGAGTTGTTCCATGTTTGGTTCAAACTGTTGTGTTTTGGCCCACATACAATTTTCTCAGGAGACATGTAAGATGATCTGGTACTGCCATCTCTTTAAGGATTTGCCACATTTTATTATGATCCACACAAAGATTTTAATGTAGTTAATGCAGTAGAAGTAGATGTTTTCCTGGAACTCCCTTGCTTTCTCTACTAGTCAGTGAATGTTGGCAATTTGGTCTCTAGTTCTTCTGCCTCTTTGAAAACCAGCCTGCTCTTCTGGTAATTTTCAGTTAAGGTATTGCCGAAACCTAGCTTGCAGAATCTTAAGCATAACCTTGTTGGTGCATGAAATGAATACAACTGTTCAGTGATTTAAACATGTTTTGCCTTGCCCATCTTTAGGATTGAGACATAAACCAATCTTTTCCAATCCAGTGGCCATTGTGTTTTCCAAATTTTCTGGCTGGCATACTGAATGCAGCAGTTTAACAGCATCATCTTTTAGGGTTTTAAATAGCTCAGCTGGAATTCCATCATCTCCTCTAGCATCATAGTTAGCAATGCTTCTAAAGGTATCCCTTTAATGTGGAAGTTGCTAAATCTTGTGTGGTCCTGATTGTGGCTCCATCATATCTGAATTGTTTCTTTCTTGCTGCTTGCAATATTTTCTCCTTGTTGTGGAAGCTCTACAATTTGGCTCTAGTATTTCTGGGAGTTTTCATTTTGGGATCTCTGAAAGAGGTGACTGGTGGATTTTTTAAATTTCTATTTTACCCTCTGGATCTAAGTTTTTGCAGTGGTTATCCTTTACAATTTCTTGAAATACGATGTATAGGCTCTTTTATTCTACCATGCCATTTAGGTAGTCCAATTCTCTCTCTTAAATTCTTTCTCCTTGGTCTATTTTCCAGATCAGTTGTTTTTCTGCTATTTTTTCATTCTTTTGACTTTGTTTAATTGTTTCTTGATATCTCATGGAGTCATAGGCTTCCAGTTGCAATTTTAATTTTTGTGAAATTACTTTATTCAGTGATCTTTTATACCTCTTTTTTCATTTGGCCAATTCTACTTTTTAAGACATTCTTTTCTTCATTGAATTTTGTGCCACTTTTACCATTAGGCCAATTCTGTGTTTTAAAGTGTGATTTTCTTCAGCATTTTTTGTACCTCTTTTACCAAACTGTTCATTCTTTTTTCATAATTTTTTTGTATCACTCATTTCTTTTCCTAATTTTTTCTCTACCACTCTTACCAGGAATTCTTGCTGGCCCTGGATCCAATTAGCATTTTTTCTTTGAGGTTTTGCTTACAGTTTTGTCACATTGTTGTCTTCTTCTAAGTTTGTCTTGATCTTCCCTGCCACCTTAGTCACTTTTTATGGTCAAGTACTTTTTTTGTTGTTTGCTCCTTTTCCCAGCCTATTTCTTTATTTTGAATTTTATGTTAAACTTGAGCTCTGCTCATCTGGGGGTGGAGAGGCACTGTTCCAAGTTTTAGGCTTTTTTTGTGATGCTGTTTTAAGAGTGAGTTCTGGGGGGGTCTGTAAGTTTCTAAGGTGTTGTTATTCGGGAAAAGGTGCGGTCACTGCTCTCCTGGTCTATGCTCTGGTCTTTTTGCAAGAAGGTCCTTTTTTCCCAGGCTTCCTCTTAGCGCTGGAACTGCGACCAGGGTCCCAGTTCCCTTGTGACAGATTACAAGTGCTCCTCTCTGCCCTGGAACTGTGTCCCAGAACTGTTTATGGGCAATGAAGTTCTCAATCAGTGCCAGCAAAGGATCCCCTGTAATCTCTTTCTGATCCATTGTCCAAACCTCTTACCATCCCTGGATTATGAGATCCTGAGGCTGCTGCTATTGCTGTTGCTGTGGGTGTCCTGGCTGCCTCCAGGGCCCACTACTGGTATTCCTGCTGTTTGGAGGGGAATGTTGGGAGAGTTCACTTAGGTCCCAGCTGTACTCTGCTACCTTGGCTCCCCCTTTTCATACTCTTAAAAATTATTGGGGACTCCCCAAAGAGATTTTGTTTATGTGGGTTAAAACTACTGGTGATTACTGTATTAGACATTAAAATATCTAATTTTTTAATCAAAATAGTTTTGACCTTATAGACCACCTCTAAAGAGTTTCAGTGACTCTTAGGGATTCCTGGACCACACTTTGAGAACTGGACTAGGACATGGGTGGAAGTCAAGGAAAGGCCGCCTCTGGGATTCTTTTTTAAAAGAAGTTACTAGATATCTATTTGCTTTGGATGGTTTTGGAGCCAGGGACTGGGAATAGATGAAAGCATTTAAAGCTCACAGGCTCTTTAAGATTATCTGGCCAAACTCCATTTTACAGATGAGGAAAATGAGGGTCAGAGAAATTAAATGACTGGCCCAAAGCTGTATTGGCAATAAATAAAGGGCCTGTTTTGAATTCAGACCATTTGACTCCAAGTCTAATGCCCTTTCACAACATAGTGAACTCAAGATTTTATTCCAGCTTGGAAACTAAAATGAAATAAAGGTGTGGCCATTAGGGCATCTAGTCCTGTTTTGAGGCCTTACGTCAAGTAGGATTCTCTGGAGCTATTCTTCTACTTTGAAATACAACTCATTCCCTGTGGACTTGCCCACAGGATGAAAAAGAGGAATGTTGTATAGGCACAGGGGAAACAGAGGGAGACAGAAAGGTTTTTTCACCTAGAGTAAGAAATCTTTTGTAAATGTTCATTTCTTCATAGGTATGTCTTCCTTTTCTTCTGGGACTTCATTTGCCATATGTAATGTCAACAGGTGAGTCAATAATCATGTCAGTAATGGTCTACAATTGTGCAAGTCTTTGCCCTAAGCCTGGCCTCTATATCTATCCTACATTGCAATCCAAACACTCCCAACCAAAGCTAACTTCTTTTTGCTAAGGCCATCTGCCACATAAACTAATAATTCCAGAATTCAGGTTTACTAAATAGCCAGGTGTTTCCCAGCCCAAACTGCAGTTGGAATTCTCCAAACTCTATACTCTCTACCATGAAACATTTTGCTCTCTCTAGCCTTCTTGTAGTCAAGCTCTCGAATGAAACAATGCATTTGAAATGCCTTGCAAACTTAAAGTACTATACAAGCATCAATTATTATTATTGTTAATATGAATCAATCAAGAAGCGCCTATTGTGTGACAGGTTTGGGCAAAAGGAAGGCACAACGGGACAATCCCTGCTCTCAAAGGGCTTCCCTTTTATCAGGGACAGCAGTAAGTATTCAAGTAAGTGTATACAGAATCAGTAGAAGGCCTTTGGGGGATAAGGCACTAGCTGCTGGGGATCAAGAAAAGCTTCATGCTAGGTAACTGAATTTTGAAGTAAACACGGGACTCTAAAAGATTGGGGTGAGGAGGGATATCATTAGAGCCATGAGGGATAACTAATACAAAGGAATAGAGAGAGGAGATGAGTGCCATGTGCGAGCAACAGCAAGAAGGTCAATGGGACTGGACTTTGGAGTGTGTGGAATGGATGTGTAATAAAGTAGCAAAAGTAGTTTTGGGCCTGATTGTGAAGGATTTTAAATGCCAAACAGAAGTCTTTATATTTGATCCTAGACCTAAACGAAACAAAGAGCCACTGGAATTTATTGAGCAGGGAAGGGACACAGGCAGACCTGTAAATATTGAGAAATAGTGATTTGTCAACTGTATGGAGCATGAATTGGAACCAGGAGAGATTGGATACAGGGAGACTAGTTAGGAGGCAATTGTAATAGTCCAGGTAAGAGAAAATGGGACAGAAATGGGATGGTTGACATGTGTACTTAAAGGAAATAGATGTGAGAAAGTTCACAAAAATAGACATGACAAGATTTGGCAACTGATTGCATATATGGAGTAAGGAATGATTTGGAGGTTGCAAATCTAGATGCCTGGAAAGATGGTACTTGACATGAGACCAGGAAGTTTGGAAGAGAGGCAGGGATGGGGAGAAAGATAACAGGTTTTGTTTTAGGTATATTAAATTTGGGATGTCTCTAGTTCAAAATCTAATAGGCAATTGGTGATATAGTACAATAGCTAAGCAAAGTGATGAGGGCTGTATAGAACTGGGAATCATATGCAAAGAGTTGAGAATGAAATCCATGCTAACCAACAAGGTCACAAAGGGAGAGAAGAAAAAGTATCTTATGGGCAACTAGGTGGTATAGTGGGTAGAGTGCCAGGCTTGGAGTTAGGAAGACCCATCTTCCTGAGAGCAAATCTAGCCTCAGACACTTACTAGCTGAGTGAGCCTGGGCAAGTCACTTAACCCTGTTGACCTCAGTTTCCTTATGTGTAAAATGAGCTGGAAAAGGAAATGGCAAACTACTCTAGTATCTTTGCCAAGAAAACCCCAAATGGGGTCATGAAGAATCTGAAAAAATTCAGCAACAACAGTCTTGGAATATAGCCACATTTGGGTGTTGGGATATGGAGGATGATTCAGTAAAAGAAACTATAACTGTTTTTATTATTCTTATTTTTATAGATGTGTAAGAAGCCAGGGTCAGGAAAGGAGGTATAATAGAAGTGAAGATCCAGATGGGAAGACTTTGAAGAAAGGGAGAATACTTTTTTTTTTAAGCTTGCAGGTTTTAAGAACTAAGGACTTTTGGTGAAAGTAATAATAATAATAGAGATAACTGGCATTTGTACACTGTATATCACTGAGCTTTGCAAAGAGTTTTCCATATATCCTTTCATTTGAGCTTTACAAAAATCCTGTGAGGTATGTACTACAATTACTATCATTTCTACTTTGCAGATGAAGAAAACTGACACAGCAAGTGTCTGAGAATTAAAATTCAGTTCTTCCTAACTCCAAGTCTAGCACTCTCTCCAGATTTGCAGACCAATAAAATGTTGCCCTGGATAGGTCACTGGGAAATGTTACACTAGACTTACCTTCTCTGTATGTTTTCTTTTTGGCTTGGGTGGCTGCTGTATTAAACATAGGGCATATATAAGGCATTTAGTAAATGCTTGTGGAGGGACTGAAAACTTTTTAACTTGTTTATAATGAGACCTTAGTCTTGAGTAATATGTTTCCTGAATTCATATCTGGTAGAGTTTCATGGGGGCAGCTACATGGTGTAGGGGATAGAGTGCCAAGTCTCTAGTCGAGGAAGACCTAAGTTCAAATCCCACCTCAGACATTTAAACATTTATTTTTATAGATGTGCAGGAAGCCAGGATGTGAAAGGGAGGTATGATAGAAGTGAAAGTCAGGATGGGAGAAGAAGAAAGGGAGAAAGTCACTTACCCTTATTTGCCTTAGTTTCCTTATTTGTAAAACGAGCTGGAGAAGGAAATGGCAAACCACTCCAGTATCCTAGCCAAGAAAACCTCATATGGGGTCATGAAGGACTGGACATGACTGAGCAACAGCAAGAGTTTCATGGGGTCTTAGGATTTTGATTTGTCTGGCTTGGAAGTCTTAAATTAACATGACAATTTGGCATTCACTCCTGTGGTTGATAAAGTGTATAACTTGTTTTTCTCATTTAAGCAGTTCACCAAATTTAAGTACAGAGGATGACTTGCCCAAATTCCTACAAAGTGCTACAAAGATTGGCTTCTAGTGATGGACCTACCCTGTCTCCTCTTTTGGGGGGAGGGGAAGGGATGGGGCAAAGAGAACTGAAAACTAATGATTAATCAGTAAGAACTAGCTGGAATTAATGCTGATTAAAATTAAATTAAATTTTCAACTCTACCCTCTTTTTACTTCCCTACTGTCAGTTATATTTTCCACCTAGGGCTGACCACTGAAAGAGCAGTGATTCTGAAAAAACACTTCAATATTCCAGAAAAGGGAAGAGGTGTAGAGAAGCTAGAGGCAGGTACCTCTGGCTTGATGGTCTTTGCATAATGAACTGTTTCTGAATGTTGTGGGTTACTAAGTAGCCAGTGGCTAAAGTTTAGCCTCTTAGTTTAAGGACCCAACTGATAAAGATTTTAAGACTTAAAAATCTGAAGAGGCCAGTTCTGCTTTAGACTTAAAAGCCTATGATTAAACAATGATCAAATATCGATGATATTTATTAAGTGCTAAGTTGCCTCAGCACTGTGCTAGAGAGGATGGAAAATATGAAAACATAAAAACACTCTCTCTTCTCTCACTTATGGAAAGTAGGCTGCCTTCTGGTCCGTGTGCGGCCACCTTAGCCACTCGGCACTGACCTTAAATAAGCACTTTACCTTCTGCCTCGGTTTACCTCTCTCTAAAATGGGGACCCTATGACTCGGCCGGGACCCTCGGGGGCAGCCACTCGCGTCTGTCCTAGGCGTGCTCGAATTCCCCCAACTGCTCCAGGGGAACCCTTCGCAAGCCCCTGGCAGGCGGGGGACTCCCTCCGGACGTCAGCCTCCCCGGTGGGCTGAGGAGGCTGAGGGGAGGGGACGCCACTTTTCAGGGAAGTTTGGTCTCGTTGAGTAAACTCGCTCTCCGTGCTGGGGATGGGTTTGAGCAAGGGGAGGGCCCCCCCGGAAACCTCAGCCTTGCCAGGTCGGGGCGCATCGGCCGTCGGTCCGCCAGCAGCTCCCGTCCCGGCTCCGCACCAGGGCTGGCCCAAGAGCCGGGAGGTCGGCAGCTGATGCGGGGCTGGGGGCGAGGAGAGAACACGGTAGGTTTCCGAAGGCCCCCGGATCCATTCACTGGCTAAACGGGTCCCAGGCCTTGGGCTGGGAGAAGGTGGCCGATCCTTGCGTCCCGGAGGGCGAGGGGGACGCCGGACGCAGGCACTCGGCTCCCACCCCGCCACCCTTGCCCTCTGCGCCTTTGCACCCGCAGCCCTTCGGCCCTGGGTGGCTCGGCCCCCTCCAGCTCCCCTCCCACTTCGCCTCTCCCTCTTCTCCTCTTCTCGCGGCTCTTCCCCGCTCCCATTGGCCGCCGGGGAAACCCTCCCCTCCGTCCAATAGCCGTGGCCTGCGGCCCGTTCGGCTCCAGCTGCCGGCTCTCTGAGTGGCCGGCGGCCGGCGGAGTGGCGGGCCGGCGGCCAATGGGCGCGGGCCGGCCGAGGAATGGCTGGTCTTGGTGGAGGGGAGGGGGCGGAACGCAAGAGGCGGCGATCCCGGCGGCGGCGGCGACGGCGGCGGAGGAGGAGGGGGAGGAGGAGGAGGGGGAGGGGTGGCGGGGGGCGTTCGCCAGCTCGGAGGCAGAAAGTGCCACGACTCCACACTCACACACACACAGACACGCACACAGCGCCCGGACGGACGGACGGGCGTGCAGCTGGGGAGGCGGCGGCGGCGGCGGCAGGCGTGCGGCGGGCACTGCGGGGCGCTCGAGCGGCAGGCGGAGCTGCCTTCCTTCTCTGGGGCTGGGGCGAGTGGCCGGCGCCGGCTCCTCCTCGTCGGGGCTTATTTTCCCGTGACCGGCAGCGTTAAGCGGCGGTGTCTCTTCCTAATTCCGGCTTCTCCCAGCGCAGGTAGGAAACTTCACCCGGGGCTCCGGCAGCCAGCCCCTGGGGGAGCTGCCCCGGCCTCTGGGAGGGGCGGGCTGGGCTCCTCGGGCTTCTCTGACCTGACTGGACCGATCCTCCCTCCTCTTCCTCCCCACCCCCCGGAGCGTCTGGCAGCGGTCGTGCCCCTCCTCACCAGCCTGTGGGGAGGGGGCGCCCCGCCTGGCAGTGGCCGTGCCCCTCCTCACTAGCCTGTGGGGAGGGGGCGCCCCGCCTGGCAGTGGCCGTGCCCCTCCTCACCAGCCTGTGGGGAGGGGGCGCCCCGCCTGGCAGTGGCCGTGCCCCTCCTCACTAGCCTGTGGGGAGGGGGCGCCCCGTCTGGCTGCGGTCGTGCCCCTCCTCACTAGCCTGTGGGGAGGGGGCGCCCCGTCTGGCAGCGGCCGTGCCCCTCCTCACTAGCCTGTGGGGAGGGGGCGCCCCGTCTGGCTGCGGTCGTGCCCCTCCTCACTAGCCTGTGGGGAGGGGGCGCCCCGTCTGGCTGCGGTCGTGCCCCTCCTCACTAGCCTGTGGGGAGGGGGCGCCCCGTCTGGCAGCGGCCGTGCCCCTCCTCACTAGCCTGTGAGGATTTGGCGTTTCCCCCTCCCTGGGGTACGAGGAGGGGGCTATCAGTCTCAGGCCCTTGGGGAGGGGGCGCCCCGTCTAGGAGCAGTGTGCCCTCCCCAGCCTGTGGGGAGGGGGCATTCCCTCCTCCCTAGCCTTTGGGCAGGGCGAGCTGAGTTTGCCTCGACGGGGTGGTCCTCTGGCTGTGCCCCAGGAAGGACCTGAGGGAGCGGGCAGGGGGCACTGCCCCGCCGGCTGCCTCGCAGACCGCCCGGAGTGACACGTCTCCCTCCGGCCCCTCCTCCCCCCGCCCTTTCCCGGCGGTGCTCGGGATGGACCCAGCGCTTGAGAGTCGGGGGATCCCTTTCCGCCTTCTCCAGCTCCCGGTCTCCCTACCCCCCTTCCCCGGGCTCCCTCGGAGGGAAGGATGGGGGGGAGGGTCCCCCCGGGCCGGGGCTAGGAGAGGCGAGAGCTGATTCCCCCCAGGCCCGGCAGAGGGTGAGACCTTTAGCCCCGGCCCAGGCCTTTGCCCCGCATGCTGCCATGGGGCTGGCTGGGCTTCTTGGCTCTGAAGTTGGGGAGGAAAAGTTGGCCGGGGCTCGATGGGGCGGCCCCCGAGCGGGCCACGTTCACTGGACGAGGAAAGAGTTAAATTTTGGGAGGCTGTAAAGGTGACGTTGCCTGACTCCGGAGTCCTGGGACAGGATGGGGGGTGGGGGCGGAGGGGCTGGGGTTGGGATGAGGTGGGGACTGGGGCGGAAGGAGGGAGGGATCGGCTTTGAATGGGAGCCTCGGCCCACAACCCGTTAATTCCTATGGCAATTTTCTTTTCGAAGAGTTGGGGAGCTGGGGGCGGGGCAACTGTAACCGGATCGGCCTGTGGGGGGCGGGGGTTCCCTAGAAGCAAAAGAGCAGAGTTAGAAATCACAGCCTTGGCTCCTGCTGTACCGCTTTAATCTCTTTCAAGTATCCCCCCTCCCGGCCCCCCATTGGCCCGGGGCATCTTAATACTGCTCCCCCTGGTGGCAGGGGTCGCAGCATCCTATGGAGGGAACACTATCTCAAGTCCTTCACCCACTGTAGCCCCTAGAAAAAAAGTGAGTAAGTGTGTGTTTGTAGGAACAGCAGAGAAAGTTGGAGATAACGTTTTGGCTTTTGGTTAAAGCCTAGGAAACAAGCATTTATGCGTTCGCTGTGTGCCAGGAACTGTGCTAATCCCTGGAAAGTCTATCCTCCTGCCCTAAAACTTTTTAATGCCCTATAAATAAATGATAATAATAGAGTAAAAGTTACGATTTGGGGCGGTCATCCCAGTGTTAAAACTTTATGGGACTAGAAATCTCTCCTCAAGCTCCCCCAGCCCTGATCTGGGCTCCAATGAATGGGCATCTTTATTCCAGCACTTTAGTCAGACTATTGGATTCAGGGTATCATGCAACGATACAGAGACAGGAAGCCTTGGGTTCAAATTGGCTCTGTTGCTTGCTACAGGTGTGACCTTGAGCAAATCACTGCCTTTCTGGACCTCAGTTTTCTAACCAGTACCCTAAGGGGGAGGGGGGGTGTTACTAGATATTTTCTATTGCCCCTTCCAAATATGAATATGTGATAACTGCTTACTTCTGCCTTGGGCAATTTCCCTTTTCTATTCTAGGACTTTTAAAGATGGGGAGAAGGGAGATGAATACCTGAGATCAATGATTCTTAAATCATTCTTGATCACCCAGTCTGGGAAGTAGTTTGCCTTTTTTTTGTAGTTAGTACCTTGGACTTGCTGATTCTGACTGCCTCTAGATGGAGTGTCTGAAGGGACTTCTCTTGCAGAATATCATACCCAAAATTTATTCTAAACTTTCCAGTTTGAGGCAGAGCTGTCCCTGATGTTGGCTGCTTCATTTAGGTTAAGCTGGCACTGAAAAGAGCACTGCTATGACCTTGAGCAAGTAATTAAACCTCAGTTTCCTCAGTTGTAATATGGAAGTGATAACATCTACCCTGCCTACCTCATAGTGTTGTTATGTGGATCAGATGACAATGTATGTGAAAGCTTTGAAAATTCATAAAATGCTATGTAATAAAGTATTATAACTTGGAGAATATCCAAGAAGGCTTGTGCAGTTTCTAGGAAATGAAACTGAATATATTCTCTCTTGGATCAAATCCAGTCACCTTTCCTTACTTTACTTTCCAGTTTTTCTCTTTATTCCTTTCTCTTGGAAGAGAGGAGAAGAGAAAAGGGGAGCTCCCAAGTTATCTGCTGTCCATCCCCAGGCTATATGTGAGCACATAGTCCAGCCAGAAGTCTGGAGAACCTCTTGGTCTGAGGCCATCTTCCTCCTCCCCCTCCCTCTGCTTTGAAATTTTGAGTCAGGCCTAGGCTTAAATTTGAAGTTCTGCAAGAAGTTTCAGCAATCTTCAGAGGTGCAGATGTTTCTACAAACTGCAAACTATGGCAAGGGACTCTAGAGATGAAAATTTAAGATCTTTAAAATATACAAAAGGCAGTGTAGTGAATAGAAAGCTGACCTCAGACTTAGGAAGACTTGGATTCGAGTTCTGCTTCTGACATGTATTTTGACTGTGTGTTCCAGGACAGGTTACTTAACTTCTCAGTGCCCCAGGCAACTCTCTAAAACTATCCTGTGCCAGTCTGTGTTGGTGGAAGAAGCTCTTCTGATGAGAGTTCCCTAAAGGGAAGAAATTGAAAATCTGGTCCAAATATACACAACATACTGAAAGTATATTTGTGTCTCAGAACTTCCTGACTTCTCTCCCTTCTCTACAGTATCTGAGTAGGTTTGCCTAAACTTTGGCCCCATGCCTACCCCAGGAAGGATGATACCAGGTTGCACAGAGGAGAGGCTGTGTGTGTGTGTGTGTGTGTGTGTGTGTGTGTGTGTGTGTGTGTGTGTGTGTGTGTGTTTTAGCAGGAAGGAGAGTGGGGTCTGAGCTGTCTCTCAGTAACTGCAAGGATTCTTTGGAAGTCCTTATACTTGAGCCAGTTCCTTCTCCGTAGCTGGAACTAATGATCTGAAATTCTTTGAACAAAGTGAACAGTTGCAGTGACAAGTGTCATGCTAGGATTGTTTTAGGGGGAGAGGGGTGTTGTTTTTTATAAACCTCAGCATTAAGTCACATTTGAGCAACTTCGTCTTTTGAAATGAGCCATGTCTGGTCAGCCTGCAACAATTATAAAATTAAACTTAAATTGTTGAATGTAAATTACCTAGTTGGAATATTGGTTTACTCTGCTTAATGAGATTCCTTTAAAACTTTTCAGGACTCTGAATAATTTTTTTTAAAACTTTGATCTAAATCAGCAGTTCTCAAACTTTTTTGTCTTAGGACCTTTTTATGTTCTTAAAAATTATTGAGAATCTCTCCCCTTCAAGAGCTTTTGTTTATGTGAGTTATGTCTGTTAATATTTATGATACTAGAAATGAAAATATCTTAGTATCGTTATGAAAATAATTTTTACATTCAAGCCCCTAACGGTCTTAGGGACACCCACCCTAGACCACACTTTGAGAACTGCTGATCTGAAACATTTAGGCTAAATGATCTGGACATGTGGATTCAGGATATGGTGATTCCAAGACTGCACAGTATTTTTATCAAATAACTTCTTTTGAGGTTGGGAACTGGAAGGGGAATGTTAACAACTAATGATGGTATGAATATAGCACCTGGCCATTGTCAGGAAGACTCATTCAGTTAGGCCTCACTTAGCAGTTGTTTGTCCCTGGGCAAGTTACTTAATCTTTATCTTCCCTAGTTTCTTCAACTTTAAAAAAAAATGGGAATAACAGTAGCTCCTACCTCACAGGGTTGTTGTGCGAATGAAATAAAATGATATTTGTAAAAAGCATTTAGCACAATGACTGGCACTAGGCACTATATAAATGGTTACTTTCTCTTTTCCTCCTTTCCCAGGTCAGAATTATAATTCAGAATTGAATTAATATCATTAATTCATAATTAATAGAATAATAGATAATTATTATCTATAGATTATAGAATCCTTTAAGGTGGCCAGTTACCTTGCTTTCTTTTTGAAAACCTTCTGTTTGAAGGTAGCCCCATTAGTATAACCAAGTAGTCTATTTGTCAGTTGGACTAATCAGCCTGATTGTTAATATGCAATAACATGTTCTCAGACAGACTAATAGTTTTACCTGCTTTTGCAAAGGCCCTGAGCATAAATCAATCAACTAGAATATATTAAGCTCCTACTGTGTGCCAAACACTAATCTAGGTGCTTGGGATGCAGATTAAAAGAGGAAGCAAACCAGGCAAGCACAATGAAAAGCAAAGGGGGTAAGAGTGTGATTTTTAGATGACATTCTTTTTTTGGGGCAGGGAGGAGTCCAGTGATTTTATTGGTATAAGGAGTTCCCTATGAGAAAATTCCATCTGCTAATGCAGAGTGACACCTATTCTACAATTTTATAGTCTTAAAGCCTGGGCACTGACAGGTTAGGTTATTTGCCTGGCATCACACAGCCATATGTGCCATATGTGGGACTTGAACTCAGGTCTTCTACTTCTTGATTACATCTCAATGACTCTTATCTTTATATATTTCATATCTTTGGATAGAGTTTTCTTGACAGTTTTGGAGTATAGCATTACTGCCTTAAAAAGAAAAAAAAGCATTTTATTAATTACCTGTCTAGTGCCACTGAGGCAGTGCAGATTAATGGAAAGAATGCTTCTGTATTTTGATTTTGGAAAACTTTGGTTCTGGTGCCACTTCACATGCTCACTAGCTGTGTGAGTCTGGGCCAATCATTTAACCTTTTTGAACCTCAGTTTCCTCATCTATAAAGTGAAGGTAATAACTGTAGAACTTAACTTACTGGTAGTTAAAAAAATCAAATGAGATAATGCATATAAAGTACCTTTGCAAAACTTGAAATCATTGTATACGTTATCAGTTATTGTTACTTATTGGTCTCAGTTTCCACCTCTGTGAAAAGAGGAGGTTAGAATACGTGTTTTATAAGTCCCCTCCAGGTCTCTGTAGATATACATTCCTACTGATGGTAGGTCATTTAACCCCTGAATTGTTTCCACCTCAGAACAAAAGTGAATAAATTTAATTGTACTAGCTACTTCATTGAGTAATTGTGAAGTATTTGCCATCATATAGTGCTATATAAATACTTCAGTTCTTGAAGGACAACACTTAAAGATGAATACTCTTCTGGGATGCAGGTCCCAGCCTCTCATCTTGTAGATCTGTTGAAGCCCAATGGACTCATCCCCTGGTGACAGTGGGCCACACCAGACTTAACTAGGCTGGTTCTCAAATAACATAGAGTTAGTTCACATCCTACTTTTGAAGCCTTTCTAGCTTCTTCAGATTTGGCAAAGCTTCTGTTCTTTTGTCATATTTTCTCATGATGTTGCTCAGTACTGCTATGCCTGGAATGAGCCACTTCCTTACCTCCAGCTCATAGAGTCCCTCTCTTCCTTTAACACAGCTCACACAGTGTTTTCTGCATCTGCCCTTATCCCCTGAAATGTTAGTGTCCTCCATCCCTATCTGCCTTTTAATGGTATTTAATGGCTTTGTATATATTTGTCTTTATTCACTTACTATTTGTGCTGTATATTTTTTCATATGTTCTTGTTTCTCCCACTAGAATGTAAGCCTTTTGTAAATAGTGATTGTTTCATTTTTTTGTACTTATATCAGTGCGTAACATAATGTCTGGTGCATAGGACATGCTTAATAAATTTTTGTTGATTGGTGAGGACCTTAGTAGCTTTAGAAATGTGAGTTAGTACCATTCTAGGGGCTTACGATTGAAAACAAGCACCACTGATGTGGACCAACATAGAAGACATACAGATGAAGAATAAATACAGATAATAGACGGCTGACATGTGGCTTGTGCAGAATATAAATGTCCAGCAAATATTTATTTGATGTCCAGCTCTGTGCAAGGTACCGTGAGGAATACAACAAAGAATGTTTACCGACTTTGTGAATGACACAAAGCAGGGAGGGAAGGCTAGCCCACTGGCTGACAGTCAAGATTCAGAAAGATCTTGATAAGCTAGAACATTGAACTGAATCTAATGAGATGAAATTTAATAGGGATAAATGTGAAGTCTTAGACTTGCACCTGTGAAGTTGATTTTTTTAAAATCCAAGATGGGGAAGACCTAGAGAACAGTCTTGTCTGTAAAAAATCTGGCATTTTCAGTGAACTGCAAGGTCAGTGTGAGTCAACAGCCAAGAAAACAAAGCAATTTCAGGCCACATTATGACAGACATCCTGTCCAGGTGATAGTCTTGTTGACTCTGGGCATGCCACATCTGGTGTAACTTGGGTTCAGTTCTAAGCACCTTGTCTTTTATGAAGGACGTTTTGCTCGGGCAGCAAGCATTTGTTAAGCATTGACTGTGTATCAACTACTATATCAAGTTCTGGGAATACAAAAAGGGTTAACCCTAGTACCTTTTCTCTAGCAGCTAATCTAATGAGGAAACAGCATCTGCATAAATGTGTATATACCAGATGCCTACTGAGCAGAAGAAGGAGTCCTTAGAGGGAAAAGTACTAGGAGGTGCAAGAATTAGAACAGACCTCCTTAGAAGGTGGCATTGGAGCTGAGTCTTGAAGCGTTGTAAGAGGCACAAGTGAGGACGATAAACATTCCAGGTGTGGGGGTCAGACAGGATAAAGACAGAGAAAAGGAAGGTGGCATGTGTTGTATAAGAACAATAAGTAGCCCAGGATGTCTCCATCATAAAGGATATGAAGGGAGCAATTATTATTTATAAGTTCACTCTACTCCCTAGAAGGTACACAAGATATTTTCTAAGATCATAAAACATTCAAGCACCTTGCTCTCAAGAAAAGGGTTTTTTTTAATTGTAAGGAAATAAAATAATAAAATGTTTATTTCATTGTTTTAAAATCTCTTTGTGTTTTATAATGGACATATTAGTAGAATGTTACATTCATGTAATTTATTGTTATATTGTTATAATTAAATTTATTACATTTATTATTTAGCTTTTACTGCTAGGGGCTCACAGTAAAAAAAGGGTTGAAGACTCCTGATTTTACATGACTCATCCCAGAAGAAATTTGATGATTGATGGAGAATATGCAGATGCAGTGTTGGGAAAGGCAATCAGAATGGTAAAGGCCTTGAGAGCTTGGCACTATCAAAATCTGTTAAGAAAACTAGGGATGTTATGCCTGGAGATGAAAAGATTTGATGGTAGGCTTTCTCAACTATTGTCATGTATTTGAAGGCTGTTGTCTTGGCTCAACCACAGAGGACGTGATCAAGAGCAAAAGGTTCAAGTTGACAGGAAGAAATTCCAGGCATGGTATAATAAAAAGCTTGTTAACAGAAAGGAGTTATCCAAAAGTAGAATTGGCCTTTTTTTGCATCATGGACCCTTTTGACATTCTGATGAAGTCTATGGATCCCTTCTCAAAATAGATTTTTTTTTAACATTCATAATTGAAGGAAATAGTAAATTTCAGTTATGGGTAGTGAAAATAAAGATGTAATTATCTTTTCCATTCATTTTCATGAATTCCTTCAAATCTGTTCATGGACCCCTTGGAAGTCTACGTACTCCATATAAAGAAACCCTGTCCTAGATGTAATGAACCATTGAAGTTTCTTGAACAGGATAGTGAAGTGATTGGACCTGAATTTTAGGTAGATGATTTTGGCAGCCACCTAAATGGAGCTACTGTGAAGGAGGGTGAATTGGAGAGGGGAATAGACTGGAAGCAGAGAGACCAATTAGGAAGCTATTGCAATCTCAGGTAAGACTTGATAAAGGCTGGAACCACGGTGCTGTCTGTGCAAGTGGAGAAGAGATGTATCGGAAGAATTGGTAAGACTTGGTCTCTTATTTTTAATGGGGACGGAAGAAAAAGAAAGAGCTGAGGATGATTTTCAGATTATGAACCTCAGTGATTATAAGGAAGGTGATGTCTCCAATGGAAACAGGGAAGTTTGGAAACAGTGAGTTTGGAGGAAGTTAATGAGTTCTGTTTTGGACATACTGAGATCCCTGTGGAAACATCTGGTTGAAGGTGTCCAGCAGGCAGTTTATATGGGACTGGAGTTCCATTAGGGCTGGATCCCTGGATCCCAAGGTATAGGAGTCATTTACTTAGATGCTATAAAAGAGTTAGTGGGTTCTCTGTTACTGGAAGACTTCAAGCAATGGCCATATGACCATTTGTAGTTATATTGTTGAGGGCATTCTTGTTCAATTATGAGTTAGCCTAGAACCTAGCCTTAATAAAAGGATTTGTTCTGTGAAGTTCGGATTCTGTCAGAGGGCCACACTTGAGGACCTAGAGGATCACATGTGGCCTTGAGGCCACAAGTTCCTTATCTCTGGCCTAGATCATGTCGGAGATTTTTTCCCAACACTGTGTGTTATGAATCTCTAACTAAGACGTAGTCCCTGCATAGTCAGATTAGCAGGGTATATATAACATGCCTGCACAAATAATTGGAATATGAAGTAGGGTGTGAATATACAGTAAGGAGGGAGAAATTTACTTTTGGGATGAAGAAGAGGGTGGCAGAAAAAAGACAACTTGATAAAGATGACTTTTATGCCAGTTCTTGCAGGATGGGTAAGAAGTGGACAGATTGTCTCTCTCCTGAAGTGAGGAGGACATTCCAGAGGGATCATTTGGAGCAGAGGTGTGGAGGGAGGAAAGAACAGGGCAGGTTCAGGGATTAGATGGTAGGTCTATTTGATGGAAGAAGAGAAGCATACCCACAGAGAGGTGTAGGAGATGAGGCTGGAGAAGTATCTGAATGTTGTGGAGTATTTTCAATGAAATGAGGGAGTTTGAATTTTATCGTAGTATCTAGAGCAGAAAGGGACCTCTGAGGCCATCCAGTCCAACCCTCTCCATTTATAGGCGAGAAAACTAAGTGCCAGAGAAGTTGAGTGATGGGTCATGTAAGTAGTGAGTGTTAAAATGGAGGAGAGGCAGGAAACAGGCCCGTACTCTTTACCCTGCACGATGTTGCTTCTTATCATGCTGTCTTATGTCCAAGTAAGTGAATGATCCCCATAGAGTCAGTGAAAGAACAGTGGGAAAAAGAAGAATGGAGTTAGAAAATCAGAGTTTGAGTTCAGCTCTTCCAGCTGTTAACCATATAGGCAAGTCACCAGTTCAGTGTCTGTTTCTTGGCCTGTTAATTGAGGATAACCTTCCAGACTTTATAGCTCACAAGCTGCTGTTTTGAAGTAACATATGTGAAGTTAAGTATAAAGCATTCTATAAGCCTTGATTCTTTACTGTCTGTGTTGTTCTCAGACATACACTGAATATTTGAACGGGTGCATCAACCCAATTCATCTTACATCTGCTTTAAAAAAACTAAATGATATATTAAAACAATATTGAATATCAGTATAATTTATTCAAGCTTATCTCCCTCAAAAACTTTGGACTTGATTGTACAACATGGGAGACACTGGCACAGGACCTCTCAGCATGGGGTGCCCACATCAGAAAAGGTGCTGTGTTCTGTGAGCAAAGCAGAATTGAAACAGGTCAAAGAAAACATAGGATGTGCAAATTTTAAGTAACCATCCTAAATGTTCACATGGACTATCTGTGCCCAATCTGTGGGAGAGCATTCCAAGCTTGTTTTGGTCTGATCAGTCGGACAAATTGAAACTTCACTTTATCATGGTGATATCATTTTGGTCTCTTCAAGAACAGACATCGATCAACCAACTTAGTAAATCACTGTTTTAATACATAATTATCATGCAGGTCACTCCCTTTGCATGACTACCAACATTTTTTGTTTGTCCATTCATTCTAGCTTCCTTGTAATAGGAATATAGTGTATGTTCTCTTCTTTTATTTCTTCTTTTTTTCACTTTGTATTATTTTATGAAGGTCTTTCCTGATTTCTTTGTATTCCCTGTACTTAGAATTCTTGCCACATCCAAAATGGAATCCATTATTCCCCCTCCCTCAAAAAAAAATTGCCCATCTCCCTAACTTCCTTATTTCTGTCAAGGTCACTACCATTTTTCAGTCCCCCCAGATCTGGGCCACAGCCTCAGAATCATTCTTGATTCTTCCACTTCCTTCCACTCTCCACATTCAACAAACTCAAAATTAGTCAGTTCTGTGTCCATGAAATATCTAGACTCTGTCCCTTTCTCTCTGTTCAAGTCATCACTCAGTTTCAAGCACTCACCACTTCTTGCTTAACTATTAAAATTGCCCCATATATCTAGAAATCTATCTTTGGATACGTAGTCTTCATGTCACCGTTCTCTTTGATCTTCAGTCCGTCTTTCACGTGACTATTAAGTTGAACTTCCTAAAGTTCAGGTCTGACCATGCCACTCTCCTGTGAAAGAAACTTCAGTGGCTCCCTGTTGCTGTAGGATCAAATATAAACTCCTTTAATTCGCATGGTGTAGTGGATAGAGGGCTGTATTTGGAGTCAGAAAGGCCCTAGGTTTAAGTCCTGCCTCAATTTTCTTGTCTCTAAAATGAGGATAATAATAGTACCAACTTCATAGGATTGTTGAAGATCAAATGAGAAGAAATTAGATAATATAAGTAAAGCACTTTAAAAGCCTTAAAGTGCTATGTAAATATTAGAACTAATCTATCTTTACAGACTTATTTCCCATTACTCCCTCTCCACCTGTGGTGTTCCATCCAGACTGGTGTACTTGTTATTCTCTGTATTCAATCTAATTTATCTGACTCCATCCCTGGAGTCCCTCACCTAAGTCTTACTTTCTCTTGGAATTTTTAGTAGCATATCAAACTCTGCTCTACTCTACAAAAGTGTAACTACCTGTGTAACAAAGAGGTCTCTACTAATCTTTGCCCTTATACAACTAGTGTTAATCTGATAATATGTGTTAATACTCTGCTCCCATAAAAAATACTTTGAATTGCTTATTTGTATATATTGTTTCCCTCAATAGAATGTAAGCTCTTTGAGAGTAGTAACCATTTAAATTTTTTTTTCTTTTTTTCTGGCATATTGCCTGGTACGTAGTAGGTGCTTATTGAATTAAATTGTAATAATTCCTTCTGTACCTTAGAAATTGAGTCAATGACTTGCCCCAAATCACATGTATAGATAAGTAGCTGAGGTCTTCTGACTCCAAGATTAGTGTCATTTCCACTGTATTATGCTGTCTTTAATATTAAGATTTTGGGAAATAAAAAGTAGATCCTAGAATCAGAATTTAGAGTAGGCATGGACCATAGCATTTATCTTGTCCAACTTCCTCATTTTGGGGATAAAATGGTTGAGAATTACTGGCAGTGTTTACTAATTTGTATATATTTCTGACATCTTAAAATACAAATGTACAAGTCTGTACAATATTTCTACCCCTTCTGCATCTCCATTGCCATGAATTTTGAATAACCATCACTGGGCACACATTTATTTTAGCTAAACATGTTTTTGAATTCCTGGTGGTACTGAATATTTTAAATTAAAAAATGTAAAGCAAAAAAATTTAAACATAACATTCATAACTGAAAAAAATAATTTGTAAAAATCAGTGAAAAGTCTCCCAGTGGTGTTTTTTTTTTAAATAACTTTTACTTTTTGAGGTAGGTGGCAGAGCTTTACAAAGATCCTTTATACTAAGCTGCCAAACCCCTCACATTTTTCTATCAAAGGATTCCTTTGAATTTTGAGTGTTATGAAAAGGTCAGTGACAAAAGCAGCTCAGAGTTGACAAGGTCACATGATTGGAGTAAAGGTATGTTATTAAGATACTTTGCTAATTCTCTTCCTCATTCAATTTAACTTCTTATAGTCCCCTGATAAAGTCCTAAGTCAAGCATCTTAGGTACTTTCTGGACACAGAGTTACCACCTCCCCTTATGTGGGGCTAAAAAGAATAATGCACGTGAAAACATTTTGTCCAAAGGAGATGCTGGGGAGACTTGTTTCCATTTAACAGATACTACAGACTTTAACAATATTGACTATTCTAGATCCATGTAACAGGGTTTTCTTTGACTTATGACATATACTGATTATAACTAAGTAATTAAAGTAAATCTTGATAATTCATAAATTGATGCTAAAGTTCTATTTAGGAAGGAACAGTTTTGTCAGTGAGATTTACTCATCAAAGAGGAGTTTTTGAGAAGAGTCAAATGAAATAGGATATGTGAATCTGATCTTTAAGAATCAACTCCATGTTTTCTCTTGACCATAAAAAAACCAATATCTTGTAGTTAGATAATGGCAAAAATTTAGTAAAGTGCACTCACAAGTGATTCTGTTCGTCATTAGAAACTCTTAGAGAAACATTTGCCAGTTTTTTTCCCCAAAATTAGTTGATTTAAACTCCTCACTCTCACTTCATGTTATCTATTCCATTGCCAAGGGTTGTCATTTCTACATACACAATATCTCTTGTATGCATCCCCTTATTGCTACTCACAGAGTCACTACCCTTGTTCAGACCTTCCTCCTCCTCCTCCTCTTGCCTGGACTGTTAGGATAGTTTTCTAAATGGTTTCCCTGCCTCAGTTCTTTTACATCTCCTATACATCTTCCCATGCACCTGACAAAGTGATTTTACTGAAGCGCAGGGCTTGTCCATGTCATTCATTACTTTACTCGTTAAACTCCAGTGGCTTCCTGTTACCTCTAGAATAAAATATAAAAAGTCTTCTCTGAAATAAAGCTCTTTAAAACTTGGCCCCTCCCTACTTTAATAGTCTTCTAACACTTGCCTTCCCTTCCAACACACTGCCCTTCCCATACAATACTGCAGCGCCTGTTTCTGCTTTCATACTGAGTCTACCATGACTGGAATGCTCTTCTTCACCTCCATCTCTTAGTTTCTTTGGTGTCCGCCAAATAGCAACTCAGAACCCATCTTTGCAGAAGATCTTTTTGGTTGTCCCCTCTGTTGTTGGCTCCATCTGTTTTCTATGTGCCCTTGTAAGTACCTAATTAGAATGTGAACTTCTTGAGAACAGGGCCAGTAGCAGGTGTCAGGCATATTTATTGTTCAGTCATGTCCAACTCTTTTGACCCAATTTGAAGTTTTCTTGGCAGAGATAGTGGAGTAGTTTTTTCCATTTCCTTCTCTAGCTCATTTTACAGATGGGGAAATGGAGGCAAACAGAATTAAGTGACTTGCCCAGGATTGCACAGCTAGTAAATGTCCAAGGCTGCATTTGAACTCAGGAGGATATCTTTCCTGACTTCAAACCCAGGGCTCTGTATACCGTACTGTCTAGCTACCCTGCCTGCCATACAGCAAGCTCCTACTTAAGGCCTTTTGACTGACTGATTTCTTTCTTTTTTTTTTTTAACCAATATAGACTATTTATTAATAGTACAACTTTATAATTTTTGCAAACAATAGCCAAGTAATGTACCAGATAAATCCTGATTTATTTCTTATACTCAGCCATGCCAACTTTTTTTTCCCCCACCTTAAATTTAATAATTTGCTATTTGGAAATATCATACCTATAGTTGAAAGCTTGAGATTCATAATGGGTCTTCTGAGTATCCTGAATCACTAGGCTTGTCGTAAACCATGATTATCACCTTTCTTTTTAGATTTGTAGTTCTCTATTTTAGGTTATAAAGCTGTTTAAATACAGTTCAGACATTTTCAGCTTTGTCTTGTTTAAATATTGACTTTGAAGAATAGAAGTTTCTAATTAGTTGAAGCTAGTACCTGAAAAATAAAGAAACATGCAGGTGTTCTTATTGTAAGATATTGATAGTTTTTTGGGGGGTCCTTTTGGAACTTGTCAAACTAGATTACCTTAAGTGGGTTTATTCTCTACTTCCCTGTTCATTTCCCTGAAATGTCTACTTTTTTTTTTTGCTCAGGGTGGGTCATTATTGTGATTTAAATATGACAGCATGCTTTAGTGGCAAGAATCTCAGTCAGGAAATGAGGATTTGAATTCTGGCAACAATATACAACTTACTATATGACTATGAACCGGCCACTTAACCTCTTCATTTTGTCGTCTGTCAGCTGTAAATACTTACACTGTCTGTGCACGTTGCAGGGGCCTAATGAGGAAAATGCTTTACAGATGAAAAATGTGAATAAATGAAAAAGTCTTTAGTAAGCACTCAGGGCTAGGGATATAAATAGAAAGATCAGACAAGTCTTTGCTCTCAAAAAACTCTTGTTTTAATTGGGCGACAAGACACACGAGAGTTCTGGTGTAAGTTGTATGGAAATGTCCAAAAGTCTTAAAGGTGGTACAATTGGGCTGATAGAACGTTAGATGCTTGATACATCTCATTATGTTCCAGTGGCAGGTCAAGTGACAAAGGGTGGAAGTTCATCATTTCACTGGAATGATTGTAGTTGGTGACTCCTTGCTCGTCTGTGTGGTATGAAGAGCATTGTTTGTTGGGAGGTGGTAAAGAATGACTTGAAGGGATCCCATGTACCATCTTTGGGAAGGGAGGAGTGAGTTTGAGGGTTTAGGAATTCTAAGTTCTGTCCCAGAGGGATGTAGATGGAAGATGGGGAAATCAGTGTTGAGCCATGAGAGTTGGCGAAAAGTCTGCTATGATGTCTGCCATGTTGCCCACAGGGTTCTTGGTGGGGTTGGGGGATGGGGAATAAGTAAAAAGAATAGCTCCCCATTTTACCTTCTGTTGTTTTTAGGGAAGGTTTATAAATTAGGCCAGAGAAACTGCTTTCAGGCTTAGGCTGAGGCTGAGGAGGCTGGAGAGAGAGAGAGATCTAGTACTTTATTGATTGTCATTCATTACATTATGCATTATGGAACTTCTACCAAACCCTTATGATCTACAAATCTGTTTAAAAACTATTGGGATACTGATTTTCATCCAACTTTGGTTGCTTCTTTAATGAAACTAAACTTAAAAAATAATAAAGGGAGGGGCCTTTTGTTTTATGTTCTTTTACAAGGGATAGACCTGTGTGACTGCCTTGGACCATCATTTTTCCTGGTTATTATGAAGCAATATAACCTCTTTCAGGAGAGTAATCAAGGGAGTTCATCCTTTTAACAAATAATTAATGAATTTCCACTCTGTACATGGGACTGTGCTAGGTAATAATAACTAAAGCTATCATGTGTATAGCACCTTAAGGTTTGCAAAGTGCTTTTATGTGTGTTTTTCTTATTTGATCCTCACAGCAGGACTTCTAGCTAGGTATCTGCAATTAGGAAACCAAATCTGAGAGAGTTTAAGTCTTTTGCTCATTGTTCACACAAGTGTCAGACAAAGGATTTGAACTCAAATCTTCCTAACTCCTAAGTCCAACTCTCTATTTGCTACTCCACCTAACTTTCTAGACTAACTTGGGACAGAGCTGATGGGGAGGGGTTATGCTAAAATAGCTACATGTAAGTCTTCTTCTCAAAGGGAGATAAGAATATCCTTCCTACCTAAGACACTCATGGACAGGCCATTTGGTATTTCTTGTCTGCTTTATCTGTGAAAGTAGCAATGATGATTTGTGACCCTAATTTCCAGGGGGTGTTATTTAGATTATTGGGATTATAATGATTCGAGAACATTTTTAGTTATTTCAGAAGACCCAGTCTACTACAGCAAACATTTTAAAAGACTCAGCTACAAGGTACCTTATAGATGATGGGCATACAAAAAGAAAAACCAGGCCCTGCCCTCACAGAGCTTTTAGTCTAGTGGAAGGGTAGGTGGAATTTCATAACATGTACTCAGGTAAGTATACCTACCAAGACCTGAGCAGAGAGAGAGCACTAACAACTGGTTGGTTAGTTGTTGTCCTTCATTCTGGAAGAGGACCAAAATGACATCACTATGCTGGAATAATGTTTCAGTGTGTCTGACTGGTTGATCAGACCAGTATGAGCTCAGAATGCTCTACCACAGGTTGAACACAGGTCTGTGTGAACATTTGGGGTGGCAACTCTAAATCTGCGCATCCTGTGTTTCCTTTGAAATTCTGCTTTTCTCATAGAGCAGAGCACCTTCTCTGGGGGTGCACTGTGCTGAGTAGTCTTGTGCCAGTGTCTCCCATGTCACACCATCAATTCCAGAGAGACCTTGAGAATGTTCTTGTATCTTCTTCTGACTACCATGTGAACCCCTGCCCTGTGTGAGTTCTCCATAAAATAGTCTTTTTGACAAGCTTACCTTTTGCATTCAAACAATGTGACCAGCGCATTGGAGTTGCACTCTCTGAAGCAGAGTTTGATAACAACTAAGGGTATCAGGAAAGGCTTCTAAAGAAGATGGTACATAGGCTGAGTCTTGACAGAACTATAGTTTATAAGAGGAGGGCTGTTTCCCAGGCTTGTGCAGAGGAGTCTGGAGGACAGCAAGTCTGGATGTTTGGAATGAAAGGAACATATTTTGAAGGGCTTCACATGGTAAGCTGAAGAGCTTGTATTTTATTCTAGCAAAGATAGGGGACCGCTGGGACTTCTTGAATAGGGGAATGACAGACTTGTACTTTGGGAAGATTTACTCTACTTGCTACGTATAGGATAGATGGGAGAGAAGAGCTGGGAAGCCAGGAGTCCAATTAGGAGCTCCTTCTAATAAATACTTCAGGTGACAGGTGATAAGAACCTGAACTAGCATTCTGTATCCGGTGCAGTGGATCCCTCAGAGCCCAAGAATTCAAACAACCTTTTTTACTAAAACTGTATTCTAATTTCTTCCCCTCCCTCTCTACGAAGTTTGAAAACAGTTAAGGGGATAAAACCAAACAAAAGCTGGGGCAAGATGGTTAAAATGCAAGCCAGCAAGCTTGAGGGTTCCCCTGAATACCTCACCAAACTCTTAAGAGCTACTTTTATATTCCTTGCTGAGAAGGGCCCACAGATGGGGGTCCCAGATCAATCCACCCTACGTGAATTGCTTTAACCCTATGTGCCCCAGGGCACAACTTCCCTTGCTTCCAAGGTCCAGAGCTGGCAGTATATGAGAGTAGCTCCTCAGTTTCATCAGTATGTTGGCCCACAGCAACCACAGTCATAAATGTTCAAGTGGAGAAAGGAACAGATTTGAGAAATGTCGTCTTGGTAGAATGGATAGTACTTGGCTAGGGATGAGGTGTTGGAGAGTCAGGAGAGAGGGAAGTGTAGCCTGAGATTTTCAAGTATGGACTTGTGACACCATTACTCTTGAAAAGTTTTAGTTATTTGAAATATTGCAACATAAATAATTTTTGTTGATGTTTTATTTCTCTGAATCTAAAATGATCCAGGAAATGCTATTATGGATTCATTATTTATAGTGTTTTAATACTTGTTTAAAATGGGAAGTAGAATTGTTCCTTTAATGTAGGAAGATTTACTGTATTTTCATTTTTATTTTTAAATTTAGAAAAAGTCATTTTAGTCATTTTTCTCGTTGTTTTTCTTCAGGAAAAGCCACAGATCATGACTTTCGAGATCTTCTTGTTTCCTTAGTCTTTCTGTTCTCCCAAGACCCAAAAACTATTTTTGGATTTTAATAAAGGGCCTTTCTGTTTTATTTTTATGACATTTTTCTAGTAGCATCAGGCTCTGACTAAGAAACAGTTGGAACTTGTGGCCAAATATTCTTTGATCCCAGCTGTCACTTTATGGAGTATCCCAAATTTGTTCTCTTAGAAAACAGTCAGTGATGAGAGCTGGCCCCATGATGCCACCTTAAGCTTCCTCCTCACCTAACTTCTTCTATGCATATTACTCTATGCTTTGCTTTTCCTCTCTAAAGTAGAAATTTGGGTTTTCTGGGGGGAAAGTATTGGAGATTTCTTTTGAATATTTCACTTCAGTTAAGAACCCTAGGGTTCCAGTAAGCTATTGCTAAGTGGAGCTATTTTATTTTATCTTTATTTCCCTAATCTCTAGCTTTGGGTGGGTGGGTAGGGGGTGTCTTACATAGTAGGCACTTTGTAAGTATTTATTTGAATTTAAATTGAATTAACTCTGATTTCGTATGTAGTAACTATATAATTTCTTAAGTTGTGATCTTAAATGGTCCACAAATTTTTTTTAGCACTTTCATTTTTCCACTCATCCCTGCTGTGTCTTTTATGTCTCCGCCTTCTGTAGTACAATTATTTATTTCAGAAGAAAGGCTGTCACAGCATTACAGAATTTCATTAGCCATTTAGTTCAACCCATAGATGAATCAGTTAATATAATCAACAAGTATTAACTAAGCACTTAGGATATGCCAGGCACTATGAAGAAAAAACAAACCAACAGTTCTTGCCCTCAGAATTCACATTCAAGAAAGCTATAATGGAAGATGGCACCAAGGTTAAAAGCTGGGAATGTAGTCATGTCCTTGACCACCATGGGAATGCTGAGAAGAGGGTAGGCTTTGGAGGGAAACATAATGAGTTCTTTTTTGTTTTTGTTGGGTTTGAGGACATCTAAAAGGCAATTGGTGATGTGGGACTGAAACTTAGGAGAGTGATTAGGACTGGATATGGGAATCATCTCCTTAGAGAAGACATTTGGAACCCCATGGGAGCTAATGAGATCACCAAGGGAAAGTTTAGCAGGGCTTCTTACCCTGGCATCTGTTAACTTATAATTTAAAAATATTTTGGTGACTATCAATTCCTTTTAATTGCTTTCTTTTTGTGTAATGCTTTATATTTTTCTGTATCTATTTAAAAACATTATTCTGAGAAGAGTTCCATAGGCTTTACCAGACTACCATGACACAGAAAAGGTTAAGAACTGTAGCTATAGAGAAGAAATAAAAGAGGATCCTCCCTGATATGAGTGGAGGGACTGTTTTTCCTTTTTTCCCTTCATTATATCCCTACGCACAGCACATAGTCATCTCTTTATAAATCCTTGTTGACGGACTGACTCATTATTGCTCCTTGTTCTGCCCTCTGAGAAGAACAAGTAACTCTTCCTCAGGAGAGCAATAATTTTGTATAATTTTAAATTTCAAATTTGAAGCATTTTTATAAATATGTTTTATTTAGTTGTATACAACTTTACCTTCCAATATGTATCCATTTTTCATTTGTGATTATTTTAATACCTGGAGAAGGCCCTTGGGAAAACCCTAGTGGAATCTGTTGTGCCATTAACTTATGATGACAAGTGGGGATGTATTGAAAGTGCTCATTTGCAAAGTTTAACCAGTTTAATCTTATGGTGATTCAAGACCCAAGCAGTGTATCCAGGGCAAAAGGAGACATTTAAATAATTTTGTAAGTAAGTTGTCGTGTATAATTTTGGTAAGGATACTTTATTTTGAACTTAACTTTAAAGAATAACAAAAGCAGTTACATTTACAACTCATTTTTCTTTAAAAACTGATATTTAGCATACAGCTAGGTATAACAATTTATCGGTTACTGTTTCCTTTTCAAGTTCCCTTCCGTTGTCTTTGGCCATTCACCTTGTATTTGCGTATATAATTTCTTTTATTATTGTTATCTTCTGGTTCTGCCTTCTGCACTTTGCTTTACTTCATGAATTTAAGCATATTTCTTTGTACACCTTTCTTAATTGTGTTACATCATCCTATTATATCCACATGTAATAGTTTGTCCAGTCATCCACCAAATTATTTGACATTTAGATTGTGGCAAAGGCTACTTTTCATTCAGAATTTTAAAAAAAATTGATGTTCTTATTTCAATGTATTATTTTTTATGACTAGGCGTTTAGTTTTCTTGGGAAGTATAGAATAAGAAGTAGTAGGGAAAAGATTTCTTTTTAAAGTAATTCTTCATGTTGAAGTCAGATATATCCATTTGTGTTGCTGTGCAGTATAAATTTGCATGGAAATAATTCTGTCTAAATTTCTTCCCCACAGATAACATATTTTAGATCCCCTCTCTTTTTTGGGTGGTATCTCTATTTCATTTATGTAGGGAGTTACCTAGAAACCCTTCAACTTAAAATTTTAGTTTTAAAAAATTAAAAATTTTTAATAAAAATGAACATTTTTAGTATTTGGTTGTCTGTGAAATTTGGAGCATAAAGGACTTGATTTGCCAGGGTCTCACAGCCAGCTTGTGATGTATCAAGAGTAGAACTTTTGAATCCAGTTTTTCCTGATACCTGATAGGTGCTAACCTACTTCTTCTTTAGTATCTTTATAGTAGCATTTGTTTACATTAAAATGAATTAAAATTAAGTGGAAATTTTCTAAGCTTCACTTTTATGCACAGGTTTATGTTTATGCGTTGTAAACTGGGAAGATAAACAAAACTCTGTAGTATTGTGTGATAGACACAGTGTGTCCACTGCAAAGAGTACCAATTCTGGGCCAGAGGACCTATGTTATAATCCCACCTTGCATATTGAATAACTGTGTGACTATGGGCAAGTCACTTGCTCTTCTAAAACATCATTTTTCTCATCTATAAGGAGATTGGACTTGATGGCTTAAAAAACTCTTTTTGTGTCTGTATCTACTCTCTGGGCTTCAGTTTCTCCAGCTCAGCAAAATGAGAGGGTTTCTCTAAAAGCCGGCCAACAGCCCTGATGTTTCTGATCTTTGGTCCTATGAAATTCTTAAGACATGGTTACTGTTCAGTTTCTTGGACCTTTTTTTTTTTGTGTGGGAATGTGAATATACCTCCAAAGCTTATTAGAAAAAAAAAGTTGGTTTATTTCTGATGGCTTGATGATTGGTGGTACAAGAGCTAGAAAGTATATATAAAGTAGTTTGCAAACTTTAAAGTGCTATGTGAATGTCCGTAAATTATTGTTGTTATTAGTGTTGTTTTTAACTTAGATTAATAGTCTTACGTCTTTTAAGCGTAATATCTAACTCTAATTCTGTGATCCTAATATCTGTTGGAGAAAACAAAGGGAAAGACTTTGGAGGACTTTTTTTTTTGGAGGGGGGAAGGCAAAGCAATTGGGGTTAAGTGACTTGGCCAAGGTCACACACCTAGTAAGTGTCAAGTGTCTGAGTCGAAGGCCAAATTTGAACTTGGGTCTTCCTGACTTCAGGACTGGTGCTCTATTCACTGCTCTACCTACCTCCCCTAAGAGTCCGAGGACTTTTAAATTTCAGTGGAATTCTCATTTCTGTCACACTCTGATATGTTGATGTATTGTGATTTCCTTTTTGATAGCTGAAAATAAAGGTACTTTGAGAGGTGTTTTTTAAGATCTCATAAAATAAGTTTATCCGAAAGAATGTATAGGGTCACTTAGCCTCTGAAAATAGACAATAGGAAGGTCAATCCCCTCCTCCCCCATCTTTTCCCCTGTCCTGCTCATTTGTTTATTCTAAGAATGAGCAACGCACTAGTTTGATTTTCTAATTTCTGACTTGCATATTTTATTTGTAGAAAGGCAAATTTATGACAACTTGGTTTGATTACTATTAACTAGGGAACCCTTGATAGGAAACATGCTGTCAGTAGAATCATGGACAAAGTTCCAAATTCATTTAAGAACATGAGTGCTCCCTGCCGTATTCCCTCTCCAGAATACATTTGCAGTTATTATAGTTGGGGTGAAGGCTTGGACTTGATATTTCTAGACTGATAGATTATAGTATATATAGGGAAAAGTAAACATGCAACTCCATCAGACTAGAAAGCATGTGTTAAAAGCATATATTCCAAAGGCTTTGAAACAACTTTGTCAGCCCTTCCTCTTTTCTATCTTTTTTTGAAATTAAGAGAAAAATGGTGTTTTTATAGTGTATAAGGGGGTTTTGGGGGGTACGTAAATGTAGAATCATTTTGGTGTACTAAAAATAATACAGTATTGATACATTTAAAAGCTTCTGGAAATTGTTGACCCAAAAATCATGTATTTTGACAATTCCTTTATGTTGAAGTTTGGATATTAGGTCTGTTGCTTAGAAATGTATGATTTTGTTTGAGCCAATGTATCTGTGCAATGAATGCCATTGTAACATAGTGATGTGTGTATGTGTGTGTGTGTGTGTGTGTGTGTGTGTGTGTGTATGTATGTATGGTAAAAGTACTTAGGCTTCCTTAGAAACAGTGATTTATTGATCTGGTGAAAATCAGTTCACTATATTTGTGAAGTGTTCTTTTGGTTCTTGTTTACATAGCAGAAGCTAGAAAGTATTTGATTCCATGCTGAGAGTGGTCAAGCCCTTCCTTCACCAGTTACTCTTCAGATCATTCCTACCTCAAGCTGTTGAATGTTGCACAGGCATTATGATAACCATCCCACAGCCAATGAGAATGTGATACACAGATGCAGGATCTTGGGAGGTAGAAAACTTAGATGTGATATCTTCCTCGTGCCTCTAATGAGTTCAGCATCTCTCATACTTTACAGTTCACTACTGTAAAGTTGGGCTCAGTTTCTGTTTTGCACCCTGACTTCTGCACACCAGGAATGCAGTAACAAGCAGTGTACTCATCATACTGAAAGTCTGTCACCTGAAGAAAAACTGTAGGATACTGAATAGAACCATGGAGTTCAGCGTAATTGCTCGTGTGTAATTGGTGGAAGTTATCTCAGTTTATGAGCTAAAATGATGGTATTGACTTTTTTAGTGCCTTCTAGTGTAACTGCCACATACGCTATGCTAGGCAACAGTTAATACATAACTTAGACCTTGTCTTGAGGTATTGTTATTTGAAGTTTTTGCCAGTCTTAGAGTACAGTGTAATTGCCATCTACATCTACTAGTGCTGCTGCTGCTATTGTGATGACTTCTTGTAATCATAGAATCAGAATATTAGCACTAGAAAGGGCCCTAGTGTTCATGTGGTTCAGTGCTGTGAGAAACGTGCTCACCTTAAACAAAGATCAATACTGGTTGTGAAATCTGGAAAGCTTGTATTAATTTTTATGTTCATTTCCCCCAAATGAGTGGGTAGTTCCCGAGGAAGGCTACAGGAAGATGTAGCTGAACTACAGTTTGTTCAGACCAGTGCAAGCCCTTTATACTGTTACAAGTTTGAACTTCCTGCCTCATCATCTATTGGCTAGAATCCTCTTGAACACCTCACTTCATGCTCTCCTCTCTGATAAGCTTCCCGTCAAACAGCTCATCAAGCCTACACACAAGTTTCTGACCTTTTACCTGATCATGCTAGGTCATAACTCTGCTTTCACTTAAAGCTGAGAGGAGTTTTAGCCCTGTGAAAACAAAATTCCTTCTTTTGTTTTCCACAAGTACCCTCATTTTATATATCAGGAACCTGGGCCTTAGACAGGTAGAGTGATTTTTTTTTATTAATATTTTATTTTTTCCCAATTACATGTAAAGACAATTTTTAACACTAAATTTTTAAAATCTTGAGTTTCAAATTTTCTCCCTCCCTCTCTCACCACTTCCCTACGTAAGATGATAAGCAGTTTGATATAGGTTTTACATATATGTATACACACACTTATATGCAGTCATGTAAAGCATATTTCCATATTAGTCATGTTGTAAAAGAAGAAACAGAGGAAAAGAAAAAAAAGGACATAAAAAAATAAAGTGAAAAATAATGTACTTCAATCTGCATTCAGACTCCATCAGTTCTTTCTCTGGAGGTGGATAGCATTTTTCATCATGAGTCCTTTGGGATTAGCTTCGATCATTATATCACTGAGAATAGCTAAGTCATTCAGTGTTGATCCTTGTACAGTATTGCTGCTACTGTGTACAATGTACTCCTGGTTCTACTCACTTCACTTTGCATCAGTTCATGCAAGTCTCTGCAGGTTTTTCTGAAATCATTCTGCTTGTCTTTTCTTATAGCACATGATTTCTTTTAGATTACATATTTGGTCCCTATGATAGAAATGAGGCCCTTGGTTTTGGTAAGATAGTATATATTTTTACAATTACATTGAAAAAGGCTTCTGTCTTGACTTAGGGGGACAGGTGTTATGTTGCCCATTTTTTGAGTTGCAAGAAGTAGAGGTAAAGAAAACATACTTAGACAGGGCTATGCTGTAAGTCAAGGACTACACCAAGGACTGACATTTAGAATTTTAGCCTTCCCTGGCTATCGGATGCTATTGTTGGTGTCCTGAACAGTACTTTGAACATCCTTGCTTTAGCAGTATGTCTTCCAAATTTTCCTTAAGAATTTTCTAACTTTTGGGTCCAGGCTCTATTTTATAAAGAGGAATAATGTGGATGTTATTCTGAATTTGCTTTCTTTACTTCTCTTTTTATTAGTCTGAAGCTACCACTGGCATGAACTCAATAGGGAGGGCGAAACTTTGCGTCTCATCTCTGAATTAAGCTTTTTTGTATGTATGTGTTTGACAGGTAAAAGAAAGTCAAGCCGTGATGGATATCTATGACCCCCAGACCTTGGGAGTTATGGTGTTTGGTGGATTCATGGTCATTTCAGCCATTGGAATCTTCTTGGTATCTACCTTCTCCATGAAGGAGACATCCTATGAAGAAGCCCTAGCCAATCAGCGTAAAGAAATGGCGAAAACTCACTATCAGAAAGTGGAAAAGAAAAAGAAGGAGAAACCTGTGGAGAAGAAGGGACGGGCAAAGAAAAAGGAGGAGAAACCCAATGGGAAAATACCTGAACCAGAATTACTTCCCAATGTAACTGTCATCTCCAAAGACCTCATACCTGAGAGAGGTGTGTTGGTGGCTCCCATTGTGGTAGAACCGATCAATATCAAGCCTTCTAAATCTCCAGTGACATCAGCAGCAGTACCACCACCAAAAGCAGGAGCAGCATTACCTCCATCAACAAAAGGAGGAGCAGCAATGCAGCCAGCTAAAGGAGCAGCAGTGCAGCCAACCAAAGGAGGAGCAATAGCACAGCCAAGTAAAGGAGCAGCAGCAGTGCAACCAAACAAAGAAGCAACAGTGCAGCCAAGTAAAGGAGCAGCAACGCAGCCAAGTAAAGGAGCAGCAATGCAGCCAAGTAAAGGAGCAGCAATGCAGCCAAGTAAAGGAGCAGCAACACAGCCAAGTAAAGGAGCAGCAGCACAGCCAAGTAAAGGAGCAGCAGCAGTACACACAAACAAAGAAGTAGCAGTGCAGCCAACAAAAGGAGGAGCAGCAGCGCAGCCAAGTAAAGGAGCAGCAGCGCAGCCAAGTAAAGGAGCAGCAGTGCAGCCAAGTAAAGGAGCAGCAGTGCAGCCAAGTAAAGGAGCAGCAGCAGCGCAGCCAGCAAAAGGAGGAGCAGCAGCGCAGCCAACCAAAGGAGGAGCAGCAGCGCAGCCAACAAAAGGAGGAGCAGCAGCGCAGCCAACCAAAGGAGGAGCAGCAGCACAGCCAAGTAAAGGAGCAGCAGCACAGCCAAGTAAAGGAGCAGCAGTGCAGCAAACAAAAGGAGGCACAGCAGCAGTGCAGCCAAACAAGGCACAACCATCGAAAGGAGCAGCCGCAGCATCACAACCAACCAAAGCAGTGCCACCACAAACAAAAGGAGCAGCAGTACCACCAGGAAAAGCTGCAGCTGTGGCCGTGGTGCCATCACCTCTAGTGGAGCAAGGGGCAGCAGCACCACTAGGGAAGCGGGCAGCACGGGCAGCAAGAGCGGCAGCAGCCCAGGCAGCAGCAGTGCAGACAGTACTGGTACCACCAACCTCACCAGAAGGGGAAGGGGCAACAGCACCAGCACCATTAGGGAAGCGGGCAGCGCGGGCAGCGAGAGCAGCAGCAGCAGCCCAGGTGGCAGAGGCAGCCATGGCAGCATCACCAGAAGGGGAAGGGGCAGCAGCACCAGCACCTCTGGGGAAGCGGGCAGCACGGGCAGCTCGGGCAGCAGCAGCAACAGCAGCAGCAGAGGCAGGAGCGCAGACAGCACCAGCAGCACCAATGGGGCAAGAGGCAGCACCAGCACCACTGGGGAAGCGGGCAGCACGGGCAGCTCGGGCAGCAGCAGCAGCAGCAGCAGAGGCAGCAGTGCCAGCAATACCAGCTTCACCAGCGGGGCAAGGGGCAGCAGGACCAGTGGCATCTGGAGGACGGGCTGCAGCAAAGGCAGCTCAAGCAACAGCAGCAGCCCAGGCAGTACCAGTGGTGCCATCATCACCAGTAGGGCAAGGTTCATCAGCCCCAGCAGCCTCAGGGGGTCGGGCAGCAGCAAAGGCAGCTCGAGCAGCAGCAGCAGCAGTGCAGGCAGTACCAGTAGCGGCAGTGCAAGTAGCACCAGTAGCAGCTGTGGTAGCAAGTGCCCCTGCACCCTTGCAAGGTCAGCCTGCTTCCTCTCCTAAGGAAAAGAGGAAGAAGGAAAAGAAGGTGGCAAAGGTTGAACCGGCACCCAGCCCTGTGGTGAGTTCCATGCATGTCCTTTCCTCCAAGTCCTCAGTGCTTGAAGCTGCTCCCAAAGAAGTCCCTGTGGTTGCTGTTCCTCCTGTTGGCACAAAGACCAGTGCCCCAAAAGCAGAAGTTATTGTCAACCATGAGGAGCCAAAGCATGAAGCCCCGTCAAAGAAGAAATCTTCCAAGAAAAAGAGTGAGCCAAGTAAGCCTCTGATTTCTTTATCAGACTGGATTAGTAAACCATCCTAGTGAGTAGAGGGATGTCTTCTAGGTTTTCTATTCATTATGGCTCTTTATAAAAGCCCTAGTCAAAGGATGAGGATTAGTGGTATATTTTCTTGCATTTAGTGTTGAAAATGCACAATCCCTCAAATGGTGTTTGATTATAGATTTACTTGTTGGGGGTCAGGAAAGGAAAGTACTTTTAAGTTTTTAAAGGAGAAAGTTTGTACAGATTTATTTGGTTAAGTTTTCTCCCTAATAATTTAGTGGGAGGGGAGAGAGGGTAGTAATTTGACTTCACTTGTTGTTTTATTGTGTTTTTATACAGAGATATGTCCAGAGTGTTCTTGTTTCATATTCTCTAAGTTGATTCAGTAGCTACTTTACTTGAAGTATTTTGAGAGCCATTTGTTGTCATGTTTAACTTTTGTTTGAAATGAGATTCTTATAAGGAATATGAAATATTTGGAAAAGCAGCAAGTAGTTTAGGATGTCTTTGTCAGCTAAATTTACCTGATACTTTTGTCTGCGTTATTTATGTTCACAGCCCCCACTTTTGAGGTTTCCAACATCATAGTTGACAGTCACATCACAGACACAGTCACATTTCATTTATACTATTGGATCTGTTTGCATTGTGGGTAAAAATTGTAGATTTTTCAGAGTTGAAAAGGACCTCACAGGTCAGACCAAAGAATGAATCCTATCTAGTTAGTGTTCCAGACAATCCATCCTCTGCTTGAAGACCTCTGGACTAACAGGAAACTGAGATGGCCTGTATGATTTTTTGGACATCTCAAAATTTAGCCAATATTTTCCTCCCTATAGCTTCTTCCCATTGTCCAAGATTTCTTCTAAAGCCAGTCTGATACTCCTTCTTTATGACAGCCCTTCAGATATTTAGAAATAAATTTTTTTGCCTCTGCCAAGTCTTCTGTTCTTCATGCTTAATGTCTTCAGTTTGTTCAACCAGTACTTTGTATGATTAGTTTTTAGTTCCTTCATCATGGGAGATACATCACCTTCTCTACGTGCTTCCTCTATATTACTTTCATTCTGTACTTGTGTAGTTTTTTTTTTAACATAAGTCTTGAAATTTAGTATGAATCTTACTGTCTTTTTACCTTTAGTTTACTCTGTCATCTTTTGGAACTCTTTTGGAACCCTGATTCTATCAACAAGTGGATTAACTAACCTTCCTAGCTTCATGTCTTCCATAGACTTGATAAATAGATCATTTATGCTTTCATCCAAGTCATGAATTAAATCTCTGCAGTGAGTTTAAAAATGAATGACAGGGGACCCCAGAGTCTTCTGGTATTCCACTAACGACTCCCTCTAGGCTGACATTACTCCATCAGTCAGTATCACAGGCACAGAATCATAGAATCATAGAATGTCAGACCTGGAAGAGACCTCAGAGAATATCTTGCCCAGCCCTGTCATTTTACTGATCAGGAAACTAAGACTGAGAATGGTTGATCTGCTCATGGTTATGGAAATAGTTAGTAAAAGGCAAAGTTGGCACTTTGTCTCAAGTCTTCTTAACCCCCCATCTAGTGCTTTTTCTCCTTCTTATTTTTTAAAATACAAACTTTATTGATGTTTCCCAGGTTTTCTCCTTTCCCCCCCCAAAAAACTTCAGAACAAAGCTAAGCAAGAAAAATAAACTCATTGACTGAATCTGGCAACAGCATATATCTCTTTTCATCATTTTAGTCCATCACCTGTCAAGAAGAGGGAGGCATCAGTTCTCTGAAGTCAAGGATGATTATAGTTCTGATGTCTTTAACTGCTCCTTTCCTTATATTATTGTAGGTAGTCATCTAGATTATTCTCCTGGCAGTTCTCCTTGGCATTAGATCATCCCTTACTAAATTCACCTAACAGTATTATTCAGTCCACATTGCTCTTTCTGGTCCATAAGGATACTATGAGAGCCTTTGTTCAGTAACTGGCCAAGATCAATGAATCGACCATCATTTATTAAGCACTTACTCTGCGATAGCTACCCTACTAGGTGCTAGGGAAACAAGTACAAGGAATGAAACATTTAATCACATTTAATGGGGTGGGGGGAGAATTAGTGGGTATTTGCAATATAAATAAAAACAAAATAGATAAGCATGAAGTATTCTTAGAGGGAGGACACTAGCAATTACAAGGATGAAGAAAGGCCTCATCTAGATGGTGGTAACTGAGCTGACTCTGAGGCAGAGGGAGAGAGGGAATACATTCCAGGCTTGAGGAGGAAGGTATGGTGATGAGAGATGTAGTTTTGTTTGTGAGGAACACAGATGAGGCCAGTTTGGTTGGATCAGGATGGGGAGGGAGGTTGGAAAGATAGGTTGGGGCCAGGCTATAAAAGACTTGAAAATGTAAGTAGAAGGGTTTGTATTTTATCCTGGTGACAATAGAGTTCCTGGAGTTAACAGTAGAAGGATTTATAATGGTCATATCTGCACTAAAGGAAAAATCACTCTAGAAGTTATATATAGGATGACCTGCAATGGAGAATTCTTGAGGTCAGCCATTTAGGAGACTTTTGAAATAATCTGGGAAAGAGTTGATGAAGATCTGAACTGAGGTGCTAGCTGTGGGAGCAGAGAGAAAGGGGTTGGTTGCAAGAGATACTGTGAATGTAGAAACCAGCAGGATTTTGCAATTTTTTGGATATGTCTCCTGAGGGAGTGAGAAGTTTATTGAGAAGTCTAGAATAATGCTAGGATTATGAACTTGTGACTGGAAAAATGTTGGTGCCTTCAGTAAAAATAGGGAATTTTAGAAGAGTGGAGAATTTGGGGGAAAGATGAGTTCAGTGTTGACATTTTGACTGGGACTAGATATGTAGAGCTAGGAGACATCTGCGTAGAGATATGGCAGTTGATGAAACTATTAAGATTTGCAGAGGAAAAGAATAAAAATGACTGAGGGGTAACGGAATTGGAAGTCTTGATGAGGGTGAAGAGTAGGTTTAGGAGGCATAGGAGGAGGGTGTGGAGTGGTAGGAGATTATGGTCAGGTAGGGCAATGTCAGAGTTTCTAAAAAAGTGTGGGTGATGATGAGATTTAGTGTGTTATCATTCCTGTGTGTGACTGAGGCTGCGTGAAGTAGGTCATGGGATTTAAAGAGGTTAAGGGAGTATCTATGTAAATATTAAAGTTTTTTAGTATAAGAGCAGAAATTTGTGAGGAAAGGAAAATGATGAGGTCTAGGTACCAAACTCCTTGAGGAAGGAGGGAGAATGATTTGGGGGCATTTGTGATATACTGCTGCCACCATAATTTATGCTTGATTGATTGGATTTAATGGAGTAAAGTGGCTGAGTGAAGGAGTTAGAGGGAGAGTCTGTAAGTGATAGTGAGAAGTAAGGAGTAGTCAAGTCCCACTCTCCAACCCCAGTGTATGTTGGGAGTGTGTGAGAGAAGTTAGTGTTGAAGAGGAGAGTCAGAGATGCAGCATCATCAGAATGGAGTCAGGTCTCAGTGAGGCCTACCAGATGAAAAGAATGTAAAATTAAGAGACCCAGGATGAAGGGGAATTTGTTCACTATGGAATAAGGATTCCAGAGGAAAATCAAGATATGTTGTATTCACACTATTCTCCAGGTTTAGTAGTCTAGCAGCTGAGTAGAAAAAAAGGAAATGATGGTTAGTTTGGAATGACTTGTTCTTAATGAATCTCTGTGGGCTCATAGTGATCACTTCTTTCTTTCCCAAATGTTCAGAGACCATTTATTTTAGAATTTTAACAGGAATTTACATTATGATCACTGGCCTATTATCTACTTTCTTCCTCCTTCTGAAAATCAGGATGATGTTTGCATGTGTTCAGTCTTGTGGCAAGGTTCCTGTTTGTCATGAGTCTTCCGAGATCACCAACAACATTTCAGCAGTCAGTCACAATCTGCAATTTCTTTTTAATACCTAGGGATGAAGCAAGTGACATGAGTTAATTGGAAGTATCTAAATGCTTTCTTATGATCTCTTTATCTTGGATTTTAATTCCTTGTTGACCATTTTAAGAAAATGCTTTCTGGCTTGAAGATCATTCTCCTTAAAAAAGAAAATAGAAGCAAAATAAAATTGAGTAGTTTAGTCTTCTTTCTGTTGTCTGTCAATCGTTATCATGTCATCTGATGAAATTCTGTTTGTAAAGTGCTTTGAAAACCTTAAAAATGCTATGCAAATGTCTTATCTTCCCATCCTTCCCCTTCCCTTGTTTTTGTCTTTACCATTTATCACTCTTAGGTCATATTTGGCATTCTGAACACTCTTCTTGTCAGGATCTTGCAGTAGGTATTTTAGGATATTTGTACATATGCCCTTTCAAAATGCAAGTTTATCAGCACACACATAATGTCTCTGTGTCTCCACACTGGTCTTTTTAGACACCTCTCCCCACCCCCTCTTCTTCCTCATCTGAATCTGTTGTACCTATGTTGCCAGAATATTGTTCCTGAGATTCTCCTGTCCTTCCTGAACAAACTATGAATTTTTGAGTTATCGGCTCTTTTCTCTTCTTTTGATCCCTTTGATATCATTTTCTTATTATCCAATGAGATTCCAGTAGCTTTTACTTACTGACCTTCAGGACTTGACCCTTTTTCCTTAGAGTTTGGTCTCTGGCTAAGTCTTTCCCATCTCCCAACCCTAGTCCCTAATACTGGAGGATTTCAACATAAACATTGATGCTGCCTTAAACACCTTAGCCTCCCAGTTCCTCCACATAATCATTTCCTATGACCTCTTCCTGCACCCCACATTAGGTACACACAAGAGATAGGTCCAGACCTTTGATCTTGCCATCGCCCACAAGTCTTTCCTGAGTTTCAGAGTTCATGAACTTGCAGATTCCTTTATCTGGTCATAATCTATTGTCATGACACTTCCCCTTCTGCCTAGTAACTCTTGACTTTGTTCTTTAAGCCTCACAATCCTTTAACCTCCAATCCTTCCATCCTTCAGCACTTTCCCAGGCTATCATGCCTCTACCTAATATTTTCTCTTCCCTTCTCCATCTTGATGATTTGGTCAACCGGTTATTCTCTAAACTTTCCTCTTTTCTTTATTCACATACCCCTTTATTGTATTGCTGATCTTGCTCTGCCAAACCTCATCTTTGGATCATCCCCACCCTCTACTGCCTTCGTTGATACTCACATGCTGCCAAATAAAGCTAGTGAAAATCACCAGTATCTACAGAATACCCTACAAATTTATGTCACATAATCCCAACTGAGTCCTCACTGAAACAAGGCAATCCTTTTATATTTCGGTGACTGACTCACTATCCCATTCCCTACAGTGGGTTTTCCAAACCTTTTCATCCCTCCTGAAGCTTCCCATGGCTTCCCCTCCCTCACCTTCTCTGAGGGTGAGTACTTTCTTATTTCATTGAAAAAAAAAAAAAAGAGCCTTTCACTAAGAAGTCACTTTTATTCTCTCCTCTCCACATCACTCACTTGCCTTCTGCCACTATCTACTCCTTCACCCATCTTAAATGAAGAGATGACTCTTGGCCTGACCAAGGCACCCTCCCTCAGCGTGCACAAGTCATCCGGTCCCTTCCCATCTTCTTTAACAGATTTCTCCCCTCCTATGTTCCTACTCTCTGACTAGTCTTCAGTTTTCCTCCCTGTCTCCTGTCTACTTCCTTACTGCCTACAGGCACTACTATCAACATACTCTATCTATCCCCAATAGCTATTTCTCTCCTCTTCTTTTTTAAAAATTTAATTTAAAGTATTTTTTAGTTTCAGTTCCAAACTCTCCTGTCCTTCCCTCACCCACTGAGAAGACAAGAAATGTGATGCCTGTTGTACATATGAAGTCATGCAGAACATTTCCACTTTAGCCATGTTGTAAAAGGGTGGGGGGGGGGAGCAAGAAAAATAAAGTAAACACACTTCATTCTGCACTCAGTTCATCAGCTCTCTCTAGAGGTCTCTCCTCCCTTTTGTGATTAAACTCTTTGAAAAGGCTGTCTCTACGGTCAGTGTCTCCACTTCCTTTCCTCTCATTCTCTTTTTGACTCTACAGTCTGGCTTCCGACCTCATCATTCAAATGACAGTGCTCTCTCCAAAGTTACCAGTGGTCTCTTGATTGCCAAATGAACTTTTCTAAAGCCTCATCCTTGCTGCAGCCTTTTACACTGTTGATCACCCTCTTTTCTTTAATACTCTCTTCTCTCTAGGTTTTCGTGACACTACTCTCTCCTGGTTCTCCTCCTACCTGTCTGACTGCTCCTTCTCAGTCTTCTTTGCTGAGTCTTCATCCTGGTCACTCCTGCTAACTGTGAGTGTCTCCCAAGACTGTCCTGGGTCTGTCCTCTCTTTTCCCTCTGTACTGTTGCACTTGGTGATCTCATCAGATCCCTTGGATTCAATTATCATCTCTGTGCTGATGTTTTATTTAGTCCTAACCTCTCTCTTGACCTCTAATCTCACATTAACATGTATATGAGACATCCAGTTTGAGATGTCCAGTAGGTAGCTGGTGCCTATTGGCTATGCTGATTGGATGTCCCATAGACATTTTAAACTTAGCATGTTCAAAACTGAACTCATTAACCACCTCCTTATTTTTACATGTACAAGACACTCCCTGTAAACCTATGCTTTTTCACTGGCTATCCCCCCATGCTTGGAATGCTTTCTCTATTCATCTCTGCCTCCTGGCTTACCTGGCTTCTTTCAAGTCCCAGCTAAAACCTCACCTTCTACAAGAATCCTTTTGGTATCCCTCTTAATGTGAATGTCTTCCTCTGATTTTTTCCAATTTGTCCTCCATATAAGTTCCTGGAAAGTAGAGACTTCTTTTGTTTTTCTTTGTGTCCCAGTATTTAACACAATGCCTAGGACATTGTAGGCACTTAATAAATGCTTGTTCATTTAACTTGTAAGGATAAGCTTTGTAATTTGGATGTGGAACTCATATATTTTCCCTAGCTGGATTCATGGCTTTTACCCTAAAGTTCCATCTATTTTCATTCTTAATATCCTCATGCAAATTTTTATGTTTCTCCTCAGATTTTTGGATCACTATATAGGAATATTTATTGTATATAGTGCATTCCCCTATCCCTTCTCTTCTTTCATTGCCATGTCTGTTTCTGTTAATTTCATTCCATTTAATATCATTGATGCCTGTAAAGTGTTTAGAGCCTTCTTTTTCCTGCGAGTGTCTCCATGATCCCTGGGGATCTTTCCTTAGGGGGTTCCCTAGAACATCTTAAATTCATGCCTTGTGAGATGGTATTCCTCCCTATTTTTTATATCAAGTTATCCTCTATACTTGTTAATTGGAAAGTGTGAGAACTAACTCCTTCAGCCAGTGACCAATAAATATTGTTGTTTTTGGAAATGTCTTCCAGATATGGAACCTGAGAAGCACCTTTTTCTGAAGAAGATCCAAATGCATTTTCTTTAGGAAGACTTTTATATGCATCCTTTATCTCTGAAGTTTGCATGTCCTTCCCTTCTTGAGCCACCCATTTCCACCTCATAGCCTCTTGACATTGATGTTGGCAGTTTGGATTCTCTCATCTTTTTCTTTGTTTTAACTTTTTATTTTTTTCTTATCCTTTGTTAGTTCTTCCTGCTGGGGAGTGCTTTGCATGATGGGATACATGCTTATTGTTTGTCTGTGGCAGAAGCACCAATGTGATCCAACCTTTGCATGTCACTAAAATCGTTCGCTGCATTTCTATTCTTATCAGACTAAAGATCTTTGCAGCTTCTCCCAGGCAGGCTTAGGAGCCCTTGCTCTACCTCTCTTAGTCTCCCAGGGCAAACATTAGTAATTGGTAGATCCCTGCCTAAGCCCTAATTAATTAGCTTCATGCAAGCTGTAACTTCAGAGAGCAGAAATCTTTCAGTAGCCCCTCCAGAAAAATTCCAGATTCTCTTCCTCATTCCCTCTATTTGTTCTGTCTTCTGGTGCCTGTCTGCTCTATACCCCAGATTCAGGAACCCTGGGTTTTATAGACTTCCTTGATTATTCTCTTGCCCTTCATCTCCCCATCTCCCAGATGTGAAGCAAGCCATTCTTTGAAGCCTTTTGATTGTCCACTACTATACTATACCCTTGTTTGGTTGACATTTTAACCCTTTGCCTCTAGAAAAGCCCTGTGATATCTAAACTCTCTGCTGTCTCCTGTTGCAGGTAACATCCGGAGTGAGATCACCATGTGCTTTTTTTTCTTTTTTCTCGAATTTCAGAGGAGTTGAGCAAGGGAAGCTTCTGAGTCAGATCTTCTTAGTGCATCTTAATGATTTTTTTCTGATATAACTTCCCAAGACATCAGATAGACCCACATTCAGATTTAAATACAGTAGTCCCTTCGGGTTCACAGCAGGGTTATGTGTTCCTGGAAAATAACATGAATATAAAATCCATGAATATGGACACTAAAAGTGTATGAGAAAAAACAAATCTTAAGAATGAACACATGTTTGAACTGGTAGCTAGCAGTAGTCTCACATCTGTTCTTGCAACCTAAAGATCAGATTTGCATTTATAAGAACTGCATTTATAAGCTTCACATTTTGGTAAGCCAAGAATGGTTAAAAAAAAGTCTTCTCACAGAACTTCATCACCTCTCCTATAAACAGTAAATGACTTTGTTTTAAATATTTGTTTTGGAGTAAATTTTTAGTAGTCTTTTTAAAAAAAAAGGCTCTAGACTTCTTGGAGAATGATATGTTTTGTCTTGAAGAGGCATTTGTGAACATTTGATTGTTCTGTTTTGACTCGTTTTATGTATATACTGCCCTTTAATTCACTTAACCTGGTGGCATCTATAAAATATCATAACCACCAAAGCAAACATACTTAGCCTATTGAAATCATGGATGACTAATCTGAGTATAGATAAGTGTATTCTTCCTCTTTTGAACTCCTGTAGTTCTCTGATGTACTGTCTTACATGATAGTTATTGGTGGATGTTGATACTGATTTGAATAATTATAATCTAATGGGGAGTATTGATTTTAATGTCCTCCATCAAGCTACTTTAGGGCAAAGACCTTGTCTTATACATTTTTATGTCTCCTTTAGTATTTAACCTAGGACTGGGGTGGGGAAATTGTGACCTCAAGGACACATGTGTCCCCAAGGCCACAGATTCTCCACCACTGACCTAGAACATTTGTGTATTAATAAATAAATATCTGTCAAGTGAAGCAGTCAGAATTTAAGAAGCCTTTAAGACAAAGGCTATTTTATATTATTCTTTTATTTTGTTTTATTGATATCTTTTGTTTTTATATCATTGTTATCGCTTTCTTATCCAGTGAACCCATTCTTTGTAACAAAGAATAAAAAAGAAAGGGGAAAAAAAGCAGTTCACCCACACTGACCTAATATATCACCTGAGTCTAAGGGTTTTGTGCCTTTTTGATTCCACACTTGTACTATTGTGGGCTTCCCCTTCCCCACCTCCACCTGTCCAAGAGAGGGAGACACAGGTTCTTTTGTTTGGGGGCAAGCTTGGTGCTAGAATTACTCCCTTTTCAGGTTGATACATGTACACACACATATTATATACATAGTGTATATATATATATACGTACACACATACATATACATATTTACATATATAAATGTAAATAATACATAACTAGTCTACATAAATTATTTTATGTATTATGCATAACAATATATAACTAAAGTATGTATGCTATATATTAGTTAAAACATGTCTAGATTGTCAATATAGAAGTTATATATATAAACTGTAACGGTAGCATATATACTGTGTGTTAGTTATAGACATCATGTATAATATACCTATATATTATAAATATGTAAATTATGTATATAAGTAGTATCTACTATAATAGCTATAGTATATATGCTATATACAAATACCCTACAATTATATCTATATACAGTTTTATGTAATTATATATAAATGTATAGTTATATGCAGTATAACCCTCTATACATAGAGTTAGTTTTGCTTCTTCAAATTTACATTGTGCATATTGTTTTCCTGATTCTGCTTACTTTGCATCATTTTACATAAATTTTCACACAGATGCTATTTAAAAAGAAATGCACCCTCATGGTACAGAGGCATTGTTTTTATATGGATAGAGAAATGATTTAAAGGTCGGAACCCTAGGAGAGAGATAAAGGAACACTTGTCTGGATGGAGAATTGTAAAGAGTGAGGTTCTCTGGGGGTTGGTCCTGGGATTTGTCTTACTTGAATATATCTGAGATGTCCGTGGTTTGGGTCTTAATCTCTATTTGTGTAGCTGGCAATGTATCCATGCCTTCTCCTGTCCCCTTCTTGTGCACTGTATGGTCCCCTCAGAAGATTTATTCAGTGTATTATTAGATGCCTTTCACTTGGTCACTTTACATTGCATGAGTTTTAGGACAGCATATGGGTAATCCATCTGTATCCTAGTGCAGTGGTAGGGAACTTCTGGCCTTGAAGTCGTATGTGGCCTTCTAGATCATTAAGTGCTGCCGTTTGACAGAATCCAAATGAAAGGATTCCATTCAAAGACCATACTTAAGGATCTAGAAGGCCACATGTTGGTCTCAAGGCCACAGGTTCCCCTCCCCTGACATAGTGGAATAATATCCTAGATGTAATGTATTTTGGGAGGAGGGACCAGGGAGACTGGCTTTCTCCATATCTTGCCCAGGAGGGAAATGCAGTGGTCACTCACAGGCCCAGTCTCAAAACTTTAATACTTCATTATCAACCTGGGCTGATTCACTCCTTCTTAAACAGTCCGTGAGCCTCTTGCTTTCAGGACCTCACTCTATTGGTGCTCAACTTAGTGTAGACACTAAATTAGCTTAGTTCTCTGCAGCCCAGGAGATGCACTAGCCTCAGCCTCTCCAGCAGCCATGATTATAGAAGTGCACCTCCATGTACCCAGGTCTCCTCCATCCTGAAACCCTTACTAGATCCTGTCATTCTCTCTAGATGTTTTATCATCCTATATTTCCACCTATTCTCAGCCACTCTTTGAAAGAAGCAGTCTAAGCTTCTCCAGTTCTTTCCCATCACTCAGTTAAAACTGCCCTCTTGAATTACCAGTGATCCTGGCATTGTCAAATCCTGATTCCGTTTTTAGTCCTCGTCCCTTTTAGCTGGTCTGCTATATTATACTGTTGATCACCATGTTTTCCTGCGTATTATCTTCTCTGGGTTTTTGTGGCCCTGCTTACTTGTGGTTTCCTCTACTTGTCCCGCTGCTGCTTCTCTCTTGCTGGATCATAATCCTCATTCCCCCCACTTGCTGAGATTTTTACCCCAAGTCTCCTTCCTAGGCCTTCTCTTTTCTCTTCACACATTCTCACTTGGTGACCTCATTAGCTCCCAAGGGTTCAGTTATCATCTATATGCAAATGAATCAAATCTATTTATCTCTACCTGGTCTCTCCTGAATTTAAGTTCCATCTCATCAACTGCCTATTGGATATTTCAAATTGGATGTTCCTGGGGGTATCTTCAACTCCACAAATCCAAAACAACTCCTTTATCTTTACCCCCCAGCCCACCCCTCTTCAGAACTTTCCTTTTACTGTCAAGGGCACTACCATCCTGTCAGTAACCAAGACTTCAGTCATATTTGTCATGTTGGATTTTCTGTTCTCACTATACATGTTCAGTCAGTTGCTAAATCCTGTAATTTCTTTTTGCATAGCATTTCTTGCGTAGGTCTCCTGTCCACTTGCACAAATCACTATGTAGTTTAGAGCTTCTTCATCTTTTGCCTAGACTATTTTAATAGTCCTGTTTGACCTCCTGTCCTCTAGTCTTTCCCTGCCAAAGTGATTTTCCTGAAGTGTAGGAGTGACCATGTCACTCCCTCTGGTCGGTAAACTCTAGTGACCTGTTCCCTCTAGTATCAACTATGAACTTCTCTGTTTGGCATTTAAAGCTCTTTACCACCTAATGCCTTCTGGCTTCTACTCTGTCCCATGTACTCACTCTTGAGTCAAACCATATTGGCAGCCTGCTTGGTCTTCCCTCCCACATAACCCTCACTTCCCTCTGAGCCTTGACATTGTCTGCTCCCTCACATCCCCTTTTTGGAATCCCTGATTTCCCACAGGATTCAGCTCAAGTCCTACTATATAAGAAGTCTTTCCTAGATACCTCCACCCCCAAGTTCCTTAGGGCCTTTCTTCTAATGTTGCTTTGTATCTGCTTTGTGTATGTGTGTGTGTGTATGTGTGTGTATTGTATGTATGAATGAATGTATGTAGCTTATCTCCTCATTAGACTTTAATCTCCTTGAAGTCAGGGACTCCTTTGGTTTTGCTTGTTTTGCAATGTATGCTACTCTACTGTATACTATGCCTAGCACATAGTAGATACTAAATAAATCCTTGCTGATTGATTGCTTTCACTCTTCCTGGGTGACCATCCCCTCTTTTGTGATATATGTTTCTTGAATGATATCCCTCATGCTACTTCTTCCACATAAGTCATTATTTGAAATATCCTCTATCCTACATGCAACCACCATGTATCTCTCCATTGCTTTGCATATCACTCTGAACTTTAGTTGTTGGGGGACCATAATGTTCTAAAATTTGTACCATATAGCAATACTAGGAGACTATTTGAATTGAAAAGATGAGCTTTGACAGTGAGACAGTTTTAAATCATTTAAAGCACTACAGTTACCCAAATGCAATCGAGTCTAGCCCATTCTTTTCCACCATTTTAATTCCAGGCCCAAATCATTGTCCCTCTGTGGTTTCTGTCATACCCACACACATACACACATAATACATACATACATGCTTGTCTGTGTGTATATATACAGTATATGTATGTGTTCTTAATAGACTGACCTTCCAAGTACATGTCATAGTTTGGACATTTTTCATCTATTTAGTTATTTCTGTATATATTGTTAGGTCAGTTCTTTTTTGGATAACTAAATAGATAACTATGGTTCTAACTAGAGAGGTCCTATTATATTCTACAGCTTGATGCATTTAGCATATTAACTACAAGTAGAAGCCTCTAGAAGACACTATGATATAAAGGGAAACCCTTTTCCCTTGCTAGGACATCTTCCTTGATAGTTGTGAGTACCTTTATGAAGGCTTACTTCTGTGGATGTTAACAGTGAGCCTCTCCCCAAGCTTCTGTAGAGTTATTTTTAACCTTTTGTTTTATAAGTCAACACTACTGTTAATCTCCACTATCTTCCTCTCTGTTTTTTACAAATAGGATTGTATTTTAAGGTGGTGCTGCCCTTGGCAACCATACATGGAGATAACATCCTTGCTGACTAAAGAGATTTCTGGGATCTTTTAGCCTCCCCATTATTGTGATTGTTTTATATCTGTTGAATATTTGCAGGAAACAGTGACACTCTTACCATTTTCAGTTTCTCAATTTGGATGTCAGGTTGAAATTGTGTCTTTTTCTCATTATTATCTTTCTAATTTGTTGCTAATTTTGACCTTTGCTTAGTTTATATCTTGAATAACTCCTGCATGAGCTACCAGTGACTTCCTGTCTGTAACCAGTTTAATTTTGGTGGATCACAGAATCACAGAGTGGGATATATGAATGAGAATTCTCTTTACAACATACTTGAGAGGTTGTGTAGTCTTTGCTTTAACTTTTGCTGTCTTTTTTATCTTCTCACTCTCTTACTGAAGAAAATATTCAAAGGCATGAGTCAATGAGCCTTTGGCCACTTTTCATTTCTTAAACCTGAACCATATTTTACATCATTCTTTTTCCTGTCTTTCCTTGTGCCCACCTTGTGTTTAAAGTTCACTAAGTGGCAAAACATATTGACTTGGTTTAGAGGGTCCTTTCAAATTGTTGGTAAAACTTCTCTACTTTTTCCTTTGCAGCAGATGTATTTAAGAAGCGGTTATTTTCATGGTATTGTTGAACTCATCATGGTATTGAAGATAAAATTTCCCTTGAAATGTTACTTACAGCTCTTGGGTGCAAGGTGAAAGAAACTAAAGCTACAGTTCCTTTGTTTACATCTCCAATGTGAACCTACGAGTATCTTCCCATTTAGCTACAACTTCTCTTTCTGTCTTCTGACTTCATTTATTTCAAGAATGTCAGTAGTGGTATGATTCATTTCTTATAATAAGTTGATTTATTGGAAGTAAATAACTGGAAATCTCATTCAGAATATCAACCACTAGGTTAATAAATTATTTTAAAATGGTTTGATTCTTAGAATTCTATATTTGTTCTCCTTTCACTCTTCCATTGTTGCTTCAGAAGTGGAAGGTGGTTTCATAGGGCTGAAGGTCTCCTCACATTATTTATTTATTTGTCTGTTTGTTTGTTACATGAGTTGCCATGGCCAAAAATTCATCCAGTGGTCAGTTCAATTCAGTAACCATTCATATATTCCTATAATATGCCAGGACCTCTACTAAGTGCTTGGGATGGAAAAATAAAAATGAAACAATTTGTGCTCTCAAAGAGCTTACCTTCCACTGTACATATAAGTAGATATGTAAATATAAGGTAGATTAAAACAAATAATTTAAGGTAGGCAGGGCAGGGCCCTAACAACTGGGCTGGTCAAATGGTGGCTTGTAGAGGATATTACTTGGGATGCTAGGATCTTAGATTTAGTTATAAAAGACCTGAGGCGATTGAGTCCAACTCCCTCATTTTACAAATGAGGAAACTGAGGTAGAGGAGTTAAGTGATTTGCTCAGAGCAACATGGCTAGTAAGAATTTGAACTTGGGGCTTCCTAGCGCCAATTCCAGCACTCTGTCTCCCACACCAGAGGTATCAAACACACAGTCTACAACACTCACAAGTTTGGCACCCAAACCAGATTAAAATGTAACTGTGAAATATTTAACAAAATAAACAAAAATACAATAAACACAAATAACCTGAATATGTGGTTTTCTAAGTCAGTATGTGCCCACAGGGATCCTTATTAGTTTAGTGGTCCTGGTTTCTATTTGAATTTGACACTATTGCCTTACATCACTTTGCCTCATCAAGAAAGGTATTGGAAATTTAAAAAGAAAAATGACCCTATAATTAAGTAGAGATATACAATTCCAAAACCATGATAAGGTGGAAAAAGGTTCCTCCCCATTTTCAATTTTGTTTTTGGAAGAGAATTTTGCTCACTTACAAACATGTAATATATATTTTTTTTAATGAATGAAAAATTTTTAAATTTAAATGAATGAAAAGCCTTTATTAAGTGTCAAGCATTGTGCTACGCACCAGGGATTAAATACAAAGTCCATGACTTTGAAGACCTTACATTCTAATGGGTGTAGACACTGCTCATATGAGATTATATATCTAGCTTACTATGCGCAAGCCGCTGTATGAAGTACTTTGGAGAATAAAAAGGTGGGTAAAACATGGTCTATTCTCTCAAAACTAATAGTCCAGTAAAGGTTCCAGATTGTGAAGAGGGATTGAATTTTGCTCAACACCTCATAGAGAGCCTTCACAGGTTTTGGGCAAAGTAGTGATGTGATTAGGTGAATACCTAAACAAAAAAGAAGTCTAGCAAAGGAACTTGGAGTTAGAGAAAAGGAAGTTGAGATGGAAAGACAACAGTATAGGATATTTACTTTGTCTGTTGATAGCTGATATTTATATAACACTTTGAGATTTTCCCAGAGCTTTATGTGTCTTCTTTTTGCTTGGGTGGTAATGAGGGCTGGTGCCAGAGTGATATCAGGGGGAATGGAGAAGAGATGGGTAGGGGGAAGATTGCAACTATTTAATTTAATTAATACAACAAACATTTAGTAAGCACCTGTAGTGTGTAAGTTGCAGTTTTGTTAACATCTTTCCTTGAGGGTTCCTATTAGAGACAGGATTTTGGATTGGATGGAATGTGACTTTGACAGTTTTCATAAGAAGGAAATCTTGTAGCCTTGGCTTTCGGTGGGTTTATAAGAGTGAACTGAACACTGAGTTGTGGAGGTGGAAAGTAAAACTTCTTTTTTCCATTCCCTCTGTTTCTCCATGATTCAAAACTTTCCATGATAATTTTTGTGAAGATTAACAGAATGCAAACATGAAATCCATAAGAAAGATACTCTACAACTCTGCCAGTAATCTTTGGATTATCCACCATTCTTTTCACCTACCTCTTGGTTTTATGCTAATCATGGCTCAGTTGCTTGAGTTCTGTATTGACCAGTGTCTTCTCTGCTAGCCTTTCCTCACTTTTTTTTTAAGCATTCAGCTTCATTGATGCCTGAGTATTATGGAAACTGAACTGGAGACTGAACGTATAATGAGGGACTAATAATAAGTTAACATTTATATAATGCTTTCAGTTTTGCAAAGTACTTAATACTGGGAGGCAGGTGCTATTGTTACACTCATTTTAGAGGTAATGAAACTGAGGCTTGGAAAGGATAAATGATTTTGCCCTAGTAGGTGTCTTAGGTGGAATTTTAACCTCTAGTTCTTTCTGACATTAAGTGCAGTGATCTGCCCACTATGGTAGGGTCAAACTCAAATAGAAACCAAGCCACTAAATTGTAAGTAAGGATTGGATCCTTGCTGTTACATATTGACTTAGAAAAGTACATATTAGCACTTTTTATGTTCTTTGTATTTTTATTTCTTCTGTGAAATATTTCTCAATTACATTTTAATCTGGCTCCAGAAGCACTCTGTAGTCTGTGCTGCTTCCTATTTTTAAAAACATTTTATAAATGGTAAAGCCCTATGTAAATGTGACTTGCTATTATTTTAATGCTACTGATAATAATTACTCCTGTTATTATAATTATTAAGTAATGACTGAATTATATGTGTGGCTTGTGTGACCCGTCCATTACTTTTAGTCATACCTTGCGCAAGTGTAGAATTTACTGTTAAAATCAAGTAAAACTACAAAATTAAAGTGGCATGTTTTTAATGACCCATAGTTGTTGTTGTGCTACAGACTGGTAATTTGGCAACAATGGTAAGCAGTTCACAATAATGACTGTAATTTGTATTATTTTAGAATAACCAATTTTTTTTCCTCTTCTCATTTTGTTAATTCTTTATTATCAATAATCAGTGCCAGTGTCTGGTCCATAATTTTCCTCATTACTCCTCACACATATATTCATTTCTTGATACTTGAATCCTTAAAAGACAAAAGTCTTGGATCTGGCTCCCACCAAGTATTTGCTGTGTTCTTTTCCCCCATTCCCTCTCAATCTGATGAGGCATTGAATAGCATATCCAATTACTTATTGCTTCTGGGTGTCCTGAGTCCCAGAATACTCAAGATCACAGATCCTTTGAACTTGGGTACCTATGGATAGCATGCCTTGATGAGGAAACTGCATGACAAGACAGAAAGAACTCAAATTGGGGGGTGGCGTGGCACCTGACATGGAACTGGGTACAGTGAGGATAGAGAAGAGTATAGGAATATGGTGTGATTTGGTCTGAAGACAAAATTGTTGTGAGTCTCTAATGAGAATGGTAACTAACAAAACTCCACATCAGTGTGTTTTGCTGTTGGTGGTTTATTTTTATCTGGATCTGTGATTTCACTGATTTAGAAACTGGTGTAGACCTGCAGCTGTTCCTAGCCATGGATAGTCTTAGAGAGTTGTTTGAGACACCAGAGGGTTCACAAGTGTGTGTCACAGGTGTGGGGTATGAACTCAGGGCTTTCTGACAGAGGCTTGCTTTATCTTTCCACTAAATCACACAATCTTTATGAGGGTGCATCTTTATATTTCTGCATCTAGCCACAATCCATATTCATGCCAAATACCCCAAATCTTGCAAATTTTATGTTATTAAAGCTTAAAATGTCACTAAGACTCTTAGGGGACACCCTTATTTAGTGTTACAGTATATGAATTTTTGAGTAGATTATTTCTCTTGATTAATTTTTTGGCTGTTGTGAATTTTTCTGCTTATTTAATATCACTTTTCTTTTTGCTCCAAATAAATATCAAGCTTATTGGTATTCAGTATTCTTAAATGACTGCAATATTTGGTTTTTATCCTGAATTAGCCTCCTTATAGCCAAACAGGATTTGAAGTTCCTATCAGCACTATGCCTTTATTGTTCTCTGTTGTGGAAAAGTTGTAAAATTAAAGGAAAGCAAGTTATAATTTCCCCCTCGCTATTTAGATGTCATTGGTGTAAATTAGAAACTATACCCCTGACAAGAAACAATTCCTTGTTTGTTAGCACCAAAACTGAAAGCCAAGAGGCTTAAAATCATGATTAAAAAGGGGGTAACTGACCAAGGACAGAATTCAGCTCTTAACCAATATTAACTAGACTAATTTTACAGTCTCCAGGTGTCCAAGGTTTATTAGGATCTTGACTTAAGGAAATTATCTCCTTTTTCTAGGAAAGCTTATTGTTTTGCTAATTACCCATTTGTTCTGAATTCCCTGTTCCTCGGTTCTAAAATTCACTCATAAATGGCAATACAAATAATAGGTTTTATTTATAGTCCGTCCCTACAGTTTGGAAATAAAATGCAATATGTGGATAGTCAATTTTCTAGTGCCCGTTGGCCTGGCAGTAAGCACAGAGTCTAGTGAATGTCCCCAAACAAATATGAGATCATAGATCTAGAGTAAGAAGGGACCCAGAGCTCATTTGACCAAATCCTTCATTTCACAGTTGAGAAAACTGAGGCCCAAGGACATTAAGTGAGTTGTTCATCTCAAAACCCACCCTTATCTGTTTCTATGGTAGGCACCACCATTCTTCCCAGGTTCATAACTGCAGCATTACTTTTGATTTCTCGCTCACATATATAGTCAGATGCCAAATCTTGCCATTTCTACCTGTACAACATTTCTCTCATCTTTCTCCTCATTTCTCATGCCACCACTGCCCAAGTTAAGGGCCTTGTTGCCTCTTGCCTGGACTGTTGCAGTGGCCTCTTAATTGGTCCTCTAGCCTGTCAAGTCTCTTCTCACTCCAATTCATCCTCTGCGCTGTAGCCAAAGTGATTTTCCTTAAAGATATAATCATGTCTGTCCCCTACTCAATTCAGTTCTAGTTCCCTATTGCCTTAAAACCCTTCATTCATGTCTTGGTCCCCACATCCCTTTTTGGCCTGATTATACATACACTGACTCTCCTTGCACTTTATAGTCTAAGTAAACTGGCTTTCCTCTGTTTCTTGCACAGAAGTCTCCTTTTGTCTCCTTGCTTTTGAACTTGATATACTTCCTATGCTGCTGACACATTTCTTCCTCATCTCTGCCGTTGGAGAATCCTCCACTTCCTTTAACACTCAGTTGAAGTACCACTGATGTGCAGGAGACCTTTCCTAATTCCCCATGTGCTAGTATTGTCCCTCCCTAATTACTTTGGGGTAAGGGAGGGTTCTACATATTTTCTACATATATATTTTTTCTATTCTTTATTCAGGATTCATTTATATATGTATGCATGTTCCAATCCAGACAGAACCTTACATTTAACAGAAGGACATTTACCAAATACTAGCATGGAAAGGACACTCAGTGAGACTTCAGCATTGGCTGAGGTAGACACAACTCCTTTGGTCTCTATAGATGCTTCTGGTCCAGAAGGTCTATTGATAGAGACAGCAGCCTTCTCAGGACCTCCAGCTACTTGTAAGCTGGGCTTTTTTTTTTTTGATATCTAAGATGATTGTGAAGCCGTATCAATGGCTCGAGCCTTAATCCCCTGGACCAATTGAGCCTTGATTGCCATTTTAGGAAAAAACCTGGGGACTTTAGCTAATATTGTTCCCCCTGTACTCAGGGACAATTTCATCTTTTGTCTTTCTGTTATGCCCAATGCCTAGTGTGGTGCTTCATGTATTTTAAGCACTCAATAAATGCTTGTTTATTGATTGCCCAGGATGACACAAGTAAATAACTGTCAGAGGCAGGATTTGAATCATACACCAGTGCTCTTTCCACTGTACCATACTGTCTATCAAAGGGAAACAGAAACCAAGGGATGTATAAATATGAAAAAAAAAAAACAGTTGGTGTAATAGACATACACATCCAAGAAGTTCCACAAGTACTCCAAAAACCATAGTGATAAGGATTTGGTAGGCACATTTTAGAGAGCATACCATACAGTCTTCCAAGATTTGTCTCCTATAGCTGAGAACTTGATCTGAGGTTGAGGTTGTAGTTAACATGGTCTCTGGATATAGCAGACAGTGGTTTCTTAGTGCGTTAATCACCCTGCTGTCCTTTTACCTGATCCTTGCAGCTATGACAATTTCCATTAGCCACCAAATGGCTTGATTTTTTTTTTTTGTCCTGTCTCTCAGAACCCAGCCTTAACAGATGAGCACCAGGGCTTTATGAGCCCCTGACTGTCCTTCACTCCCCTTTCCCACTTTCAACCTTAACTTCTATCTAACCCAATCCAGTATTTACATGAGACAGTTTAAACCAAATCCACTTGAGTCAGCTATCTTTGTTCCCCGTATGGGGCTTGTACTGCTTGCTGTTTACAAGCCTGTGTTTTCTTATATCATCTCAATAAGTGTGCTGCTAAGGAATTTTTATTTTTGTAGCTTTTAAACTACCTTTTTGACATTGTGTTCTGAAAATATCTACATTGAAGTCCTCCTCTGACGCTGCACCACAAAGTGAAGGCTGTAAGTTCTGCTGGGGCCTACTAGTCTAGAAGGTTTTGAGTTTAAAGGATCAACCTATCTAAGTTCAGATGGGCTAATTACTAGGTATATCCCCATGGTGACACTTTTTTTTTTCTGTCAGCAACTCAGAAAGAGGTGGTAATGGCTTTCATTGATGTTCCAGATCATCCAAACCAAAAGCAATCACAGATTGCTTGAATTCTTGAAGTGGAATCTCGTGCCTCTCAGTACTTTTCAGATCTGTTATCTCATTTCGTGGCAACCCTGTGATAAAATGCAGGTGATAGTTATACCATTTCATAGATGGTCACAGTGGAGAAGAGACTAGGAGCATGATGGCTATCTTTAAATGTTTGAAGTGCCCTTCTGTGGAAAAGGGATTAGATTTCATTTGTGAGAAATGTGCAGAGGCAGATCCAGTTTACAGATTTTGTATTTGAATAGGAACAGTTATGTGATCAGTTTAGGTGGATTATAGGGTACCAAAAAAAGAGGGACGTAGAAGAAGACTAAAAAAGGTAGATTGGCACTTGGTTGTAGAGGTCTAGATGACTGGTGGAGGGGAATCTGAGACTGATTTCCTACCACCTATGGGGTGCAGTGTGTGTGTGTGTGTGTGTGTGTGTGTGTTGTGTGGCGTTCTTTTTTAATATTTTTGTTTTTAGCCATTTTCATAGATCATAGATTTAGAGCTGGAAGGAATTGTAGAGGCCTTTGACACCAATGCCTTTGTTTTGCAGATGAGGAAACGGGTGGATGTTAAGTAACTTGCCTAAGGTCACATAGATAACAAGTATCTGCTGCACAGTTTGAACTCTGAACTCTTATCCTCTTTGCCATCCACCTGCCCTGTTTTTAACGATTTAGTGTTCAGTCAACTTTGGAAGACCCTTAAAGGAGTTTTAAGAAATGATAACTGTAGTAGGTTGGACAGACCTTTTTTTTTTTCAACCAAAATACTTTTCTCATAATGAGTCAATGAAATAAAGTAGCATAAATATTGTTATGCCCATTTACAAATGAGGAAATTATGTGTTATCTAGATTCTAAAGTGATTTAGGATTTCGAGCTGGAAGAGGCCTTAGAGATGATATAGTCCAAGTTCCTCATAGGTGAGAAAACTTAGACCCAAAGAAGTTTTGATGGGGATGATACACTCTGGACTCTAAATATATCCCTTTCCCCCTTAATCCATTCTATGTTTCTGCTTGTCAGCTATCATGTAGCCAGGAAATATTGAAGCCAGCATTTGAACGTGGTCTTCTGACTCATTGCCTTTTTTTCTTACTACCTGAGCTCTTTTAATTGATTTGTTTTTGAGTGGGCATCTGTTCAATACATTTTTTTGGTGATGAATTAACATTGAAGTAAATGTTAAAGGACTAAGTTTTCCCAAATGACATTTGTAGCAGTCTCCTTGGTTCTGCTAAAAATACTCTGAGCATTTTCTTCCTTGCTTTATTAGGATTAAGCTATTATTTATAATGTTACTACTGTTTTAATGGGGAAGTGCTTTTAGGCATTGAATAAAATTCTAAGTGATTAGCTTATGTTCTGTTACCCTTAAATAAGCAAACATTTGGATAACTTGGCTTCAGCAAATGACAGCCCTTCAGACTTCTGAGAATCATACCAATTGGAGAATTTAGCTGGACATCAATTACTGTAGTTGTTTTCTCAACAGTAAATAAATTCCAGTGAGCCCCCTCACTTTAGCCAGTTCTACTGCATTGGCCAAATTTTATTTAGAGGATTCAATAGATTGGGGGAGAGGAGAATGGTTTTTTTAGTACTTATAGTGCATGAGCCAGACCAATATACTTCTCTTGATTATGATAGCAGTTAGCCAGCCAGACTCATTTAGCTTTAGAAATGAGTATTTACTAAGGTGATAAAGTAAGAACAGTTGCTGTTGCAACATGCCCTCAAACAATGGCATGCCCTCCTACACACGCATACAGAATCTAGTAGAAAGTCTAATAGCAAATGTGGTAAAGATGTAATTCATAGTTCTTGGCTTCTGGAAGTTTTTTTCTCCCTCCCTGCAGTCCCTATGCAGTTCCCCTTCAGCAACATTTCTGCTAGGCTTAGAATCCTGCTGCCTTTCCTCAGGGGTTCTAGCTTGTCCCCAGTTCCTAATACATACTACCATCAGCTGTTCTGGGGACACTTTTAAGAAACGTTTCAGAGTTGACAAGGCAATCCTTTGGTCAAGGGGAAGGGGCTGATGGATATAGAATTTCTTTTCCTTGTCATCCCCCAAGTGATACCTTCTTTAGAGTTTAGCTGCACTGTTCTCTAGGCTGCTACCCAGTACTTCAGTGATGGGTTCCAAATGGCTTACTTTTTTACTCAAGTTCCAAATGGTGTGGCGGAATCTCTTCAATAATATCAGTATGTGTCCTTGTAACTTCATTGCATTTCATCTGTTGGTTTTGACTCCTTTCAAACTGATGAAGGATTTTTCTTACTTAGTTTAATTCTTTTAAAGAACTGATTGATTTATTAGAAGTGTTCTCACCTGATAAAAATATTAAAGTATAACATCTTGTTTATTATTTTTAAGGGAGAAGTGAGGTCACTGAATGGACCCTCCCTCAACTTTATGCAAACATTTGCAAACAAGCTTGCAAAGGATTTTGTCTTAGGAAATTAAGCTTTTTTATTTACAAAAAAAAAAATTACTAATTAGAATTGTGGCCAGGTAGAAATACCAGTTTGTAGCCAGGGGGATAAGCATTCATATTCTGCCCCTGACAGTACTTGTACGTTTCTGAACCTAAGATAACTTCTTAGGAGTTAATTACTAAGTGGTAAAAGGAGTTCCCCTTAAACTGAAATTATAGATTACTAATATACTAATTACAAGAGTTCATTTAATTAGGCACTCTTGTGATTAGCGTAGAACTAATTATATTATTATTTTTTGCAAAGGGCATTTAATGAAAAATATATGATTGAATCTCTGTCTATTAATACTGGTCTTTCCCTTCTATTCTTTTAAATTAATAAAGATTATAAATGTATTTAAAATGTTTTGTCAGAATTGAAGAATGTGTTGATATTGCCCATTTTTGTTCTCTGGCATACAGACTGCTGATAGCATTTTTGTCAAAAAGCACTTAAAGTTTGTATTTTTGTAGTGTTATGCTAATAGTTTTATAAAAAGTTTCATAGGTATTGACCTAGCCTTCTGGGATTGAACAGATGAAAAACTGTGAACATGAAGAGCAGTATTCAGAATGTTCACAATAGCAAAGAGGAAAGGAAACCTTTTGATTTTACTGTCTTGAATGATATAAGCAGTTTTAAATATGTCTAACTGGGTATCTTAGTGGAGTTACAGAATTAATTGGGGGTAATGTAGTGGAAAGAGTATTGGATTTTAAAATGAGAGCAATAGAGTTTGGGTCCCAGCTCTACCACTTAATACCATTAACCTTAGGCTTATCTTCTCCAACCTCAGTTTCCTCATCTGTAAAATGAGATTACTGTTTATGATAATGACCTCACTGGGTTATTGGGAGGGAAGTGGTATATGAAGTTAAGCTGTTACTTTTGTACTAACAATAATGTTGGTAACAGTGACAGTGGCATTTTAGTGTAGTCCATAGACAGTAGACCTCCAAACGACAAAGATCTGGTTTCAGGTTCTGTCTCTGATACGTACTTTGTGACCCTGGGTAAAATACTTAATCTCTCAGTACCTCAGGCAACTTTGTAAGACTATATATTACATAGAAGGTAGAGGAATTTCCTTTTTTGAGAATTCTCTGTATTACTAATTTTCAGTCTTTTTGCTGCCAAGATCCCTTTATATTCTCAAAAATTATTGAAGACTCCAAAGAACTTATGTATGTGTTTTATCTATTGATATTTTACTATATTGGAAATTAAAACATAATTTTTAAAAAATATTAATTTGTTTAAAATAAGAATAATAAACCCATTGCATGTTAACATAAATAAAATTTTGTTTGTGATAAATAGCCATACCTTCCCAAACAAAATAAATTAGTGAGAAGAGTTGGCATTATTTTGCATATTTTTGCAAATCTCTTTACTATTTGGCTTAATTGAAGGTAGCTGGATTCTCTTCTGTGTCTGCATTCACAGTCTGTTGTGGTAGGTTTTGGTTGAAATTTATGAAGAAAATCTGGCCTGACACAGAAATGTATTTGGAAAAGGGAGCTCTATTTGAATATGCAAATAATATCTTAGTATAATGGAAATAATTTTGACCTTGTAGACTTCCTGAAAGGGTTTTGTAGACTCCCACTTTGAGAACCACTGCATTCTGTCAGTGAAATCACAGGTCCAGCCCCACCTTTCCTTATGGAGTATACTGTCTAGGGTCCTTTAATATAAAAGGTTAGGAAGACAGTAGAGATTTTTGAAAATAAAACTAACTTTCATGGACTGGTGTGGTGGGTATACAGCCATTTCAGGGAAGAGTTTATCATGGTCCTTTAGAGCAAAGACTGTCTTATCTTCTTGTTTTTCTTTGTATCTCAGTGCTTAGCACATTGCCAGGCACATAGTAAGGGCTTAATAAATGTTTATTGACTGACTTTCAAAGCTAACTTCTCTATTCTCTGGGAGTACAGAGTGATAAAAACATGGAGAACTTGGGGCTACCCAAAGGTTCTCCAGAAAACAGCAGCAGAGATACAGCTGATCGATAGCAGCAGGGTTTGGATCTGTTCCTTTAGTCCATGGAGAACTTTAGGGGTTGAGGAAATGTTTCCAGGGTGAATTCTGATGCCCATATACTTTGGAAATCAGCTGGTAAAATGTATACTGACAGGTAGCTACATTAAGTTGCAATGGATGCTGGAAGACAATTAATTTTGCCAGCCTGGGAGGTAGTTCTAGGCAAACTTGAATTTGCATAGTCATTAGGGATCAATCCCTCTTGTTTCTTTCCCCATGGAGAAATGCTCTTTACAGTATATTTTCCACACTGGGGTGCAGGGTCAAAGCTTCATGCTGCATTTCTGCTGATGGTGCACTTCCTATTCACCTTTATTTCCCAGGTTCATTTTGTCTTCTCTAGCCCCTCATGGCTCTCTTTTGACATCTGGTCATGTGGTCGTGTCATGAAGCAGCTTTAACTGTGGGGAGAAGCTGTGTTTGCTTTAGATGAGAGAATTATAAATGCAGGTGTAAAACAAGCAGGAAATGCTGTCTGGGGAAACAAAAGATGCTGATTTTTATCTAAATATTTGAAAGAGGGAAGACAAGAGGAGGGGGAAATATTTCCTGAAGAAAACTGCTTTTCCTCCCCCAGCATGCTCCCCAAATCATCCCTGTCTTTTGTTGTTTCTTTCTCAAGTAGTTAAAGCAGAAGAATGTGTATTTGGTGGTTATTGAGGAAGGTTAAATTTCTTACACAGGAAGCCAGAGTATATGTGGTGATGTTTTTTTAAAAAAAAATCTATTTTTGATCCCTGATTAGTAGTCTTTACTCAAGTAATTGTGTTGGTTTGCCTTTTCTAGCTCCATTTCCCTTCTTGAAAAACTAAGCTGCATTGACAAGGTAATAATCAGCATCATAGTTTTAAATTTTCAAAAGCTATTCTAGTCCTGCAACTGGAATTTAGTTCAGCTGTACATTATTTGGACCTCTGTGCTCTCTGTAAACCAAAGCTTTAGCCGGTTTTTAAAAGTACAGTATGTACATTCCAGAGGCTCCAAATTGAGTGTGACTAGAACATTGACCTTTGGGCCAACATGAATCCTAAGTTGCTTGGTTTGCTTTGTATAGCCCTTGGTTGCCTGCTGAGGAGAGCCAGGCCTCACTCCTTTAATCTCTAACTCTGCCATTGATTGAGGTAAGAGGAGGACAGAGGATAAGAGTGCCTGTTCTACACTTGGGTAAGCCCAAGCTGACCCATGCTGATTTTAGGCTTTATTGTTGAGCCTTTTAAGAGAAGAATAGAGATACCTGAGCACAAATTCTGGACAGTGTTGTGTTTTTTTTTTATTCAGGGAGATGTCATGTGCAATACGTGATAATCCTTGAGGATGACTGAGGAGCAGAGATAGTGATGGATAATTCAGAAGTCATTTTTTTGGGGCTTTAGGATATCTTCAGCCACTCACCGTTTATTTTTATTTAGTTGTTGCTTTTGTTGTGGGGTGTTGTTTTTTTTTTTTAAGCGTGTCTCCCTATCTCACTGGAAGTCCCTCACACCTCATCAGTCAGCTCATCTCACCACTGATTGGCATGGGAGCCTTTGACCTGTTACATTTCCAAACTGGACCCATTTAACCCTTCTAAGCAGCCTAGTGGTTCCATTTAACTCTCAGACTCACTGTATTGATGCCAGACTTAGTGAGGATACCAAGGGACTTAACACACTACAACTCAGAGCTCCTGACCTCAATCAATCCACCAGCCTCAGCATCCCCAGTAGTAAGGATTTCAAGCCTGCCCCACTTCTATTCTCTGCCATCTTACCTTCTGTGTAATTTAATCAAGTACCTGACTCTTTTTTGATCCAGTCAGAAGACTGATATTCAACTAAACGTGTAGAAGAAGCCATACAAATAGTCCTCCAAAGAAAATTCCATTTACATAGAATCAAGAATGGTCTGTGCTAAATAAAACCAAGTAAAGCACCCTTTGTCATTTTTGTGTCTTTTAAGTGTGGCCAGAAAGGAAGGATTTTATGGCCTACTTGTATTAAAGAGGGCAGAGGTAATTCATTATTTGTTGATTTTATTAAAGTTCAAGGTACTTTACCAATATCTAAGAGAGCCACTTTCGTAAATGAATCCGTTTCACCCCTACTAGATGTTGAACACACATTACTCTTACCATATAATGTCTCAGTTGGACAATGGACTTCTCATCTTAGCTTTGTCCAGATTCAGTGGACATGCAATGAAAATACTCATGCCCTAAGCATCCAGTCTTGTAATCAAGGGCAGTGGTTTCCAACCTTTTTGATTATGAGAACCCTCTTTTCACATTTAATATTATGAACTTTCCTCTCTCACATGATAGGAATTATGCTTCAAATATATGTAGATTGCACAATACATAGTGACAAAAAGTTATTATGAATTTAGTAACACCTATAAATGAACTTGTGTTTTATTAGTCATAACAACATCTATATACCTTCCAAAAGACATTTTGTCTTTGTCAGAAAAAATTTGTGAAAATAGTTTGTCAGAGATTAATAAACATGTAAATGACAATGCTTAGTGTGCCAGTGGTTTCAAAGCCAATCCAACAAGCGTTAGGTACCTGCTGTGTGCATGGCACTGCCAAGTCAAAATGAGGAAGTTTTTTTCCTTAAAGCACTTGCATTCTGTTGGGAGAGGAAAGAGGTAAAGGTTCGTTCCCCTTTACAATAAATCTGTTCTCCAGGAGCTTATAGACTGGTCTAAAGTGTTAATGTGAGGGGGGTAATGTCCAAAATAATAGAAAATATGTTTCTTTGTTGGAACCAAGTATTTGTTTTGCAAAAGAATTGATAGTGCTCAAGAAAGCACTTTTCCTTGTTCTCAACCTTTGTGTAAAGTATAGACATATATACTGGTGAATGGAGGTTAAGGAAGAAAAATTCTGAGTATTTTTTTGAGGTGAAAGGAAAGGAGGAATGGTTAGGAACTAGTCCCCTTCAGTTCTAAACCTTACAGAATTCTACTCTCTTAATTCATTTAAACCTTTAAAATAAGAATGTTGGTTACATACTTTAGATTTCCCAAACCCAGTTTTTTAACTAAAAAGATAAGAGGGCAATGTTAAAGTAGCATTTCTAACCCTAACCATAAATGTGCTTTTTGCAACTGGAGAAGGGAGTCTGAAGAGTGGAATGATCACTGGAAATAGAGTTGGAAATAGAGGGTTACTCTGTGGCCTTGGACAAGTCACTTCACTTCTCTTTGCCTCAGTTCCTTCATCTTTAAAATGTGAGTGTAGGATAAGATGGCTTCTAAGGTTCTTTCTAGCTTTTTGGTCTATTAGCCTGTATATAGCTCCTGCTAACCTTGACGTTTGATACTGAAGCTTAAATCATTAATACAGGCAGCCAGAATAGCTTTGCTGTTTCAGCCTTAGCTTTTACTTCCCCCTCTCCTCCTTTTCCTGACTTTCTCTCATAAAGTAGATATTTCAGGTTGGAAGAAGCTACTGGTCCAGTTGTTTGTTTTCCTAGTTCCCTTTTTTTAAGAGGTCTCTGACTTTCCTCAATTACTAGGTATAATCTTGTTCATTAATGAAAAAGTTCTGTCCCTGGAAACTTCACTGTGCATGAAAGAAAACAAAAATTAGGTGGGAGGATAGAGATCTTCAAAGGACAGATCAAAACCATCTGTCCCAAATCCGAAATTCCTCACCAAACCCACCCTCTCATATTGGGAACCAAAAAAAGACTCACAGTAAATTGGAGTCTATATTTAACTCTTTTGCACTTCTGTTAGGTGGTTGGATTCATATATTTAGGGTTGTAAGGGAACTCCCTTGTTGTAAGGCTCAGCTTCCTTATTATACCAATGTTATAAATGTAGCCAAGCAAGGTTAAATGGCTTGTCCAGAGTCACCCAGGGAGTGAGTGGTAAAATGGGATTTGAAGTCAGATTCTGATTCCTGTTTGAAATCCACACTGAATTTGGCTCAGAAGTAGAGAAGTTTCATTAGGGTGGGTTGTATAAATAAGCCAATGGCTTGAGTCCAGGTCATTGGACCCTGGTGCATGTTATTTCCTAACCACATGTCTGAGGTGGCATTTGTACAAGATTTGGGATTAAGCAGAAAGCAAGTTGAGATGTCAAGACCCTGGATTCGGCTCTGCTTTGTGACTTATTTTTATTATTACAACTCAGGACTGTTCTGATAATCCTCCTTCCATTAAGGAACAACTATCAGCACACACTCCAAGAAGCAATTCCTGCAACATTTTACATTTTATTCCTATAGGGTAAACCCAGCGTCAGCCAGAGGAAAATATTACAGCCATCCAGACCCATGCACACCCATGCTTTGGTTGGTTTGTTGAGGAAAGATGATCAATAAATGAATGAGAAGGGAGGATGTGGTAGAGCATTTTAGTTTACTTGATTGTTGAGTACTTCTTCCTCATGTGACCCTTTGGAAACTCCTTAATTCCAACAGTGTTAAGAACATTCTCTATGGAATACTGTGGTTAACAGTGAGATGAGAAGATATCCAGAATGATTTTTGCTAATGATTATAACTCTTGAGTCCAGTCCAGAAAGTGGTTTGAAATTGAATGGAATTAATAATATTTGAGGTGCCCTGTATACTATGTTCCCACAGCATCAACCATCCTGTGGCTGCTTTGGCAGAGCCTTCCTCCCCAGGCAGGTATTTTTCCCTGGAAGCTGAAGTGGTTTTGAAACTTCCTTTTGTCCAAGCTGGGCCTTGGATGGGAGATTTGGGTGGGGGTGGAAATGCTTGGAAGGGGCAGTTCCAGGAAATTGCTAAAGGGTTCCTTAAATTAATACTTCTTTATCTAATCTAGTATGTCCTTTAAATACTGGTTCTATAGATAGGTTGGCTAAGCACCATCTTGGCATAATTTTAATTTCTTTGGTGGGAGTAGAATAAAGGGCAAGTTTGTTTTAACTACCTGTGGACTTTGCTTCTTTCTTTCTAAGCCTTTCTTAGGGACACTATACTTCAACAATAAGTTCAAGGTTTGGCCTGCATTTCATAATTTGAAATTCTGTTTCCTTAAAGGAAACGGGTTAATCCTTTTCTCCTCCTAGCACAATTCTATATGTAGCAAAGGTCTTTGACAAAATCTGCAAAAAATTAAAAAAAATAAAATGGATAAACATTGAGTAGACTATAAATAAGAACTCAAATTTGTACAGGAACATTGCAACATGACTTCCTTACAATAAAGCTTTTGGGTAAACAGTGCAGATGTTTTTAGTTCCATTTTATAGATTACTAATTGAGGCTCTGTGAGACTTCTCCATGCTCTCAAAGCTAAGTGTTGGAGGTAGAATTTGAACCCAGGTCTTGTGGCTGCAAGTCCAGTACTCTTTATAATATTCTCTTACACCACTTTGATACTGCCTTGTATAATGCCTTTCAAGTCTAAATCTACCTGATAAACTATAAATATCTCCTAAAACAGCTATTAGAGGTTAGAGTGTGAAGGCAGTGGTGGAATCCTAAATAAGGTATATTTGGCTTTTGAGGAAGGGGAAGGGAATGTTGGAGGGCTTTCTGCTTTTTCAGGAACCTTCTTCTGAGAGCTAGAATAATTCTGTGTCTGTGCTCAAGAAGGGAACTATGTGTTTGTTATTGCCTTTAGCCTTCTTGCTCTCTCCCATTTCCTTTATCCACATGGGCCAACCATTATTTGTAACTTAGCAAGCAAGGGACAGGAAGAAGCTTCATACTCCCATCTTGACTCTTGTGGAAGCATAGTTAATTGTCTTGTGAGTTTTGCACCTAAAAGCAATTTTACTTGGGGAAAAAAGGCTTTAAAATATTATGGCCAGTTTTGGGAGCTTTCAGCCCAGAGATGGTAAGGAGGTCAGGCAACTGGTCAGAAAGAGATTACAGTGAACCCTTTACTGACACTGGGTGCAGGACTGGAGATGTGGCAGCTACATTACCTATACAGAGTTCTGGGTCACAGTTCCAAAGCAGAGAGGAACACCAACACTTTTGGCTTTGGGGGAATAGGGGTCCTTCCTGGATAAAGACTAGAGGACAGCTGTGACCACACCTCTCCCTGGATAACACTACCTTGGAAGCATTGAAAACTTGCAGACCCTCCAGCCCCCCAGAAGTATCTCCAAAAATAGCAGCACAACAAAGCCTGAAGCTTGGGACAGTCTTCCCACTCCCCAGGTGAGCAGAGCCCAAGTTCAAGTCAAGAAATATGTTGGAAAAATGAACTAACAACAACAAAAAACTTGACCATGAAAAGCTACTATGGTGGCAAAGGAAGACCAAGATACAAACTCAGAAGAAAACACCTACAGCCAAAGCCTGAAAGAAAAATACTAATTTGACACAAGCCTACCAAGAATTCCTGGAAGAATTAAAGATAGGAATGCTTGACAAAAAATATGGGAAAAGAAATGGGAATGATACAGGACAATTATGAAAAGAGAATTAACAGCTTGGTAAAAGAAGCACAAGAAAAATACTGAGGAAAATAATATAAAAAAACACAACAGAATTGGCATAATGGTAAAGGAGGCACAAAAATTTACTGAAGAAAAGAACTTCTTAAAAAACAGAATTGGCCAAATGGAAAAAGAGGTACAAAAGCTCATTGAAAACAATTCCTTAAAACTTAAAATTGGACAAGTGGAAGCTAATGACTTCATGAAACATAAAAGAAAAAATAAAACAGTAAAAAAAATGAAAACCTAGAAGAAAATGTGAAATATCTCATCTGATATTTTGGACCTGGAAAATAGATCAAGGAGAGATAATTTAAGAATTATTAGACTATCTGAAAGCCATGATAAAACAAGGTGTATGTGTATGGGGGTGGGGAGAGGGCTTAGACATCCTATTTCAATAAATAATCAAAGAAAACTGCCCTGATACCTTAGACCCAGAGGGCAAAATAGAAATTGAAAGATTCTACCAGAGACAACTGGTCCTGGAGTCAGGAAGACCTGAGTTCAAATGTGACCTCAGACACCAGCAGTGTAACCCTGGACAAGTCACTTAAACCCAATTGCCTTCCTCCAGCCCCGCAGAAAAGGAATCTACAAATCACCTCCTGAAAAAGATCTCAAAATGAAATCTCCCAGGAACATTATAGCAAAATTCCAGAGCTCCCAGATCAAAGAGAAAATACTTCAAGCAGCCAGAAAGAAACAACTCAGATGTTATGGAACCAGGATCAGAATCACACAAGATTTAGCATCTTCCATGTTAAATCACTGGAGGGCTTAGAATAGGATATTCTTGAAAGCAAAGGTGCTAGGATTATAACCAAGAGTAACCTACTCAACAAAACTCAGTATAAATTCTTCAGGGCGAAAATGGATATTAATGATATAGAGGTCTTTCAAGCATTCCTGATGAAAAGACCAGAACTGAATAAAAAATTTGACATTCAAACACAGGACTCAAGAGAAGCATTAAAAAAAAGAAGAATCATAAGGGACTCAATCAGGTTAAACTATTTGCATTCCTATGTGGGAAAATGGTACATAAAACTCTTAAGAACTTTATCATTATTAGAATAGTTAGAAGGAGTCCTACCTAGTTGCCTTTTCACCTAAGAGTCATTGATTTATGTATATTTTATCCCCCCATTAGAAGATAAGTTCCTTGATGGTGGGGACTGTTTTGCTCTGTCTGTGCATCTCTAGGCATACAGAGCTGTGCCTGACACTGAATACAGGGCTTGTTGATTGATTCCAGTCTCTTCTGTGCTGTGAGGACCTCAGTTTCCTTTCTCATTATTTCTAATCAAGGTATTAGAAATTGCTTATTTCTGATAACATGACAACGGGGAGTTGAATATTTTCTCTTTTTTTGGTGTTTGGATCTGGCAGTATTAGCTGCTCTCAATGGGGGAAAATACTGATTAAGATGCAGATGATCAGAATTCTAGAATCAGCATCCTTCCCTCCTGTATCCTGGGGGCATCCTTCTTTGGATCCCTTGTAGGAAAAAGGAGAAAAACAGATCTCACCTGGAGACTCTTCCAACTTCTAGAGAAGGAATGTGTTTATGAATTTTCAAGTATTAGGGAAGGAGAATGAGTAGCAAGAACGGTAGCCTGAACAGTCTTAGGGAACTTCCTGAGTGCTTGCTTGTTCCCTGAGGTTGTAAGAGTCCCCATTTTTGCCCTAAAGAACACTGTGATTGTGTGTACAGGGATAGAAAGGACACGAAAGTTCAAGGCCCAGCTCAGGCATAACCTTCCTTGCCTACTCTAGCCCATTGTAATCTCTCCTTCCTCTAAATTCCACCCACCCTCTGTGCCATTCAGTAGGTTTATGGCTAAGATACTGCCCTGTAATATTAAATTTTTTTAAAACTATAAATCATCTTTTAACCAGATTATCAATTCCTTGAGGACCAGTAATATAGTAGACATTAGTGTTTAAAATTTTATATAGCTGACTACTATGTAAATGTAGCTGAAGCAAAGTCTTATTATAAATAAAACTAAATTAATCCAGCACATTTAAGGATAGACTGAGAAATAGAGGCCAGATAGGTAGGAATAAAAATGAGAGAGAAGTGTCACAAAACTCAAGACAGGAGAGAATATCCAAGAGGAGAAGGTAGTCAGCAGATCATTGAAATATTTCTGCACAACAGGCTACTTGCCGAAGTCTTGCATCAGGCTCAGTTTATTGAAATGCCTGAAGATTTCAAAAGTCTGAAAAATGAGAAAGTTTAGGAATAAGTTTTTATATAATGTTTTTCCAAATTCACTAGTCACTTGTGAAGTGGCTGAACTTGAAGAATCAGTTGATAAAAACATGTTGCTAGAAAGTTGTTTCCTATTTTGAAGCCATGTGTTTGGGCCCTACTTCATATCATTTGGGAAATTGGAAATAGTATAATTGTTTGCTTAGCTGTTCATTGAAGTATGAAGGAGCTCCTCTTCTGCCCCACTCTCCTCCCTCTCAGAAAAAGTTTACTTTATGGACTTGTTTTGTGGAAAAGCCAAAAGATTCATTAGAATAACTGATACTGGAATACATAAAGGATCTTTGAGTATATCAGGATATGGAAATTCTAGTATGGGAACTCCTTCCACCAATACCTCTCAGAAGCCTGGCAGAATTGTGACTCTAGGCTCTGGAGGGCTCTGTCAATGAAGCATGAGCTGTAACAGGTGCCATCATGCTGAAAGACTTGAGTGTGGTGTTGGCAGCAGATTGGGCCTGCTTTCTAAGTGTTAGTCAGCCTAGCTAAGTGCAAGGAGGCTTATAACCAGTAGGCTAGCAAATTTGTGACTAATTCTTGAATTCTTTGCCATGGCAACAAATGAAATCACAAATACATACTTAAAATCACCAATACATACTTAAAATCACCTCACCTCTAGCTTAAATTTGAGTATCCATTTACTAGTGATTTTAGATTTCTCTCCTTAGTCCTAGAAACTCCATGGCCTAGTGGAGAGAGTTGGAGTCTGGAAGCTGTGAGTTCAAATACAGTTTCTCATAATTTACTAGGTGCATGACCATGGGCAAAAAGTCACTTTTCTATTTCCTGGTGTGCAAAATGGACACTATAATACCTGTAATATTTGTCTCATAAAGTTGTTGTGAGGCCAGATGAGATAAAGTGCCTTGTATACTCTCAAGTACTACAGAAGTAAGAGTTATTATTCCTAACTTGAGACAGTGTGTAGAATATTTGGGATAGCAAATTGAAATGAAAGACACAGTTCTCTAGTGAGACATCTGCAGGCTTCATTATGTAGGTTTCTTTTAATGAATTACACATTTAGTTAGTGCTGTGTATGCTTGAACAGAAGATTTCTCTACTTTTCTAGGAGTAGTCTCCTAGACTGACTCATGAGAGGACAATCTCATTCAATATCTGGGGGTGAGTAGAGAGTGCAGGATGCAATAATCAGTCAGTCTTTCTGGAGGCATATTAGCATCCACTGTTTTGAGGGAAAATTTAATGCTTGAAAAGCAAGGATCTTCCCTTTTTCATGGAACTAGGGAGGTGGGGAAGGATGGAGGAGAGGGTGAGAAAGGCAGATCTTTTGAGATATTAGGTTGTGAAGTTTATTTCAAAGCATAAGTGCATGTAGTGAATCTAGCAAGTTGGATCTTGCTCCTTCCCTCTGCCCCTTCGCCCTTACTTCCTGAATACCTATTTTGCTACTAAGAGATCATTGCTCCCAAGTATGGAGATGCAGGGGGTTTCACAGAGCCCACCATGTCTTAGACCATTAACGCAATGCTTGGCTATTTAACTTATTTATGGTTCTACAGGACAGATGTGCAAATTGAAGGTATTCATAAGAACCGGAATTTCACCTACCGCTCCCATTCCACTTATTAAAGTATCACAGTGAATGTTCTGACTTGTAATGAAAATAATGGGGCTAGTAAGTGAAAATATTGTGACAAGTAGAGAATTGAGTGTTACTAAGGAAATCTTTGTCCCTCTATGCCCTCCCTCCAGCTTTCTTTCGTTTGGGCTCAGCAGTCCAGCAATATACCAGGTATTTATAAAATGCCTGTGTTTATTTAAATCATTCAACTGCAGTACAGATTTGAAGTATGTCAAGAGAAAACTGCTAGCAAGTACTTTAACTGGGTCTTCTCTCATGAGTCAGGACTCCTCAGTTCATTTTTTGTGCTAATTCCTGAAGTGAATGGAGGACTTTTTGAGCTCATGAGTCTTGAGAAAGAGCATTTGAGGAAGTGAATAAAAAAAACCTCTAATAAACAAACAAACCAAAAAATACCTGTTAGGTGTTTTGAGGATTTTTTAGAGATGACTAGTTATTGGGAGGATATAGGGTAAGAAGAATAGGTGCTGCTGGATTGGGGGTCAGAGTGCCTGGGCTCCAATCTGGCTTTGCCTCTTATGACCTGTGTGACCTTGGGCAATTCACTTAATGTCTCTGAAGCTCAGTGTCCCCATTTATAAAATGAAGGATTTAGACTAGATGGTCTCCAAGGCCCCTTTTAGCTCTAAATTTATGATCCTTTGAGACATTTGATAATTTCTTTGAAGACTGTCTTTAGTGAGCTATTGACTAAGGTAAAAATACCGAGGTAGTTTGTCCTTTCCTTCTTCAGCTCTTTATACAAATAAGGAAACTAAGGCAAACAAAGTTAAGTGATTTGCCCAGGGTCACACCGCTAGTAAGTGTCTGGGGCTGGATTTGAACTCAAAAGGATGAATTTTTATGACTCCAGGCCCAGTGCTCTATCCACTGCGCCACCTAACTGCCCATACTGCCACCTAACTGCCCATACTGAGACCTAGAGAGGGCAAATGACTTTGCAGAATCACACAGGAAGTTGATGGCCGAGCTAGGTTTCAGACCTACTCTTTTGACTCCATGATCTTAACACTATACCTTTTGTCTGTTTTAGAGAGAGACCAGGGGAGACAAAAGCAATGAATGTTACAGTTATTTTGAGGTAAATCCCATCATTTTATGGGAGTAATGTTAAGGCAATGAGAGGTCAGTTTCCTCTCTTCACTTTTCTCACTTCTTTTTTTTGAATTGCTCTTAAAAGGGAAGAAACTTTACCTTTATTAGCTAGTTTCTTGGCATTTTGAATAATCTTAAAGTAGGTTAGCTTTCACTTTCCCCTCTTTATTCACTTCGGAAATTGTGGGGGAGTTTGTTTTCTCTTCTGATAACTAGAATATAAGCTCTAACAGGGCTTTCAGCAATCTTGTCTTAACTAAATCTTCTGTAGTCTAACACATGGTGTTCCAGACTTGGTAGGTGCTTAATAAGTGTTTTATGCTAAATGGGTTCTGATTAGAAACTTCCCCCAACTGCTTCATTTATGTGTGTGTGTGTGTGTGTGTGTGTGTGAAATAATAGCTGCCATTGAGATCTGTATGTATTATTTAACATGATCCTCAATAAATACTTTTTCTCTCCTTATAGCACCAACAGATTCTGATGGCCCCCTCTATCTGCCCTACAAGACTCTGGTCTCTACCCTCCGAAGTACAGTTTTCAATGAAGGGGAAGCCCATTGTCTCATCGAAATCTTATCAGAGAAAGCTGGAATTGTTCAGGATACCTGGCATAAGGTAAGGAGTTCTGACACTTGACAGAAATTTTAATTGTGTGTGTGTGTATGTGTGTGTGTACTCACACATGTACATATTTCCCTCCCCCACATGAATGAAAACAAACAGAAATTGTTATGTAGCCCTGTACCACATACAGCCACTGTAGCAAGATGCAGCTGTGCTCATGGTGATGTATTCCCAGATGTGAATGTATAGCACTGATGAACTCATGCTGGAGTTGTTAAGCTGGAAAGAAAATGCTTATAAAACAATCTGGTCTTTTAAAATTGTCCTTCACTTTTCTTTTCAGAGAAGCATACTGTCTTATCCCCTTCATCCCAAGCTGGGTTTAATCACAGTACAAGTATATTTTGTCTTCTGCTACATTCTGATCACCACTGAGCTGCCAATACATCAGTCCTGACCATTAGCAGCTGCAAATCCTCACTTTAAAGTGATGATGTTGATAGCTAGCATTTACATAGCACCTTAAGATTTGCAAAGCACTTTATGTGTATTATTTGGTCCTTACAACCTCATGAGGTAGAAGCTATTATGCTTACCCCCATTTTGCAGATTATAGATTTTGCAAATTAGGGTCCTTGCTCAAACTGAACTGCCAAGCGTTCAAACTATGCTTCAGAGAGCGAAACTCCAATGGGCTGGCCATGATGTTCGAAAGCAAAATATACTCTTGCCTGTTTTTTAGAGAACTCATATGGGGCAGGTGATCACATGGCGATCAAAGGAAGCAATACAAGGACACTCTCAAGGTCTCTCTCAAGAACTTTGGATTTGACTGTGCAACATGGGAAACACTGGCACAGGACTGCTTAGCATGGCATGCCCACATCAGAAAGGGTGCTGTGCTCTCTGAGCAAAGCAGAATTGAGACAGCACAAAGTAAATGCAGGATGTGCACATTTGGAGTATCCACCTCAAATGTTCACACGGACTATCTGTGCCTAGCCTGTGGTAGAGCATTCTGAGCCCATATTGGTCTGATCAGCCACAGTGGGATACACTGAAACTTCACTTTATCATGGTATGTCATTTTGGTCCTCTTCAAGAATGAAGGATGACAACCAAGCAACAGATTAGATTACTGAGTTTGAGAGAGAGTAAGTGACTTGCCCAAGGCCACACAGCTTGAGTTTGAGCCTGGATTTGAACTCAGATGTTCCTTACTGTAAGTTCTATACTTAATGTGGTTCAATGCACTGAATTTGGAGTTGGAGGACCTAGGTTTAAATCTTGATTCTCCTACTTGCTACCACTGTGACATTGGCTTGTCCTCTAAATATCTGAGACTTACTTATTTTTCTTATCTGTATAGTGAGGGAGTTGGATGAGAAGACCTCCAAGGTCCCCTCTTTCCCTATATATGATCCTATAATCTGGTAGTGAAAGGTATTCTCTTCTTCCCAGTAGAGAGATGGGAAATCTACAAGTAGAATGTTGCTTCCAGGGTCCAGTCAGACATTGTATCACTTTATTACAGGGGATTGTGCTTGGGCAGGGATCGAGATGGTGGGCTTATCTTGCATAAACAAATGTTGATAAAATGTATTCTAAATTAGATATAATTCCATTGAACCTATGGGGAGGAGAGAGGAGTGATCTCGTAAGGAAGATAGAATTGTAGCTTGAAAACCAAGAACAAGGGTGGAACATAGCAGAATATTTCATATTTGACACTCGGAATGATCCAAAAGCTCAGATCCTTACATTCTAGTGGACTGGAAGCACCTTGAAGGCAGAAGCTAGTTTTTGTTTTGTTTTGTTTGAACTCTTCTATTTCTTTCCCTAGTATCTAACAAGCACTTAATAATCCTTTTTGAATTTAACACTCTCCTATTTCTGGCACAAGTCCCAACAGTGGTGACTTCTAGTGCTTTTGTATCACCCATATTTATCTTTGTAAATTAAAAGTGAATGAAAATTAATTTTGCTTGGGGGATTTTTCATCATTTCTGAACATAATTAGAGATATTCTGGGATGTGCCAACCCTAGGCTGGCACTCAGTGCTTGAGAGATACCCAAACAATTGCTCCAGAGCTAAGTGTCCTTGCATCTGGCTCCTTACTGAAATTTGTCAAATGGCATTTGCTGCCCTAGAGTTTCTTGTGGTTGTACATGGGGAAGGCTGTGCAGGGGATATCTGGGGGGGAATGACTGTCAGCACCCCCAAGAAGTAATGCTGGCTCCTTCCTCCCTCTTTCCTCCTTCTGCTGATTCTGAACCATAGAACAATAGAGATGGTCTTAGACACCAAGGGGGCAGCTGCCTGTCACTGGCACAAGGTAGGACTAGTGGAGATGAATCTCCCAAAGACAAGAGCCCCTTCCAAACTATTTCCAGTGTGGATAGGTGGTGCCTCCCCTCCTGGAGGCGGAACTGAGGACATGTGGCTGGGCATGTGATGTAATCTGACCAGAAGTTGTAGGTGGGATTTCTGGAATCTTTGCTTTGGACTTAGCTGCATGTCCATTTCTTGCTGTCCAGCAGTAAGGGGAGCAGGAATCTGGCTGCTCTGCCTTTGCTTTTGCTGCCTTTCTTTTTGGTAGCTCTGGGAAAACCATGAGTCTGCATCCCTCTTAGCCTTGCCTGCTGCCCTAGATCTGCTCTGACATAGAGCCGAGCTGCAGCCCCTTTCTCCCCTCTCCCTTCCCCTCCCCCTTTCTCTCTTCCTTTCTCTCTCTGCTAAGAAAGTCCACAGGGATGCAGTCCAGATTTGCTCAATTGAGCCTATAAGTAATATGGTGCCATCCTCTTTTTAGGAAAATTTGTTTGCTTTAAATGTTTAGAATTATTGTTGAATAACCTATCTTTCGTACATAGAAGTTGTTCATAAGCATTTATATAGAACTTTAAGGTTTGTAAAGTGTTTTACATATTTTAACTCATTTGAGCCTCATGACAACACTATGAGGTAGGTGGTGTTGTTATCCCCATTTTACAGTAGTCAAGTTTGTGTGTTATTGAGGTAATGATTCCTCTCTTAGTCCATGTGCTTGGTAGTTCAACTTAGACTAGCTTGTTAGGTTTCTTATAGATTGAGCTAAGAATTCTCCTTGTAGTTTGCAGTCTGAGAGTTCCAATTAAGTTCTTTCTAGAACAAAACTGAGTGACTATTTTGGGGGTGGAGAGAATGGTGATGTGTATAGTATCTTTACAGATGGATTCGGACCAAGGCCAAGAGCTCAAAGGAGCCCCAGCTGCTCCCCTCTACTTAGATTTGGGGATGAGCAGACTCCATACCTTGTGGTAGGTGGGAGAGACTCATCTTCTACCCCAGAGATCTTCAGCCTTCTTAACAGTACAGTTCAGTTCAGAAGCCATTTATTGGACATTAACTATATGCCAGGCTCTATGTTCTTGGTACTTGTGGAGTGAGAGAAAAAATGAAACTCTCTCCTCAAGGAATTTACATTCTCTTGAGCAGAGTGGGGTGACTTAAGGAATAACCTGTACCCTAAGTGACTATAAAATATATTTTTTGAAAGTATAAATAATTTGATGGTTGAGGAGAGAATTATGGTGGGGAAAGGTGGGACAGATAAGGGAAGGCCTATAGGAAGTGATAGTTGCCCTGAGTCTTGAAGGGAACTGCGATTTCCAAGAGGCAGAGGTCAGAGCTAGACTGTGAAAGCCCGTTATGTACCAAACAGAAGAGTTTAGAGTTTATCCTAAAGGCGAAAGGGGGTCACTGAAGCTTCTTGAGTTGGGGAGTGACATGGTCATACCTGCAACTTTTGGAATATCCAGTTTGTAACTAGAGGATAGATTAGGGCAGAGATTCGATTCAGGAAGCTGTTGTAATAGTCTAGGAAAGAACTGATGAGGGGCTGAGTTAGAGTATGGCTGTATGTGTGCAGTAAAGGGAGCTGTGGAGGCAGAATCCACAAAATGTGGCAACTGGTGGCGTGGGGACGCAGAGGGCGGTGTAGCCATGAGCACTGATAAAAGACCTTTCTCCCTTTACAAAGCTACTTAGAACGTAAGTTTCTTTTCTTGCTGTGAATCTGAGCCTGGCCAAATATTTCATACAATTTCCTCTTCTTGTCATGTGAATGTCTTACACAAAAGTCATGTAGTTTATTTTTCTATTTGAGACAGCGTAGTTTGATGAGAAGAGCAGTAACCTCAGAGTGAGGAGACACAGGTTTGCACACTGATACTCACAGTCCCAACTGTGTGACTGTGAGCCTATCACTTGACTTTTCTGCCCCTCAGTTTCCTCATCTTAAAATGGAGAGGAGAGTAACCCTCTTATTACGTGTCACACAGGTGAAAGCAGTTTCAGAAGATGTTCCTCTGCCTCACTCCCTACTGTACTGGAATGGTTTTCAAATACCACTGGTAACCTAGTGGTGACCTTTTTTTTGGAATTCTCATCCTTGACCTTTTCTGAAACTCTTAGTAGTGTTAACTACTTGTTTATTCTAGCTCTCACCTCCTTTGGGATCAGAGATCTTTGGTTCTTCTCCTATCTCTCTTTCTCCCCCATTGGACCCTTCCTGTCCCTTTAATGTGGGTGTTTTCCTGAGGTCTGTCCTTGGTCCTCTTTTCTCTTTCTTTGTATAGTAGTTTTTCTGTTGGCAGCTTACTGGCTAGAGTTCCTCCCAGCTATTCACTCCTTATTTACATGCCGCCAGTCCTATACTGGCCCCCTTCATCTGCAGCCTCACTCTGGAACATCCCTCATCCCCTGAGACCTTCTTACGCTGGGACGCCTCTGCTATGCCAACCCCCTTCTCCTGTTGGTGAGTTCTTTCATTTTGTAGAGGGACCCAGGCCAGCCAATCTTCATTTCCCTCCTGTCTGTACTGTTTTTCCAGACTTCGGCAACATGCTCCTGTGTCAGATACCTACACTACCTTTCTCTTCCCTCTCCCGCCTTCCTCCCCAGCACTTTCCAACTCTTTCATCTATGGTCTTCTCCTATTAGATTATAAATTCCTTGAGGGCAGGGATTCTTTTTCCTTGTGTTTGTATCTCCAGTGATGAGCACAGTGCCTGGAACACAGCAAGTGCTCACCAAGTATATCTGCTCAGATGACTGTCATGCCTCCAACAAATACTTCTCTTCTGTGCACTAGAGCCCCATTGATGGGTGTCTGTGGAGCATTCAGTTCAGTTCAGACAGGCGTTTACTTAGCATTTAGTATGTGCCAAATGCCATACTATTTGCTGAGGAAACAGACCCTACCTTCAGGAAGTTTACGTGCTACCGAGGGGAACAACTAGTACGTACACGTAAGTGAATGAAAAGTGAAGTGTGTGTGTGTGTGTGTGTGTGTGTGTGTGTGCAAAGCATTAACACGGTGGGGGGAGTGCTGTGTTGTGTGGCCTGAGCCTGGACAGGAGCCGGGGGAGACAGGGTGTCACGTGTGGTGAATGGCAAGTGGGCTGCTTTGACTGAAGTGGAGAGAGCAGCAGGAAGAGGGGAGGGTAATGTGAAATCAGATTGGAAAGATAGGTTGAGGCCAGGTGAACCTAGAGGCAGTAGGGACTCATTGAAATGTCTTGTGGGTGGTAGTGACATGATCAGACCTATGCTTTGGGAGTATTAGTTTGGCAGCTCTTTGGAGATGAATTGGAGAGGGAAGAGGCTAGAGGGCCAGAGAGGTCAGTTAGGGCAATCAGGTGATGGCTGAATGCACAAGCCTCAGCAACAGATTAAATGTGAATATCTCAGACTCAGTGTCCCCAACCAAAGTTTCTTCTTAAACATACTCCTGCTGACTTCATTCATGTCAGGAGCACCACCATTCTCACTTGGCGATCCTTGTTTTACCTTCCTCCCCATTCGCTTCTCCTACCCAGGTATGTTTATTCCATCTCTTGCTCACATCTCCTGCGCTGTCTTTTCAGCTGCTACCATCCTAATCCAGATCCTTCTCCTGAGCAGTTTCAGTAACCTTAGAATCTTTCTGTTCTATTCTCTGCCTCTTCCAGTTCATCCTTCATGCCACTGTCATTCATGGGATATATTATAATGCAGAGAAAGTTGTTCGGGATTTTTGGAAATAATTAACACATCTACTAGTGCTGTTGACTCTAATGTCCTTGGTTCTTAACGAGAAAAGAAGTGGTTGGCTTGGACAATATTGTTTTCATACATGGCCTGCAGGCAGAGAACTGAACCAAATGACCTCTTGTAATGGCCTCCCCTCCATAATTGTGAGCTGATTTAGTGTGGTGGAGAGACAACTAGATGTGGAGTCAGGAGGTGTTTCCACCTCTGATGACTCCAAGCTGTGTGACCATAAGCCTCTGTTTCCCTGTCTATAAAATGGGCATAACAGTACATGTAGCACTTACCTCTCAGGGTTGTTGAGAGGAAGAAATGAGATAAATGTCTGGCAGCTTAATTTTTAAATAAACCCTAAAGCCTACAAACCTATAAGCTAGCCTATAAACCTATAAGCTGTTAGTACTGCCCTTTGAAACTTGAAGGGTATAAACTATTCTCTTTGGCAATCTGGTCCTTGTAGGACTACAGTGCCTCCTACTGTTGTGTCCGGGAAACTAGTAGAATGTGCAGCCACCAGGCATTTCTTAGATATTAATTTGAATCTGTTGTGCATTGATAGGCTACTCAGAAAGGTGATCCGGTGGCCGTTTTAAAGAGACAACTGGAAGAGAAGGAAAAGCTGCTGGCTACTGAGCAACAGGATGCTGCTGCCGCCAAAAACAGACTGAGGGAGCTTAATAAGGTAAATTCCATGTAGTCTATCTATAAACACATCCTTCCTTCTATGCTGTTTAATGAGAAGAAATATAAAGAGCCATAATGTGACTTGTTGAATCAGGAAACTGGTGGGCGGTCCATATACTCAATTGGTGACCGCGTAAAGAGACCCAGATGAAAGCACTTACATGTCTGTTGAGGTGTCCTCTCTTGATAGGAGAGCCTGGACAAGAATTCTTGGGTAGTGAACTTTGGCAGTAGTGCTTAGGGAGAAGATCCCACATCCACTGAAAAATATCTAATCTGTCACCAACACTTCATATTCCTTTCTTCTTAGGTTAGGGTTAGCCCAGCAGATTCTTGGACTAGGTTGCTAGCCTTTAATGCCCACCTCTCTGAGGACCTTAGAAGAAACCCAGAGTTGAATGAGGTCTCTGGTTTTCTTCTGTTTCATTTTCTCAGGCATGTGAGGCTTACTCTACCTGTTCTTGGTGCCTTGTTTGGGAGCTGGGTTCTGCAGCGTCACTGATTTTATGTGTCTGACTTAAACCAAATGGTGGAGTTTTTGTGAAATAGAGCAGATTATCTTAATTTCAATTCCATTGGTTCTCCTTTTCCTTCCTTCTCCCCTCTCTTCCCACTTTTTGTTCATTTTAGTGCTTGTTTAGGAGGCTATTGGATTGTGGTGGATAGACTACTGGCCTGGAGGTCAGGAAAATAACTTAACCTCTCAGTGCCCTAAGCAACTCTTTCTAAGACTATAAGCTGCAGAAATGGTGCCAACTTGCATTGGTAGAGAATTTCCTTGCTTGGGAGTTAAATGTACCAGTGAATTGAGAAGTTTAGTCATCATCTCCCATCCTGCTAGTTAGCATCTCTCTACCAGGAGGATCAGTCAGGAAACTTGAGAGGGTGAGAGTAATCTAGTCTTATACCTTGTGAATTATAGGTGAAATAAATTCAGAAGTGAATTCTACATCTCTTCCTTCCCCAGCCAATTTTATTATAATTGATAAGGAATTGATAAGTACAGTGTCTTACATGTAGTAGGCTAGTATTTGTTGATTGAAGACTTTCAATCAGGGTATGTCCTTGTGAACATATTCATCTGGGCGTTGTCTCAGATCTGTCAGTTTAGGTGAGTACAGAGATGTTAATGCCATAATACTAAACTGATACAGACACCAAAAGGTCTAAGATGATCTCCTCAGAGGGATGTTTTCTACTTATCTCTAGCTTTCCTGTCCAAAGGAATATAAAATGAGTCAGGCTTATATCAGTTCCATTATCATTTCCTATGACCACTGTAGGGGAAATTAAGCAGAGGTGGGTGGGAGTCAAAGGACTATTTGGAAAGTTATATCTCTGTCTGTTTGATGTTAAAGGGCAAGCCTTCAGAGACCTTTTCTAAATCTCATTAACCTTTTGCTCATGCACATTTCTGGGCAACTATCGAAAGATGACACACCCATGAAAGGTGTGGATCAACCATTTGCTTTCTTTCCCACCTTGATTTGGTGGTAGAAAGTCCCCATTGTTTAAGGATACATTTGCTCTCTTAAAAAATTTGTTCAAAATTACAAACTTTACAGCAATCTCCGCAAATGATGACCAAGTATCAAATGAACAAAAAAAGGAAGAATGAAATCACAAGGAAGACTTTGAATGGAAAAATACTGTCATTACTCTATTGCTTATAAACTTACATAAAACTTTTACAAAAAGCAATTTTTGTGTTCTGTCCCCTTCACATTGTAATGTAGTCATGACTTCTGGGTAGTCATAAAGTTTTGTTGCTATAGTTCCTTTTTTTAGACCTAATTTATGTGTTTTCTTACAAAATTAGCTTTTGTCACTCTATATCACTTTGTAAAAGTCTTTGCCTCTTTCTTTGTAATTCCCCACCCCCATTTATCACCCTTTCTGGGGCTATAATACTCCATTACGTTAATATTTTATTATTTTCCTAGACCTTCTTAGGGGCATGTCCTCATATGCCATATTTTTAAAGTATCACAGTGATAGAGTCATTGAAAATTTCATCCTAAGGAATAAGTGAGTAGTTGAGGCAAGGCTTTGGTTCTAGTATTAGTAGAAGACAGGAAATTTTGGTAAATGGAGGAAAGGAGATTTCTAATAGATAAATTGAGTTTATAGCGCATTTTCATTTCAGTCTAGTAAACATTTATTAAGCTGTGAATTAAAGTTAAGCTCATCCTAGCTGTACCATTTGCTACCTAGGTAATCATAAGCAACTCACTTAATTTTTCTGGGCCTCATTCCTTCAGCTTTCAGATGAGGAGGTTCCAGGATTACAGGTATCAGAAGGGGCTTCAGTAGACGTTATAGAGATGTAAATAGTTTTAACCCTTCTAGGAGCATACACTCTGAGACAAACAGCATTAACATGAAATCATGTAAAAAAACATACAGATGAGGAATAAGATGCAAGATAAATACAGATAATGAACAGATAACACGTGGCTTGTACAGAGCATTTGTTCATTCAGCAAATATTTATTCAGCTACGTGCAAGGCACTGTAGGGAATACAATGAAGGATGTTTATCAGATCTGCAGATGGCACAACACCAGGAGGAGCAGGTTTAGGATCTAAAAAGTTCTTGATGGGTTAGAGTGATGGAACCTAACAAGATGAAATTTGGTGTAGGGGTAAATATGAAGTTATAACATTTAGGTTCAAATAAGTCAGCTTCACAAGTATAAAATTCTAGAGGTGCAGCTAGCTAGTTAGCAGTTTAAAAATGATTTGGGATTTTAGTGAATTACAGACCTCATGAGACAATTGTGTGACATGAAAATATGTGACAACAGACTAAGGTTATATTGAGAGTCCTAGAATCCAGGGCTAAGGAAATGAGATTGTCCTGATCTAGAATACCTGTCACCACTGGGGGTATCCTTCCCCCTTTGCCTAGACTGTTTTGACTGCTCCCATGACTTGGATAGGTTGTCCACAACTTTATTCCTTCTGATGAGATGGAGGACCTCCAGGCCTTAGCCTTCCATTGCCTCCTAAAGCCCTTCCTCTGTCTTGAAGTCCCTTGGCTCAATTATCTGACCTACTTACATAAGCCAAGGACCCCTAAACCTTGCCATTGGCCCTGGAGCTGAACTCCCTTAGGAACTTCCTGTCTCCTCAACTGCCCTGTAGTTCACCTTTCTTTTACTTGTTATCTCCACCAATTAGACTATGAGCTGCTTGAGAGTGGGATCCATCATAGCCTTTTCTATTTGTACTCCCAGTGCATAGTGTTGACATGTAGGAAGCACTTATCAATGCTTTTTCATACTTTCTTTTTTCATTATTGGAAAGCATGGGGTGGAGCCAAGATGGCAGAGTAGAAAGACACACATACGCTAGCTCTGAACCCACAGCCCATAAAATATCTGTAAAAAAGAACTCCCAACAAATTCTGGAGCAGCAGAAGCCACAGAACAACGAAGCAGACGAGATTTCTGTTCCAGAGGGCCCTGAAAACAGACACCAAAGGTCCTCGTGCTGCAGACCCAGAGCCGAGCCCAGCCCTGCCTTGGCCGCGCGGCACCAAGAGGAGCAGATCCGAGCAGGCTTCAGGGACAGAATCTCCAGCCGCCGCGCAGGTCCTTCCACCCACGGGCTCCAAAGGTTGATGAGAGGGTCTTCTCGGTGTACTGAGAGGGGAGTGGGGTGCCTCTGTAACTCAGGCCCCTTTGGGAGGCAGCAGCGGAGGCGGGAGCAGACCAGGGCTCCCCAAACAGGCAGGAGCCTGGATCCATTGTTGAAGGTCTCTGCATAAAGCCCCTGAGGGAACTGAGCCCTGTGAGGAGGCCCTGCCCCCACCTGAGCACCTGAACTTAATCTCACACTGAATGGCAGCCCCACTCCCGCCAAAAGACCTGAGGCTGGGAAGCAGCATTTGAATCTCAGACCCCAAGCACTGGCTGGGTGGATCTGGAGGCGAAGTGGGTGTGAAGAGAATATTCAGAAGTCAAGTCACTGGCTGGGAAAATGCCCAGAAAAGGGAAAAAAATAAGACTATAGAAGGTTACTTTCTTGGTGAACAGGTATTTCCCCCCTTCCTTTCTGATGAGGAAGAACAATGCTTACCATCAGGGAAAGACACAGAAGTCAAGGCTTCTGTATCCCAGCCCACTCAATGGGCTCAGGCCATGGAAGAGCTCAAAAAGGATTTTGAAAATCAAGTTAGAGAGGTGGAGGAAAAACTGGGAAGAGAAATGAGAGACATGCAAGTAAAGCATGAAAAACAAGTAAACACCCTGCTAAAGGAGACCCAAAAAAATGCTGAAGAAAATAACACCTTGAAAAATAGGCTAACTCAATTGGCAAAAGAGGTTCAAAAAGCCAGTGAGGAGAAGAATGCTTTCAAAAGCAGAATTAGCCAAATGGAAAAGGAGATTCAAAAGCTCACTGAAGAAAATAGTTCTTTCAAAATTAGAGTGGAACAGATGGAGGCCAATGACTTTATGAGAAACCAAGAAATCACAAAACAAAACCAAAAGAATGAAAAAATGAAAGATAATGTGAAATATCTCATTGGAAAGCGTGACCTGCATCAAGGGTAATGAAAGGATCGTTCTAACCAAGGGCTTAAAGGAATTGGTGATGTATAGGTTAGAGAAGAGAAGATTTTGGGGAACTGGGGTACACCTGTGGACATATGAAGAGTTATCCCCTGGAAGAGTTATTAGACTGGTCCTGTTGCAATCCTGATCTAGAAGCAAAGGTTGCTTCTCAGGAGCTGCATGTTGGCAGGGAAAAAGCTGCCTGGTTCACTTCTTGGGGATGTCATAAGGAGGTTTCTTGTTCAGGTATAGATTGGACTCAGTGGTTTGGCTCTAAAGTCCTGTGATTCTCTGGCTTCTAATATTCTTTCCAGCTTTAAATCTATGATAATCTGAAAACTCTATAAACATTTTTTTTTACCAGTCCTAGAATACTTGTAATTCTTCCTATGTGTTACAGTAATGTTGCCTCTACTAATTAATGGTGATCAATAGTGGCCTGAAGAAATGTGCAACTAGTCCCTTAGTGACGTAGTTGGATGATAGAAGTTTGCGTAGAGGATTGGGTTTTGGTTTTTTTGTTTGTTTGTTTGTTTTTTGTTCTTTTGTGTGTGCTTGGGGTTTTTTTGTTTGTTTGGTTGGTTTTTAGGTTTGAAAAGGTAGTATTCGTGAGGGGAGCTGTAGCTCATCTCTTGGCCAGAAATTCAGTTAGTACTTCACATTTGCTTCTGGTTGCCTGGGTGCCTCCTTTGAAAAACAAAAATGTTTCATCTGGTCACTGTACTGCAGTGGTTTATGTAAAATAATAAGTCTTGCATACCCCAAGTACAGTGCTCAGCTGTGTAGAGACAGTTGTTTGGGAGGGGAAATAATTTGGGTTACAGTAAGTGCTTAAGTTTTCTCTTATGATATTTCTTCCTATAATACTGTCAAGTTTAAGAAGGGAGCTGGATTTAGAGTACAAAGACTTGGGTTCAGATCCTGATTCTGCCACTTTTACCTGTGTGATCTTAAACAGGTTATTTAACCTTTCTTGGCCTCCATTTCATCATCTGCAAAATGAGGTTGTTAGACTACATTAGATGACATAGAAGGTACATTTTAGCTCTATAATTTCTGTTTTTCATTAAAGTGCTCTCCCTGTTGGCTTTTGGTATTTGGTTTATTGAGAATTGTCTTAAAGAGGACTTTTCTAGGGACTTATCTTTTGTATATTAGGTAGTATGTCCTTGCGAGACTATCTGGTATCTGTCTAGGATAGGCCTCCCTGTTCTATGCTATGTTTCATATTAATAGAAACGATCATTTAATAAATCTCTCTCTCTCTCTCTCTCTCTCTCTCTCTCTCTCTCTCTCTCTCTCGTTGCCTCTATGGAGGAATTTTTTTTAACATACACATGGCAAACCTTGGTGGAAGAGGATAGCATGGCTCTACTGAGTCAATTTCATTTTGTGGAATCAACAGACAACAAACCTAAGGATCTTCTATTATCTTCCCCTTTCAGTTAGTTATGCAACAGGATGATAATGGACTGCTGCAGAAAATTATCTGCCAAAGCCTGCCTTTGTTCCCTTCTTTACTTATGGAAAAAATAAAATCAGATAAATTTAAACCAAAGCTTTGGGTTAAAAAAGATTCTTCTTATACCATGCTTACATTGGAAGTCAGCTGGCTCAGATTCTTGGTTCCTGAAAGCTCATTTTTAAGTCTCCGATGAGGGAGGAAGACAGAGTGAGACAGACAGATAGATGCTACTCTTAATGCCAGGGAGACAGAGCCTGGCAGCTTCTTTTTCCTGGACATTAGGACTGAGTATCATACCCTCAAGTACTAGGGTCACTAAGAACATCCACTTTCAAATTTAGGAGAGCCAGAGCCTCCTGAGTCAGGTGTTGAATATTTAGCTGTTCAAAGTGGGTTGGTTTCTTTTGTGTGTAGTTCCCTTCTGTCATCTCCATGACAAGCAAGAAAGGCAGGGTTCCTTCTGAAGCCAGAGCTGACTTTCTGAATGCAGAAGCTGTCTTCCCTTGCTGGCCCTCTGCCCTTTCTGAATCTGGGATCAGAGACCTTTTGGTGATAAGCCTGGGTGCAATCACGCTCTGACTTAAAGTGAGCACAAAAGGTCAGACTCTCATCTGAAGTTGCAGATCGAAGACCAAACCAGTCTGGCTCTGGGTTCATTTAACTGCAGATTTCACTGGTGTTCTGCTATCGGGAACTGATTCTGCCCTTTAGACTGTTGTCCTGAAAAGTTCTCCTAGACACAACCCAGAGCCAGAGCAAAGTTTCTGTTTTCTGATAAATGGCATTCTATACCCAGATCTCTCTTTGGGTGAAAATCAAAGAAAACTAGGCTTGGAACAGAAGTCCTGACAGTATTGGCAATGATCTTGGGGTTATAACAGTTTAAGAAAAGATCATTATCTCTTTGTACCCAAATCATGTTGGCAGAGGATTCGACAGTTCCTCAAGATCTGATAGTCCTTAGGAAAAGGAATTTAAAGGGGGCTGTGTAAATTAATTCAAATAAAGCAGGTTTTTCTTAGATCTGGAAAACCTTTAAAGATAGAAAATATTTCCTGGTTACTGGGCTTTGGGATGGATGTACCATTAAATCCCAGGTAGAGTCATGATTTAGTCAATCCACAAGGATTTACTTAGGCATTTATGTGCCATGCACTGGACTGAGCACTGAGGGATACAAGTACCTAGAATTAATAATGCCCCCTTGCCAAGAGCTTATATTATAATGGGAAAGACAGCAAGGAAATATAAAATTGTCAACAGGATAAATGTAAAATTTGTAAAGTTAATACACACAAATAGGGGCAAAGTATGTACTACTGACCTGGCCCTCTGGGTGCTTGGGTATACATACTTTAGAGAAGAGCAACCTGGTAAGATTCGGCATACCTGCCACACGTGTGGGCTGCTGAGATGTCTGGTAGTCCTTTGTGGCTTGTTAGGGGGCATTTTCCTGATTCACCCTTGTGTCAGCCATGGGACATTAGAAATTAGAGAAGAGTATGGCATGGCATATGTGTATGTTGTGGGGGGAATGGATGCAGAGGGTTTGTGAAACTCATATTAAAGAGATAAGTGTTCTTGGTGGCAAGACCAAGGGCTGATGCTTTAGAGTGATATTTCCTTTCAGAGAATTAAGGGGAATGCATTACTGATATATTATGTAAAAGAGACCAATGGAAGGCATTCTGTATCAAAACACTCATTTACCCCATAGTATGTTCAGCTCCCTAGGGCCCAGGAACACAAAGTCAAGAGGGGAAATTCCAGTGTACTGGAGTCTTCAGTTCTTCTGAGGGTGTAATTTTTCCATTTCCTGTCCTGGAAGAGGGGAAGCCCTATCAGAGGAGAAGTTTGCTTCCTGTTCCTTAGGCATCAAGAATTGTTGTTTCTTTTTTTAAAAAGTTGTTATTTCTCTTCTTGCTTGGATAGGAGATTAGGGAGAGTATCAGATTCTAAACTGGGTAGATTTTGAGGGAAATGTGAGTAACCCTTGTTCCTCACAATTCTTAATAGTAGGAAGGCTTGCTTTTTGTGCTTTTGAATCCCCATTCTCCCTATTCTGATTTTTTTGGGGGGTGGGGGTGGCATGCTGTATCAAACTGTGAATGTTATTTCCTCCCTCACTTACCTCTGTAAAATTTGAGAAATGGATTCCTAGACCTGACTTCACAGACTCCTGCCCAGCTTTAGAGAATCTTTTGACCTTCCTTGGATATGGGGGTTAAGAGGTCAGTGAATAGGGAATGACATCAGTGAGAATACCCATAGAACAGCTAGGTCCTCTTTACTTCTCATAGTATGTGACCCATTCTGCCCTTTAGTTGCCCCATGTAGAACAACAGTGGCATCCAGTGGCCACTTTGGTCAGCAGTGACCTTGCTTCCTTTCTGGGTGTCTCCCCTTCTCCCTCTCCCACCCCCCAACCCCCCCATCATCACCCTCCTCTCTTCTGCTCTAGGAGAAAGTTTAGTCCTTTGGTTTTCTCTAATCTGAAAACCAAGTGAATCATGCCCCTGGGTGGAAAAGGATTGTGTAAGATTTCTTAGTTTTGGTTTTGGGGCATCTAGGATCTAGTATGAACTATAAAGAGATGAGAAAAGTCAGAGAAGAAAAGGGAGTGGTAGAGGTTGGAGTAAGGAGGAGTTCATGACCCTAGAGTTGGCCCAGGAGAGCCAGTATGGGAGCTACCACTCCTGCTGCTCTTCCTGATTCCTGGTTCTTAGTCTTCGAGTGGGTGAGAATAGGGGACCTGTCTGTTCTCTCTACCCCTATTAAAGCCCCATTGATTATTCCCCTTAATAAATAGTGACAATTTAAGGGGAAGTAGCTCAGGCCCTGGAATTTTTGCAGAATTTTAAATATCCTGCTGTTTATCTAAGTCTCTTATACATGTCAAAATCAGAGTGATTTGATGAAGCTTACACAGAGACACATCCTTGTGTTCTCTTTTTACTTTATGGTTGCCAAGTAATAAGCCTAGTTTTCTACATGGGGGTTGCCCCTTGTGAATGCAAAATTACTCTGTTGTTTCTGTTTTCCCTAGAATCCCGCATAGGGCTCTTAGAACAGACTTGGTTACATTGCAGAAGTTACCACATGTGAAGATTCTTAGGAAAGTTTGAGCTAGCATGACCTCACAGCCTCTTCAAGATGCCTCCCTGACATCATCAGTTCGGAGAGGCTCTTGGGTCCCTCTGATGAGCTTCTTCCAGCTGTAACGGGAACTAAACCAATGTTCTTCCCTTCCCTTCCCTTCCCCCCTTTCTCTAGGAGCTTGCATCCGAGAAGTCAAAGGCGGCTGCTGGGGAAGCCAATGTGAAAAAACAGCTCTTGGCCAGGGAGCAAGAGATTTTGGCTGTACAAGCCCGCATGAAAGCTAGTTACCGGGACCACGTGAATGAAGTGCAGCAGCTGCAGGGGAAGGTGAGGCATTTGTCAGGTTGCAGGGCAAAGAGCCTTGGGCCCTAGGGGGTTTGAGTGATCCTGGGTTCAGACTAGGACCAAAAATCCATTTTTGCTGGGATGGTTTTTGTTATGGCCCAAATACCAGGGTCTCTTCTAAAAAAGGTAGGAGAATGGGGTGTAGGGGAGAATTGGAAGGATTTGGATGATTGCATTCATTTTACAGAAAGGGAAAGTGGGGCTAAAGGAATATAGGATCTGAAAACTTTCCTGGAAAAAAGGTGAGGCTGTCACCTTGGGAAGCATCAGGGAGTCACACTCTGTCACTAATTTGCTATATGACCTTGAACCAATCACTGAATAAATCTGAGCTAGTTCCCTCCTTTCAGAAATGGGGACAATAATCCCTGTGTACCTATCCCACATAGTGTTGTGGAGAAAATCAGCTGAGGTAATGGATATATAAGTGCTTTGGGAAATGGAAAGCATTCTGATCTTTGTGGAGAGAGGGTGAGGTTCAGCAGTGCCTCTTTCAAGTTCAGGAGTTGTTAGAAGATGAACTAAGAAGGGCCGAAAGTCCTATCTGTTCTGTTCCATTCTTGACACTACTATCAGCTATAGATGTTTTCTTTCAGCTGGATCTCTTGCAGTGATAATGGGTCAGGAAAAGGAGAGAGAAATTTGTCTTCCTTTTGAGCAAAGTTTTATTGGTTTGTGGTAACTTGTTTTATCTCCTATAATACAAATTTCAAACTGTAAACCACAGAAGGAGTGAAGCAAGGAGTGTTTCTGAGGCTCTAGCCTGAATTTTTTCTAATAGCCTGAGAGGGCTATGGTGAAAAAGTTTGGAAGTAATGAGGAATGAGAAATAAATAGATTTTTTTAAAAAGTCTAATTTAAGGACTCTTAAGAGAGCTGTATTCTGTGGCCCAGATTCCATAGTGCAGAAAGCAAGTTTTGGTGTGAGTTTGGGGGCCATATCCTCCCTCAGGCATTGTTGACTGATGCTCTTCCACCTGCTAAAATTCATTTTCAGATTCGAAGTCTTCAAGAGCAATTGGAGAATGGACCAAACACGCAGTTGGCTCGATTACAGCAAGAGAACTCAATTCTGAGGGATGCTTTGAACCAAGCCACCAGTCAGACTGAGAGCAAGTAAGCTTCGGTGTTCACTGATAAGAAGTAGAAACTTGAATACACTTGCTGAGTGTCCATGTGATCACACTAAACCAGGGGTTCTTAACCTTTTCTGTGTATTGGCACACTTTGGCAGCTTGGTGAAAGCCTACTGACCCCTTTTCAGAGCAGTATTTAAAAAAAAACAACAACTCATAATTGCAGGATATGTTAAGTTTCAATTAGAGAATAGTGGAAACAAAGGTGTGATTTTTTTTTTCCCATAAAAATTCAGACTCCCTAAAATCTATGGACCTTTGTACCTCAAGAACCTCTGCACTGTGTAAAAAATGAATCCCTTCCTTGGAGGTCAAGAGAGGGAAGGAGAGCGTTTAGTAGATCTTGTGTACATTAGCTTTTTCTTGTGAGGGCACTCACTATTCCTGTACTAGTGATCATGGACATGAGCTGTGCATAGGGTCAGCTTTTCTGTTTCTTCCCCATCAAGTTTACTCTTAGTGTGAATTCCTTCTCCTAGCTCTTTATGTATGTGGCAAAGCTTTGATAATGTTACAAATGAAGGCTGGAAGAGGGAGATCATGTCATTTCCTGTGGCCTAAAAGTTGAGTTTTTGGACCTTGATCTCTTTTCACACCATGGATAACAGTTTGTTAGGTGCCCTCTGTGTTGCTAGGAGACACTGACATCTTATAGAGATTTTTCCCCATGGCAAATAAAGGACTTTTCCCATATGTAACTAGATAAGATCCTCATAATAGTAAACTTTATTAATGTCCCCATTTAATAGAATGAAATTCATCAAAGCAGAAATAAAAAGTTAAGCTACATTTTTTCATTTTCTCTTAACTTAAAAAAATTTTTTTTTCAGTGAACAAAATCTATATCTCTTTTTCCTCTCATTAGGAAAAAGAAAAGAAAAAACCCTTGTAATATATGCATAGTAAAACAAAACAAATTAAACATGTTCAAAAAACAAGTGCCACATTTTGAAACCCAAGTTCATCTCCTCTCTGTCAGCAAGTGAATAGCTTTCTTCATCATCACTCTTGGAATTGGGGTTGGTCATTGTGAATCAGAGTTCTTAAGTCTTTCAAAGTTGTTTTTCTTTATAATTTTGTTCCAGATTGTGTTCATTTCATTCTGTATCAGTTCATACAAATTTTCCCAGGATTCTCTAAAACTGTCCCTTTTATCATTTCTTACAGCACAATAATTATTCCACTACAAGAAGTTAAAACCTCTTTAGAAAAACTACACATATGTAGCCTATATTAAATTGCTTGCCTTCTCAGTGGGGATGGGTGGGGAGGGAGGAAGGGAGAGAAGTTGGAACTCAAAGTTTTAGGAATGAATGTTGAGAATTGTTTTTGCATGCAACTGGGAAATAAGAAGTACAAGGTAAGGGGGCATAGAAATACAAGGTAAGGTAAGGGGTTATAAAAGTCTGTCTTGCCCTACAAGAAAAGAGAGAAGATGGGGATAAAGGAAGGGAAGGGTGTGATAGAAAGAAGGGTAGATTGGGGGAAGACATAATCAGAATGCATGGTGTTTTGAGGTGGGGGAAGGGGAGAGATGGGGAGAAAATTTGAAACTCAAAATCTTATGGAAATGAATGTTGCAAACTAAAAATAAATAAACAAATTTGGGGGCGGGGGGGGAGAGAAAAAGAAGTTAAAACCAGGACTGAAAATACATTCATTTGCATAATTTGTTGTTATTTTTCAAATAGGGGCCCTTCTCCTTTAGGGTCTAATTCTTTACCACCACAAAAAGATCTGCTTTAAGTATTTTTGTACATATAGGTTTTTTCCCCTCTGTCTTTCATCTCTTTGGGGTATAGGCCTAGCATTGATACTACTGTGTCAGTAGATATGCACAGTTTCGTAAATTTGAGGACATGGTTTCAAATTGGTTAAGCAGCTTTTCAAAGGCCTTAGTTAATGATTAATGCTGTAGAAGGTCTGAACTCTCTGTCCAACTAGCTTCCTGACAGTGAGTTTTCCAGCATAATCCTCAGCTCAAATAATTCGATTTTCATCTTTATTTGTGGATAATTGAACTCAGAGGTGGACACAGTACTTACTCAATGTATTATTTTCTTAGCCATGCAAGTTATATCTTCTTATCTGTTACCAAGCACTGTAATAGAAAAGAAGATGTAACTTGCCAAGCAGTTATTTTTTTCCCTATAAGTTGTATGGCTAAGAAAATAACACATTGCATGCCTCTGAGTTCAGCATTTAACTTTGTTGTGGTAAATGGCAATTTTATTAAACCAGTATATGTTTGCCTGAGCAATATCTGCACTTCTATTCAGAGACATTTTAAGGTAAAGTACTTTGTAGTGATTGATTCTGAGATACTGACACTTGCTCCCATTTACTTAGCTGTCTTTATGGGTCCAAGGAGTGTGACAAAACTAGTAGAAGACTGACATATTTGAACATGAAATGGGAGGGAGAAATCCCTCAAAATGTCCTTCTTTGTGCTTAGAGAGAGTGGCTATGTTAGATGATGAGCTGCTGGGCTTAGTTCACTCCTTGGTGTTCCTCATGGTGAGGAGGGCCCTTGTAAAGCTGTTTCTATCTTGAGTTCCTCTGTGTATGTCATTCTCTTCTTCCATGTTTTACTTGTTGATCTTGAATCTTTATGCTTGCCATTTCCTGAATAATGACAAATAGAAGATAAGAGTTTTAGGCAGAGGAACTCTGGTTCTTCTCCCATGCCTTGAATGTTACCTCTGTTTCTCTCTATGCTTATGCTTCAAAGCAGAGAGGAAAGTATGTCACTCAATTTTCCACTTTGGGTCAGATGCCTTTGTGTGGGGCAGTGGTTCTTAACCTGAGGCTCATGAATTTTCTTTTTAAAATATATATATTATGTATCACATTATACATTATAATATATAATGTTTATATGTAATTATAGTATACAATATAATATTCTATTACTTATACTATGTTATTCATATATTTAATATATAGCTATTTTAAAATAACTGTTTCAGTAGAATTGGTTTCCTTTTTAATTCAGTGTTTTTTTATTTTATGCTGGTAAAACCATTCTTTTTTCTCCTTCTTTTGTTTTGAGACTTGGTCTTCCTATCTCACCAAGATGAAAATTGAATGGATAGTCATAGGTCTGATGACAATACTGATTTGCATGGAATCCTCTACCTATAACATTTTTCAGATCTGGATTGATTTGCTCCTTTTTTAATCCTCTACTGGTTGGGTCTTACGATATTGACACTGGCCTTAGTGTAAACAGCTGATTGGCTTTAGCCCTTTTGCAACTCAGAACTCCTAAACTCAAGCAGTCTACCACCTTCAGCAAGAACTTCAGGCATGGGTTATCATTGCTAGACCTAAAAATATCATCCTAAGAAGGGTCTAATTGTCTACTCTGGTTGATGATTTTTCCTTAAAGTTTGTCAGATGTCAGGTTTGGGGGAATTTTTTCCCTTGGCTATAATTTTCTATGGAGAGGGAAAACCTTAGGAAGAGAGCTACACATGGCCTCAAGGCTGCAAGGTCCCCTTCCCAGACTACCAAAGATGTCCATGACACAAAAATGTTAACACCTAGTCCAGGTAGTCACAGAACCCTGTGTTTAGAAAAGATGCCAAGATGGTGTTTACTCCAGTGTCTGGCTTTCTCCAACTTATTCCAGTTGGCTAATTCTAGAGCCTAATCTGAAAGAGCTCCAGGGTATTCTATCACCTGGAATCACAGAATACTAGAGCTAAAAGGATCTCAGCAATCGGTCTAATCTGTGATGTAATGGGAACAGTACTAGACTCTTTGAGCTTGATTCTTCTAGTTTTCTTGGGCAGGTTATTTCCTTTGCCGAAAGCTTCATTTATCCTTATGTAAAATGGAGGAGTTGGACAAGACCAACCCAAGGGTACCCTCTCCACGTCTTAGAACCCTATGATTCACTGGTTCTAGGCTAACTAGCCTTATTCAGTCATTTATTTATTTACTTATCATTAGGAAGTTCTTCCCTCTGTTTAATTTTCCTATTTAGGGCTGAATTTAAGGGCAAATTTAAGTTTTATCTGTAAAGTGTGATATTTCAAAAGTATAAACAAAAATGTTACCAATTTGATATTGCAGATATTTTGATTATAACATGCCTTTCTAGCAATAAGGGTATGTAATAATGCATCCATTATAGGTAAATAATAATATCCATGAAATGTGTCTACTCTAGTTATTGATTTTTCCTTAAAGCTTGTCAGATGTCACCTTTGGGGGGATTTTTTCCCTTGGCTTCTGTGGAAAGGGAAAACCTTAGGAAGAGAACCAGTTTCTTCATTTTAATTTCATATAGGAGAATGCAGTCTTTTAAGTTTTTTCCCCTGTTTCCTCTAGTTTAAAACGCATTCTTTAACTTTTCCTTTTGGGTTTTCAGTGGATAATCCATCCTGATGAACTGTATGTTGTTGAGTTGGGCTTTTAAATTTTTCCTTTTTTATTATGAACTTAATTTTTAATAAACAAACATTTCAGTATGCGAAGATGAAGAAGACAGAAGCTCGTATAAGAAATTAGAGACTTCTATAAAATGTTTTTTTAAGATATGCTTATATGTAACTTTAACTTTTTTCAGCTATTTTTCTTCCCTCTCTCCATTTTATTGATATCTTTTTATTTCACACTATCTTCATTTTTCAATATATCCCTACCCTTCATCCTTGTAATCTAGCCATTATTTAAATAAGGACAAAAAAGGTAGGAAAACAACCAGTTTAACAAAACTAATATGTCATCCTTGGCCCCACAACCTCTTCAAAGAAAGGAGAGAGGTGCCTTTCCCCCCCAGCACCCAACTATTCTCTGGGACGAAGTTTGATGGTTATAAGGACACAGCATTGAGTTTGAGTTTCGCCCCCCCCCCCCCCCCCAGCCTCCTTTCCATTTATGGTATTCTAGTCGTGTTTGTTTTCCTGGAAACTGTATGTTGTGTAGATGGTCTGGTGACCTCTTTGGGAGTCAGTATTTGGGTTTTGATCCCAATTCTGCGATTGAATGTTTGTATGACCTTGGACAGTTCATTTTTCTGCTTTTCTCTCTTTTCTGTCTTCCCTGGTATTCCCCCTGCTCTTCCCCAACCTCTTTCCTCATCTGGAAAATCAGAAGATCTAACAGAGATAATCTTTAAGGTCCTTTCCAGCTTTCAAGTTCTGTGATTCTATGAGTATTTCATGAGACCCTTCATTAGTCCTCTTTTCTTCAGCTCAGAAAATTAGCTGAGGAAGTGGGAGATGTGGAGTAACAAAGTACATTCTGCATTAATGCCTAAGTGCTTTACAATTCAGGAAAATACATCCCTGATTGCAGAGGTTGTTTGCACAGTGAGGAAAAATGAGAACATGAAGGCTTTGTCACTTCTCTCCCCTCTGAATGTTTAGAAAATCCCAGGATAGCTCTCATGGAATTGAGCCTTACTGATGAACACACATTTTGGATTTTTTTTTGTTTTGTTTTGCTTTGTGTTCCCCCATGGTGAAAAGTTTTTTTTTTTTTCCTAAACTTAGAGAATTCTAAAATATAGTCCATTTGTCACAAAAAAATCTTTTTAGATTTAACTTTTAAAAAGCTTTATCAGTACTTTTTGTTTTTCTGTTACATTTACACTCTTTCTTAACATCAGTGTCACTTCTTAATTATTTCCTCCTCCCAATAAAACCCTCCTTATACGTAAAAAAGTACAGTGAGGTAAACAAACTGACATTTTGATTCACCATCTACTATGTTTGACAAGAGTAAGCCTCCATCTCCTTTACCACCTTTCTATTGAGAAGTGGGAGGTATTTGATAACCAGACTTTTGGAATCTAGATCAGTCATTGCATTGATTTGAGCTTTGATATCTTCTAGTGTTTTCCATTACATCATTGTTGCCATTGAATTACACTGTTTTGTACAGTGCTACATGTTTCATTTGAGAGAACTGGCTTTTGTAAGTTTCCTATAGCATAGTGAAAGTTAGCTGGCTCATAGAAGTATTCACTTTTTAAAATTAATTTATTTTTCAGTGAACAAAAATAGATTCCCCTCCCCAATTGAAGGAGTGGAAAATCCATGTAAAATATGTGTAGTCAAGCAGAAAAAATTTCTGCATTGACTGTGTCCAAAACAATATGTCTCATTCTGTATTTTTGAGTCCATCACCCTGTATTTAGGAGGTCTTAACAGTATTCACCATCAGTCCTTAGGTAATCATGGTTGATCATATCAGAATTCTTGTAGCTTTCAAAGTTGTTTGTTCTTACAGTGGTTTAGTTGTTATATAAATTTTTCTCCTGGTTTTGTCACTTCACTCTGAATCAGTTCCTATAAGTCTCCCCAGATCTCCCTGAAACTATCCCCCTTATGCCACAATAGTCTTCCATTACAGGACTCTTCGCTTAACGAGCTAGTCAGTGTCTTGGAGAAAAATCATGAGAGGCTGAGTCAGGTATGGACCACTTTACATTTTCCAACCAAGCCCTTCATGTTTCACTGGAATTCTGTTTTGTTGTTATTGTTTTGTGGTGGGGGGAAGAAGAATTGGTTTTATTAGCCTAGGAGTTTCAAGCAGCTTGGCTTGTAATGACGCACTGAACTCTCCTTCTGATCCAAGATCATAATTGTCTTTCAGGCAGAATGCCGAACTGGCCAAGCTCAGGCAAGAGTGCAGTAAGCTCACAAAAGAAGTGGCTGAAAAGTCCGAGGCTGTGCAGCAGGAGGAACAGCAGAAGAAGAGTTTGGAGAGCAAAGCCACAACGTTAGAGAAACAGGTCCACCAGCTACAGGTGAGGCATGGGCCAGGTGCCTCCCATGGGTTGGTTTGGGGGCCCCTACTCAGCGAGTGGTGAGGAGCAATGTTGTGGCCTTTCTGCGCTTGGGACCACTGATTCTTTTTCCAGGAACCCTGTTGGAATTGATCCAGTCTGTTCACCCTGACTCAGCCCTTCTCCTTTGTGATGAATGAAGTGCACACAATGGCTGGAGGCATAGCTGGACAGTATTAAAAAATTAGCATATTAAATTAATTAATATTATTAAAATATTAGCATATTGGCCACCTCTTTTTAGGCATGGGACCCTGGACAATGCCTACTTAGGCCCAGATTCTCTTTGGGGACTAATTGGCTGTGGAGGCATGACTTCTTTTTTGAAGAACCTGGCTTATTTTCACCCACTTGAGTAAGCCCTATTTTTGTGGGGGCAGATTGCTTCAGAATACAGTCCTTTCCAGCTCAGAAGTATTTGACCATTTGACCATTCAGAAAAATGACAAGAATAATGCCAGTCACTTCCTCCTGAATTTGATATGATCTCATCCACATTAATTAGGATACTTCCCTTCTGAAGACTTGTATCTGAAAAGTAGAAGCCCCATATGCAACTTGGAGGTGGAAACAGATAATATTTAGAGTATTAACTCAGGTGTGGAGAAAACCTTTCTGATATGCCAGTTTTTTTGCTTGGGTTTTTAGACAAAATTAAATTGCTATCTGCAGTGCTTTTGGTCCTCTTTATGTGGGATCATCAAAGCATGAGTGACAGAAGGTGCTTACAGCAGCTAGGTGTATTTGGGAGAACTTACTTCTGGTATTCTGCTGCCTAATTAACTAGGTGACCTTGGGCAAGTCACTTAACCTCCTTGGGCTTATTTTTTCCTTATCTATTTTCCTTTTCCTTATCCTTATGTAAAATGAAAGGGTTTGACCAAGATTTCTTCTAGCTCTGACATTTTGTGAGCCTGCCTGGTGTATTTGAAGTTTTCCTTTTTCTAATTTTTTTTCCCTGAAGAGAAGAGTGTCATTTGTCATGGTTTTTTGTTCCTGGTAGTATGTGTTTCCTTCTTCCTAAATTTAAATCTGAGGTTGGGGTAGTTTACCCTTTGGGCATGACTCTGTCTTTAGTAGCTTAGGGTACTAATTTCAGGGATCATCCATTTGCCTACTTGAATGTAAAACTTTTGCTTTTCCTATTTGGAAACCATTTCCTTCCTCAATTAAAGCTTCCTGCTATGGAGACTTAAGTTTCCTGGGATCTGAGTAGATATGAGCTCTCCATGGCTGGAGTTTTTTTTACATTTTCAGCATCTCTAGTAATCTCATCATATTATATCTTCCTCCTTCCTGGCAAGAATACAGATCTCTGAGAGGGAAGGAGGCTGCCTCTGAAACCTGACTCTGTCTCTGACTGCCAGTACTGTGGAATCTATTGAGAAGAAAGCTTTTAGTCGATGAACTGAAGTTTTGGAAGCATGAGGATTTTTTTCAGTATCTGAGAGGCTTCTTGCATGCCTGTCTCACTGAATTATCTTACTATTATAAGGCATCTCATGGTCTAACAACATTTATATTTGAATCCATATCTCATCAAGGATTTATTAAGTGCCTCTTTATTCCAGGCACTGAGGATTCATAGACAAAAATTAAACAGTCCTTTACAGCCCCTATGTCCCTCTTTTTCCCAAAATGAAGACATTTGCCCCACTCCTTTAGGCTTCCTGTACTATTCTCAGTGCCTGGTCTTTCCTAGAGTGTAACTCATCAGTTGCACCTTCCAGGATTCTGGGATGAAGCTTGCCTGGGACTAGTGACTTGAGCTCACTGAAGGTAGAGAGGTATCCTTTTACAATCACCTTATCTCGTCTAAGCGAGAGAATGATTATCCTCTCACTCTTAAGAGATGTCCCAACATTTTTCTTTGGATTTTGAAAAAATACTCTTGTTTTTAATGTTGATTTGCTCACCGGACCAGATGTTCTATTTAAAGTTAGCGCTGAATGAGTAAAAAGGCTTGGCAGCAGCTCAGAACCTCAGTAATGAAAGAATCTGATTACATTAGACTCATTTTTTAAAAAATTCCTCAGTAGTTGTGCTCAGAATAGTTGCTTCTATCTGATGTTGCCTGGGAGCATATTGTTGGGAGAGAGGTTTTCCTTGTTCCCTTCCAGGTCATCTGATGAAGAGCAGAAAAATCAACTTGTTCAGGAATTCTCAGGAAAGTCACATCACCACGTTCCTTCCTCATTTATTCCTTTGGAATTTGAGTGAAACTGTTGCACTGTCATGTTTTTATTATGAAAAATGTTTTTCATTCTAAAGTTGCACACAAACTTCCACTGTGCAGAATACATTCAGGATATAGTTTTTAAAAAATCTCTGAGGATGGTTTTGCTTATTTCCAGCCCTGCTTTTAACTCCTTGTCATTCATTGTAGAGGTCAATGTCTATTCCTGTAGTTGTGAGTGGCATTCGATTGTTTTCTTTGTGCAAGTCAGCCTTTGTCCCCTGGAATCATTTTATATAGAAAGGGAATAGAGGCTGGATTTGAGCAATACTGATTAAAAGAAAGCCTGTCATTCCATTTTAGCTCAGAATGCCTTCTTAACAAGCAGTTACTCTTTTTTTTTTTTTAAAATGTGCCTGTGATTTTATTGGTGAGACAGCCTGGGGCCTCTCAGTTTTTTGTTTTTGAGAACTGGTATATTTAGAGTTTGTTCAAACAATTGCTTTGGCTTCTTTGCCTCCTGTACTCACTCCCCTTGGCTTATTGCAAAGTTCAAGATATTATTCCAGAGATATTTACTGAGGAAACCAAGGCTCCCAACACAATTTTTTTTAATGGATGAGGCTCCCAACGCAATTTGTTTTAATGGGTACTGGGGTAAGGTGAAAGAAAATCATATTGCATGCTTTCCAAAGTTTGGAAATTTAACTTCTCCTTCGCTTTTTTTTTCTGCCCTCCATCTTCCAGGTCTCTCAAAAAGAAAAAGAAGATGCCCTCCAGAAGAGACTAGATGAAGTGAGCGGAGAGCTTCGCAAATCCCAGTCCAGCTACAAAAATCTTTTGGCAGACTTGGAGAAAGCAAAGGGAGATCAGCAGAATATTGCTGGTTAGATAATTCTATCATCTCTCTCTCCTTATATGTTAGAAAACTGAGTAGCAAAGGCAAATCAAGCTCTGTACCATTTTCCTAAGAGCAGTGTTTCCTGCTTGTTTCCAATGCCATTCAATCTATTGCCCCCATAACTTTATTTGTAATGCACACCATGCTTCCTCCCTCCAGTTCCAGCCAACTCCTTCTATGATGTAAAACTTCCAACTGGCTTTGGGATATTTTATGACTGAGAAAAATTAATCTCTCGAGTTTAGGTGTGGTCTTGACTGTTCATAATGTTCCTATTGTTACTTCTTGGCCCTATCTCAAGTTGGGAGTGGGAAAGGATGGTTCCCTCTAAAGTCAAAGAATCATAGGACTGCCATCCCAAGTGGTGAAAAAGTTCAAAGTCAGTGAGAATAGAGGGGAAGGAACTGGACTTGAAGTAGAAGCCCTGGATTTGAATCATACCTCTGTCACCTGCTATCCCTATGACTTTAGGCAAATCCCTTCAGCTCTCTCAGCTTCTGTTTCATAGGATTATCTGTTTAGAGTGGGAGGGTACCTCAAAGGCCATCTAGTTCAACACCCTCATTTTTCAGCTGAGGACCAGGGAGATTAAATAACTTTCTATTATTCAATGAAATAACGTATTTGAAATACCCCACACCTACCCTTTAACCAGCTGCATGAACTCTGATAAGATGCCTTTGAATGAGAATTCTTTCCTGAGAAGGCACAGGAAATTGATGGGACCTAAGCACTCCATTTAAACTTGACTTCAGAAGATGAACTTTTCTCAGGTCACCACCTTGAGACATCCAGTAAACTAGTGCAGAGCTCACAAATGTACGGACTTGATGAGGTTCCCACTTTCCTGATGTGAACTCTTCACATCACCGCTCCCAAGGATTCGGTATAATTTCATCAGCTTGACCTCTGCTTTGTGTGAGTGGGTGAGGATAAGAGAGTAGTTATAAATTCAGAACATTTTAGTGGGTGCTGCGGTAAGACAAGAAAATCCTATTGCATGCTTTCCTAAGTTTGGGAATTCAACTTCAATATAAAGACTACAGGGGAAAGGAGAAATCATCGAAATAAAAAATAACTTGAACTTGGAAACATTTTCACTTTCTACAGAATAAACTCAGTCATATCATCCCAGTTTGGTTTTTCTTCTCATGTGAGTGTGAATTTACCAAAGTGAAATAAGTTCTCCTGTGCCATTCTTCCAAACCAAATCAATTGCCATCCTCATTTTATATTGTATGAGTAATGGTCTGAAGCTTTTCCCCCTTCCCTTATAATTATGAAAGATAATTCCATCTATTTTCAGGGAAAAATTCAGATTAATGTTCTTCCCTGTCTGCTTATTGGCTGTAGTTTTTTGAGCAGTCAATAATAAAATCATCATCCTTTTCTCATTAGGTAGCATAGTGTAGTGGATAAAGGAGAAAGTCTGGATTCAAGAAACCTTGCCTCAGATGCTTTTACTGTGTGATTCAGGACAAGTAATTCAACCTTTCTTGGCTTTAGTTTCCTCATTTTTAAATTAGGGATAATAATGGCTCCTGCCTGACAGAGTTCTCATGAGAATCAAATTAGATAAACTATGAAAAGCAGTATTTGTAAACCTTTAAAGACTATCTAACTGCAAGTAATTATTGTATTTAAACCTCCCTATTTAAAACCTAAGCGTTTTCACTCCTTTAACTTTAACTTTAAGAATGCAGAACAGGCAAGGTGTTACAGTAGCAGATACTATATAAATTCTGGAGAGAACAGATTGGGAGTCCTTTCTTGACTATCCGACTTAATTTTCTACCCTCCTCCCTTTTTTTTCTTCTGTAGAGCTGCGTAGCAAATTACAGTCCTCTGAAACAGAGGTGAAAAGCAAGTCTGAAGAGTTGAGTAAACTCAAAGGAAAGCTATCGGAGTCCAATACGGAAAATGCAAAGCTCACAGAAAGAATTCAATCCATCGAGGCTCTTTTGGAAGCTGGCCAGGCCAAGGAAGCCCAGGTGAGGACTCAGCATCCTTTCTGTCAAGTCGACCTCCATTCATGAAAATTCAGCAAGGACTTTGGGAACCTCCTGATCGTAGATGCTCTTTCCCACTTTGGGGTTCATCATTGACATGAATTGTAGAAACCAATCTAATTTCTGCTCTCTGAGCTAGGCCCATAATAAAGAGCGCGGTGGGGGGGAATAGATTTGAGTCTTTATTAAAAGCAAAGGAAAAAAAATCTGTGTTAATGTTAATGAGTATCCATTTTGTCTTTTCACTGTAGGCTAGCCAAGCAGAGGTGGATCAGTTGCAAGCAAGGTAAGACTGAAGAGTTGAATGGTTATATGCTATCCTTCACTGATATTTTTAGGCTTCAAGTAGGGTAATCTGAGTTGAGGTAAATTTGAAATGAGGAAGGCCTCAGATTTTCAGAGTAAGTCCATTTTTAGAGGCTCCTTTTCTGTCTTCTCTGCATTGACTATCATGCTGAGGATAAATATAGGCTAAGGCTACTATGAGGATGGTGATGGGTGGATACAATTGTTTCTTCTTTCTATATAGACTGTCATGTTAGGAACAGGATTTGTTGTTACTCATACATCCCCTGGGAGGGAGAGCAGGGTAACTTAAAATTGTGTGTGTATGTGGGGGGCAATGTGGACACACACATAGGAGTAAAGCTGTACAATACTGGGTACTTGGGAGAGTTGATGAAAATTTAGGGTTATTGCAAAACTTACTTCGAGAAAAAATGTTTCAGTGATGATTTGCTCACTGGTCTACACATTTGGTACTTGGGTTTAGCCAAAGCTTGCTGGAGTGCATGATTATTTGTTTTTGTTAAGGAGATGACTTTAGTCTGGCCCAAATCAGGTGTTTTTGGTATGATCAGACCCACGGTGCTGCATTCTTTCAATACTGCCTGTCCTGCCCAAAGCATCATTCATTTAGTGTTTGTTTGGTGTTGCTAAGGGCTGGGAATGACTACACAGTAGGGCCCCCCAAGTTAATGTAACCCCAGAGTTCTTGGGGCTCATTATCTCCAGAAGCACACTCACAGGAGGTTTGACTTGGCTGGGAGAGCAGAGAGCTCCCATAGCCATATAAGTCAGTAGTGGACATCGCATATTTTCTCCATCTGTATAACACAGATGTGTCCATCAAGATTCTCTTGCTCTGACCATGACCTCTAGATGAGTCACTATCCTTCCATCTTAAATGAAGCTCACTATGTGGCCAATTTCTCCTGGCAGCCAATGTCATGAGCTATCAAAAAAACTCCCCAGAAGGCAGTGCATCTCTAACAGGAAGACATGGGACCAATCGCTTTACATTTTCCTGTCCCAGTATGTCTTATTTCAAGACACTTGGGCAAATTAGTTGAGGGGCATTTTTTGGATACTGTTTTGTGTTCAGGTTGGAATTTTGGGGCACAATGAATGTTGCTATAGAAATTATTGTTGTTTTAAAGAAGATGGATAAGGATTTTTAGGGCCATTCAGATAGAGCTGGCACAAATTTTTATCTTCAAAAAATAATTTTCCTGAAACACTTGTTTTGAGATCATTTAGGTCTGCGATTATATTAACAAATCATTGCTTATTTAGAACCTTAGGGAAAGCAAGGAAGAAGACTGAAAAGTAATCTACATTTCCTTTTGGTTTGGTTTCTATCATATTTTGTCTTTGCTGAAGAACTTTTGAGTATATATTTGCAGCAGGCAGATTTTTGTATCCTCTTCATCTAATGATATAGAGCTGATGAGGAAGGAAAAAGTGTGTGGGAGTACTGCTAACTAAGTACAGGTGAATCTAGTGTAAATTTGTGGGATATATTAAAAATATTTTTAAAGGACTGATGATAGATTTTTATGGAAAAACAACTTTAAGTTCATGCTGCTACTGTTTTTAGGAAAGAAAGACATAGATATTGTAACTGCCAGGCTGTATTAACTATATAAATTGGTAATCAGAAGTTCAGTAGATACATACTTGTGTTTTCAGTTCCAATGTCTGTTCTCCTTAGGAAGAGATACGGCTTAAATCAAAACAGCAGCTAACATAGATATAAACCAATATCAGCATTTCGCTTATGTAGAGAATAAATGTTTTTCCTGCAACATTTTCAGTCTTATTCTATTATTTTGGTTAAAAATGTCAGTATTGGCCAATTCTAGACACCATATTATACATTATTGTGTAGTGAGCATTTGTGAATTACCTTTGTTCATTGCATATTTCAAAGGCTAAATTCAAGAGTTGTTATATTAGAGTATCTATCTGTGCTTGGTTCCTCAATGTCAAGTATGTAAGATTTGTGAAATTCAAATCCAAGTTATCAAGAGGCTTTTATTTGAGAACAGACTAATGGAAATTTTGAGTATAGGGAAAGTAAAGTCTGTGAGCATATGTGATTGAAGTCTACACAAGTATAAAGACAGGGATGGTTCATCTTTGGGTGTAGTCAACAAGTCTCAGAATACAAGAACCTTTATCACATGGAAGAGTTAAGTTTGGGATGATACATACATGATGAATTTTTAAGAGACACTAGAGGTGTTTGAGCTCCGTCCTGAACCATTTAAGACTGACATCATAGAAAACATCTATGTCCTTCTACCAAAGATCCTTTGTCAAAAATAGAAATTGAAATTTATGTCCATTTTTAGATTCTTCCTCACTCCCCTCCCCAACCCCCTAACTTACTGTGTAACTGAGGAAGTCACAACCTCTCTTAGCCTTTGTTTTCTTATCTGTAAAATGGGGGTAATAATAAAACCTACTGAGCAGAGTTGTTGAAAGGGTCAAATGAGATCATATATATGCAAAGCACATTGTAAACCATAAAGAACATCAGGCATTCTCATTTGAGTTGCTGCCCATTTGGAGAGTGGTCTACAGAGAAGTGACTGTTTTGGAAAAAAAGAAAATAATACTGTCTTATTCCCTTTAGGCTCAAAGAGCATGAAGCCCAAGTCACATCATTAGAAAAGGAAGCTACAGAGCTAAAGGAGGCCATCGAGCAGCAAAAACTAAAAAATAATGTAAGGGTCTACTCTGGAGGGAATTACAGGGTATGAGGGGTTGGGCTCAGGTGGCATGAGGTGAAGAGCCTGGACAAGTATTCCATACATATCTGCTCCTTGTTTTTTCAGAAATGCCCCCAACCAGCAGCCCCCAAGGGAGGAGATTTAACTCAAGGGAGTTATTTTAGCTTTTCTTGTGCATTAACCCTTACGGACTTCATGCCTCCCTAACCCTGTTCACCTTATGATTCCACCAGAATTGTTCTTCCTCTCATGTTCCTTTTCTCTTTTATGATGTAGCAGGGGGAGGTGAAGAAGAGTAGTCCTGGTTGTTAGTATCCCTTCTGGGTTTTTTCTCCACCTCATTTATCTTTAGTCCTAGTGGCAAGATTTACTGAGAATTTCTTATCAATGTCTTCATAAATCCTAGGTTCCAACCTTGGATTTATTTTTCCTTAAGAGTGTTTTGAGCCCTGATTAAAGAAGCCCTTAGGCCAGAGACAGCAGAGTGTGTGAGGTGAGCACCTACTGACAGTTTATAGTTCACTCATTAAGTATATATTCAGTGCTCACAAAGTCCCAACCACTGTTGGTCTCTGGACTTAAAAAGTCAAAAACAAAACTCTCTCTGCCCTTAAGAAACTTTCTTCTACTAGCGGAAACATGAACTCCAGGATTCCTTAACCTAAAAAATATATATTTTGGCAATTATAATTCACTACGATTGGTTCTCTTTTATAAACTTATGGTATTTTGTGCACTTTTAAAAAACATGATTCCAAGAAGGAGGACAAGAACAGAGCCTAATGCCTGATAAACACAAATGCCAAACGTATTCAAAGTAATTACAAAGTTACCCCGCAGTGAGGAGATGGTAATAATGGAGAAGGTCAGGAAAACCCCTTGTAACTAGATTGGAACTGAGCCTTGAAGGAAGGTCAGAGTTGGAAGATGTGGCCACAAGGAACCGGGTGACTTGTGCATGGCAGGGAAAACAGAAAGCAGGCATGTTCAGGAAAGCCCAGTGCGTGTTTGGGGAACGGAGCTTACAGCCTTGTGACTAGCAGTACCAGAAGAGACGTTGGGCAAAGAAGGGTGTTGCCGGATCTTGGAGGAGGGCCTTGAGAATCAGTCAGAAAATGTGGCGTTTACTTGATAGGCAGTAGAAGAGTGACCTGACCAGAACCATGTGGTACAAAGAGTAGAGGTGGGAAGAGCCAGGAGGCAGCTATTGAAATAGTCCAAGTGAGTGGGCTAGCACTGGGCTGGAGAGAGGCCCTGCTTCTTTGCCCCAACACAGCTCTGCTCTCCTGGTACCCTAACTGCATCCGTCTGTGCTGAACTTTCTTGGCATGGGGATGTTTAGAGCCACGCATTCATCTCCAGGATCTTTGTGTACGTAAGTCTGTGTCTTCAGAGAGAATGTGCCCCCAAATGCCCATTCGTTGCTAGAACGTAGCTGGAACTTGAAGCATTGTTAGACTAGAAGTCATTGGTTCTTTATGTTAGAACAAACAGCTTTATCACCTCCCTATGTCCCTGTCCTCTCTCACTCCACCCCTGCCCCTCACCAAGTGTCATTTAATGGCAGGCTCAAGCTATTAATTTATTGCAGGAGTTCTCAGCCCTATTTATGTCATGGACTCTGGCAGTTTGGTGAAAGCTATGAACTCTTCAGAATTATTTTTTTAATGCATAAAATAAAATGCATCTGCTTACAAATGCATTGCAATATAAGTGCAAAATACAGTTACCTGAATATTAAAAAACGGCATATGGGCCCCAGGTTATAAATTCTTGACATAGTACAATCTGTCATCATAATATGAAAATTTATATCTACAAGGAGAGGTGATGGAAAATCATGACAGTCATTTGAGAGGGGAGGAAAAAAATCCTTAAGCTACACTGTCTCATCCTTTTATTCCTTATACCAATATGTATTGACTATAAAAAGAATATTCTGTGTCCTGATGGCAGGCTTGGACTGTCCCTGTAATGTGTTAAGAGGCACGGTAACCATATGTTTAAGGGCTCCAACACAAGTTAAAAATGGATGGACCATAACAATGGGAAATTAGATACCCTGTCTCCTGGATGCTGCATTCCATTCCTGGGGGAAAGTAGCCTACCTAGTATCCTCTATGAGCTCATCTAGGGATCTGAAGTTGTACTTCCTGCATGTCATGGGGGTATGCCCATGGTATAAATGTGATGGAATGGCTACATTGGTCCTGACCATTGTTTCATCTCCTAGGACCTCCGAGAAAAAAACTGGAGAGCCATGGAAGCTTTGGCATCTGCTGAAAAAGGATGTGAGGAGAAACTGAGTTCTTTAACCAAAGCAAAGGTTAGATGAGTTTCATGTTCAGTTTCTGTCTACATTAATAATATCAAGTCTAGTTGAGCCAAATGCATTCAAAATATGTGAGATACATGCTGCCGTGGACTGGGGCTTGGAGCATCTGCTAAATTGAGTCTGTCTGAGATTATCAGAGAAATTGGTACATAAAATAGTTGAGTCTTCTTCTGTTCTCTTTTGAATGGGGAGAAAAGAGGCCTACTCTTAATTTTTCTGCCTTCCCCCGTACATGTTTATTAATGCAGGGCTCCAGTTAATTTCAGGTTCATTGGTGTGTTACAGCTAATGTTTTTAGCAAGTTATTTTGGCCCATTAAATTTACTTCCTTTGCTTACCCAAACATCCAGCAGATGCCTTTCTGTAGATTTTTTGAATTAGTCTTTTAAAAATAAGATACAAATGACTAGTGACACTTTAGGAGAAATAAAAACCAAGTCATTTCCAACCACATAGGCTTGAGTTTTATCATTTATTAATTAAACCTAATTTAATGGTATTTTCCTATAGTAACTGTTGACATACTTTTTTTGATCTTCCATTCACCAGGTCCAAGAAACTACTTTCAGAAATGAGAACTGAACTGTTGGCTTCAAATGCATTTGACTTTAAAATTTCTTGTTATCTTTTTTCCTGTGCTAAATGTTAAGGTAGTTAGGTGGCACCTGAAGTCAGGTAGACCTGAGTTAAAATTCAGCCTCAGATATTTCATAGCTATTTGTTACTTAATCTCTGTCTGCCTCAGTTTCCTCATCTGTAAAATGGAGATAATAATAATTCCCAGCTTTGTTATGATGATAAAATAAGATCATATTTATAAAGTGCTTTACAAACCTTAAAGTACCATATAAAAATGCTAGTTATTGTTGTTATTATTTTTATGTTAAAGTATTTTTCAAGAAAAAGATCTTGGGAAGATTGTTCAGAAGGTGTCTTTGTTTGCCTCAGAAAGTGAAACAGTGATTCTTAATGTCTTTTATTTTGAGCTAGAAGGGACCTTAGAGGTTATCAAATCCAAACCCCTCATTTTATAGATGAAGAATTGAGTGCCATTGATGAAGGGACTTGTCTAAGATCATACGACCAATAAGTGTCTAGGCTGGAATTTGTCCTCAGATCTTCGCAATTCCAAGTCTGGCATTTTATCTGCTAAACCCCATATGTGCTGCACCATGTTGCCATAAATCCAGGACTCTTACTGAAATACATAAAACTGCCTCAGAGGGCCTCCTATGTCTGTTTACAAACAGATCTGTGCTTCAGGCTCAGCATATGCCAGTTTTCAGTCCAACTCAAACATTTATCAAATTTATTTTAAGTACTAGGAACTGTGCTGGATTCTGGGGGTACGTACAAAGATAAAGAAACAGTTTTTGCCCTCAAGAAGTTTATCTTCTACTGGATATGTAGAAGTGTGTATACAAACCAATATGTCTGTCTACATCATGCTGCATAAATCTTTGAATGCGTCATTTAAATAGTATCCCTTCTGGGTGTATTGCAAATATTCTTATTAACCCTTTAACAAACCTTAGAATCCCAGGATGTTAGAACTAGAAAGGACCTAGGAGGTCATCTGGTCCAGAGGTGTCAATCAGATAGATGGCCTGCAACACCTCCACCAAACCATTTTAAAATGTAAATGGGAAATATTCAACAAAATAAATTTTAAAATACAGTAGAATATAGATAATGTTAAAATGTGATTTTCCAAGTTAATATTTCCCATAGGGATTGATAGGTACAGTATAGTGGTCCCTCTTTCTATTTGATTTTGACACTGCTGATCTAATCCATCCCCCTCATTTTATGGATGAAAAAATGAGGCTAGAGAAGTTGACATATTCAAGATTGCCTGATGAGTCAAGGTCCAGAGTAGGGACAGGCCTCTCTTGAGGCCTTCTGTTGAGAAGTTTAAAATGTATAGTCAGTCCTTGATTAAGTGTTTGCCAGTTATCAGTGTAAAGTTTTTGTTTTTCATGTCAAGTCAACATACAATCACATGTCTGTCCTGCTACAAAGCTAGTGTGTTGTGTACTTATGAAATAAAAGCTGATTTTGACATGCACCTGAGTAAAGCCATTGCAAGCATCATGAAGAGTTGAAACATCTGGGGTTTGGAGTTACTCCTGTCACTTCTCTTTCCACGAGTGTTTCTGTTGTAATTGTACAGGCACACATTGGCTCATATGGAGCCGCATTTAGAACCTCAGGTGTTTTCTGAACCTTGTCCTCTTCATTCATTCTTTTCACCTCAAGTATCAAGGATGTATTCTCTATGACAAAGTTTTGAGCAAAAAACCCATTAATGTAGACACTACATGCTCTCTTTGAGCCACGTTTTCTGCTTTCACCTCTAAACTCAGCCTTACTCTTTCTCTTTCAGGAAGAAGTAGAGAAGCAGTTCAACCTCACCCAGACAAAAACAAAAGAAACTCTCCTCTCCCTCTTCCCAGACATCTCGATAGCCACACAACAGGTATAGGCCTCACGAGGCTGGAGTTAGGGAGACCTGGGTCAGATCTGCGTTGACTTTACTTCTGACCTTCAGTTTTCTCATGTATAAAATGGGGATGGTAATATCTAGCATTTTCTGCACAGGAGGTTATAGGGTTCCCATGACAATCATGTATACAGAGTGATTTGCCAGCTCCAAAACACTATATCAAAGCCAGCTGTTATCATTGTTAATTATTATTATTGCCTAAAGAGAAGAGAGGCGGTTTGACTCCCGTGGTGACACTCTTGCCCAGCTCAAAATGAAAGGGAATCCCCAAACTTATTTCTTTGATGGTTTGTTTCAGAGTTATGATGAGTGGCTACAGGAGTTCAAAGAGAAGGGCACAGAAGCTATAAAGCAGAAAGCACCTGCTGAAGTATCTTTGGTAAGAAGGTCCTAGAAATACAGACCCTGGGCATAGCATCCTTATTGTCAGAATAGAGCTTATGGACTCCTTTCGTTTTGTTTTTTTAATTTGGGGATTGGGGGTGGTTTTTGTTTGTTTTTTAGTCAGCAGTTTGTATTTTGTGGCTAACATGCAATCAATTCTTCTTGGGTTCTTTCAGGACTTAACCTCCAAGTTAAAAGAAGCTGAGGAAGCCCAAAGCACTTTACAGTCAGAATGTGACCAGTACCGAACCATCCTCGCAGAAACAGTAGGTTTGATATCTTTAGCAGTTCAAGGATTTTGTCTTTGTAGGTCCTTCCACTGGTACACAGTTGATGACTTAAGGAAATGATCTCTGAGAGTTGCTAGGGCTTGCAAATTCATCATCCTGTGGGCAGTCTGAGGATAGGCCTCTCCTGACTGTGGTCCTTGGACCTCACACATTACCTGTCACCGTACTTGAAGCCTTTCCTACTTGGGATAGGGTCTCCCAAGTTTGTATTCCACAGGCATATCCTTTCAGAACACCAGATCATCTTCCCACCATGATGGAGGGATCAGAATAGGATTTTGGTGCCAAATTATGCATGTATGCTGTAGTCACATGGGAGTTCTTTATGTCTGCAATTTCTCAAAGTATTTGCATTTCATCTGTGATTCTGCAGAGGATTCCCCAGGAAGGTGCCTAAGTTCTAGAAGGGGGAAAGAGATGGAGGTTCAGGAACAGCACTTCACAGGATATTCTAAATGGGGTATACATGAAGTCCCATTTCCTTGATGAGACATTTAGCATAGCAGAAGGGGAAGATAGCGCATCCTAGTGCCAACTGTATGACATGACAAGTCATATATGTATCCTCTTTGAGTCTTTGCTTCATTTTTCAAAATGACGGTGTTGAACTAGATAACCTTTCAAATCTCTTCTGAGTCTAAGTCACCAAAAGGGCAGGCATAAAGATTTTACAAAATATTGGCAGTCAGGGTGAGGAAGGAAGACTTTGAGGTACCAGATCTCTAAGCATTTAGCAGAGGAGGTCTTCAAAGGGGAAACAGAGCATACATGTGGCCAGTCCACTTTTTTCTCCTTTGAAACTGTAGAAGTCATCTTCTGGACAAGGAAATGATCTCTGTTTTGTTTGATATCCCTTCTGCCAGCTTGTCTCCATGTTCTACATTCTGAGAGGACATAACAAATCACAACAATTCTTCAGGTTCTAATTATATCATAGAGCTCAAATCCAGTGATCAAATTTTGTATTTCAACCAAAATGTGTGGCCTACCTTAAAATTAGGAGGCAGAATTAGATAAAAACAAAATCCTCATACCAAAAAAAAAAAAAAAAAAAGAATTTAGATTCTACCTCTGGAATTTCTCATAATTCCTGTAGCCCTGTGGTCTATGAGGTAAATGGAGGAGAATGGGTATGGGGGGGGAATGGGTAAGTGAGGAGAATGGGTATGGGGGGGAATGGGTAAGTGAGGAGAATGGGTATGGGGGGGGATGGGTAAGTGAGGAGAATGGGTATGGGGGGGAATGGGTAAGTGAGGAGAATGGGTATGGGGGGGAAATGGGTAAGTGAGGAGAATGGGTATGGGGGGGGAAATGGGTAAGTGAGGAGAATGGGTATGGGGGGGGAAATGGGTAAGTGAGAAGAATGGGTATGGGGGGGAATGGGTAAGTGAGGAGAATGGGTATGGGAGGGGAAATGGGGAAGTGAGGGGAAGTGAAAACCAGGAGAACGTTGTCTGCAGTAACGGCAATGTTGTTCAAAAAGTTACTGTGAATGACTGTACTATTTTGAGTAACGTGATCATTTAGATCAACTACAAAGGACTTGGGAAGGAAGATGCTATCCACCTCCAGAGAAAGAGCACATATATCTGCATTAATGATTGGCCTTCTCTAATGTGGGATTGGGAGGAAGGGAGGATGATAACTCAGAACTCACAATATAACCCAAAAAGCAAAGAAAAAGTTTTGAAGAAGAAAGGGGAAGTGACTGCCATCTTACAGCTTTATACTTCCTGCCTTCCTTTGTGCTCCCAGTTTTCTGCACGCATAGTCAGTACTTAATAAATACTTATTGGCCGATCCTAGTGACATTAGAATGATCAGATAGGATTTTTGTTCTTGCATAGTTTGTTTTCTTGAACCACTGAAACATCTTATTATCCCCTCTGTGGTCAATCTCTTAGGAAGGCATGTTGAAAGACCTCCAGAAGAGCGTGGAGGAAGAGGAGCGGGTATGGAAAGCCAAGCTCTTAGTATCAGAAGAAGAACTACAGAAGGTAAGCACTACCTTTGGCGCTCAGGCCACTTTGCTATCATTCCGCCCTTCCTTCCTTTCTCTTTCCTGCACCTGGGATAGGAAATTGGGGAAAGATAGATTGGGAAAAGGGAAAATTGGGGAGCTGAACTTGGAGTGAGGGGTCCTTAAATCTGCCCTACAAGAATCAGTCTTCCAGAGGGGACATCCAAGTCAGAGCAAGAACAATTCTCAACGTTTCTTCCTGCATTCCTGAGACAGTATTGGTCTTGTTTCATAGTCACAAATCAAAGTGAAACATCTCGAAGAAACCATGGAGAAGTTAAAAGGAGACCTACAGAACACAGCTCAGGTAAGAGGTTTCTTCGCTTTGGTGAAGAAGAATTTCTAATCTTAACAGACCCCAGATCTTCACAGTGAAAGCCTGGAAAAAGGGTGTTCGTGGGTTGGTTGCAGGATGTCAGCCGTCTTCATAGATAGGTTATAAAAGCAACCATCTACCCACCAACCATTTTTTTGTTTTTATTTCTATTGTTTTAGAGGTAGTTGGATTTTCTTTAATCAACCCATAAATTTTGTCATCCTTTCCTGTTTTTCAGTGTCAGAAAGGTGCTGACACAGCCCTTATAAATCTGGCTTCTCTACATATCTCTATGCTGACAGAACTTTCTCCAGGGTCTCTAACCAACCATGTTATCATATGGACCGTGTTTGTATTTTTGTCTTTATTTCTCTTTACTTTTCCGCAGTGTTTGGCATGGTAGAACACCTCTTTTCTCCTCCACCTTCCATGACACTCCTCCCACGGCTCTCATCCTGCCTCACTAATAGTGCCTTCTTTTGTCTTTCTGCTGGCTCATCTCTTCTGCTCAGGTTCTGCCTAAGACCCTCTCTTCTTTTCTCTCTATACTCTCCCTTGGTGATCTTATCTGCTCCCATGGCTTCAGTTGTCACCTCTGTGCAGGTAACCTCCAAATCTGTATCTGTGCTTCTAATACCTTCCCACAAGTCCAGACCCATATTATCAGCAGCCTGCTGACTGTCCCTCTGAATGCCTCACCAGCACCTCCAGTACCACATATCTAAAACTTCCCTTCTCTACCTGTTCCTCCTCCCAATTTCTCCCTCCATTTCTGTGCATGGCATAGCTTTGTCTCCCAGATTCATGAATCTAATTGGTTCCTGAGTTCCCTCTTACTGACCTTTCCTCTCCACTTTCACTCAGGCCTTCATGTCTTCTCACCAAACTGATAAAGCCTCTCACCTGGCTTTCTGCCTTTGGTCTATACTGTCTCTAGTCTACCTTCCCTACTACTGCCCACGTAATTTCCCTAGTGAGACTACTCTGACTCTTCTACCCAGGTACTCCCTCCTCACTACTTACACTGCCACTGTTCTAGGTCAGGCCCTCATCACCTCTCACCTAAAGTATTGCAAGGGCCTTTTAAGTGGTTTCTCCCTATTCCAGTGTATCCTGTACACTAAAATGGTGATGTGATCATATTATGCTCCTGTAAAATTCTAGTGGCTCCTTGTGAACTCTGGGCTCCACTAATAAACCCCTCAGTCCGGCATGGAAAACCTGTCACTACCTGGCCTCAGCCTTTCCAACTTTATTCCATAGGATTCCCCTTTGTGCATTCTGTGGACCAGCTAGATTGCCCTCCATGCAGTGTTCTAGGGCCTTCTGTGATTAGGCTCACTATTAATCCAGTCTTATCTCATATGACTCATCTTCACATATTCTAGTTCTCAACTCATACTCATCCTGCCCTTTCCTGTCTCTATGCTTTTGTCATGCTTCCCCAAATCCTGAACGAGACTCCTCCTTTCCACCTGCTCCCGGCCCATGTCTGGTTCCTGAAGTCCCTGTCTTCTTTGAAGGGCCCACTCAGATATCACCTCTGCCTTAACACCCCCACTACCCTCCTAGATGTGAGGGATTTCTCACATTTCTCATAGCACTGCTCTTGAATCTCTCCTTTGTACTTATCTTGCCCTCCTTTGTATAGTAGTTTTTTGGGTACCTTCATACTCTTCTTTAGATTATAAACTCTTTGAAAGCAGGGCCTGTGTGGTAGCCAATTTTACACCCCAGCGATCAGCACTGCACTTGAAGGCATTTATGTTTGCTGAATTTGTTTAATTGAATCAAATAACTGAGGAGAGCTTCAAGAAACTAGAGAATTAGGGTGCTGGTGGGTGATACTTTCTTTTACACCTGACTTGATTTCTCCCAAGCCAAAAGCAATGGGTTTTTTTTGTTTGTCTTTATTTGTTTTTTGGAATTTCCCCCCCTAATTCCAGTAATGCCATGACAGTCCATGGAGTTCTTCTTGGTTATCCTTAAGTTCAACAATTCCCATTCACCTAAGGCTGGTGTGATTTAATGCCACCGTGACATCCCGGGTTGTTGTCTCACTTGTGTAATGATGTGTGTTTGTGTCAAGGTCAAAGAATATGTGACTCTCTTGGAGGCACGGCTAGAAGAGCACATGTCAATATCCAGTGCAGAATGTCAGAAGTATGCAAAAGAAGTGGAGTCGGTAAGGAGTAGTGCCCTCAGCAGGCTCTGGGTCTGCACTGAGCCCTCTCTCCCCCATCCTTCTTGCACAAATGTTAGCAGGGTGCTAGAAGGGAGGCTTTTGCTCACAAGTTTAAGGTCCCAGCTAAGTTTCCGTCAGTATTGACTGGGCTGACTTTCTTTTCAAGGGCAGCTTGGCCATCTGGGACAATGAGGAAGTAATCGTTCATCTCTGTATTTGTCAAAATATGGAGTCCCATTGCTTGAAATTTCTCTGAGTTGAAGGTCTTTCCTTCCTGGAGACTAGGAGAGAATCAGAATAGTCCTGTTTGGGGGATGAGAGGTACTGACCCATCTTGTCTACCATACAGTGCTAGAGCTGCTGCTTTAGTTCCAAGCCACTGGGTCACTTCCCATCCCACTGGATGACTTTTGGGAAGGAGGGACAGACCCCAGAATGTGCTGATTGATGACTGATTTAAGGCTGTTTTTTTTTTCATAATTATAAGGCAGAAAAGGAAAACTTGGAATTTCTGATTGGACTTGAATCTTAAATTCTAGTCATGCATGGGAGCTGCCTTATAATCTTTCATCAAAGACTTGGAAAGCATTATAGCTTCCTTTCCATCTCTTAAAAGTGAGACCTTAGATTCAAAGAATCTAGTAAACTCATTTCCCTTGAGTTGTCCCTACTAATACCTTATTTTTCTAGTTGGTATTTAGATATTGTGCCTATTGGCTCATACTCAACTGTTTTGTTTTGTTTTCTCTCTTCTCTGCCCCTATTAACTCTTCCTCTTCCTTGTTTTATAAACAAAGTTGAGGGACCTTTTAGCAGAAGTCCAAGAGCAGGCAGATGCAACGAACAGAGAAGCACAGAAGAAAAGCCAGGAGCTCTCACTGGTAACTAAGCTTTGGTAGCAATAGATGGGGAGAAAGTGTGTGAAAGAAGACATGTTGAGTTTGCATTAAAAAGTGCTAACTTTTTTTAATCCCACTTGATAGATATGAAAGGCCAGAACTGAGCTTTAATGTATAGATGCAATTTCTTCCAGTGTCAGTGTGAAGGAATTTTAATTTGAGGATTTGGGCTCTTCTGTCTCTCCCTTGTCCACAGTCATTTGCCCTGCTCTTAAATGAACTTAGGTTTCTCACATTCTCCTATACAGAAGCACTAGTGCTCTGAAACCATATAGATTCAGGCATCCCCTTGGGACTGAAGTGGTAAATGCCTTTCTCTACCCTGGGTCCAGCTCTAGAGTTTGACTGACTGGGCTTTGATATCCCATGGTGGAATTAGTAGGGCTTAACTTGTTTAAAGTTATTGACTTAAACAGAGCAATAACATTGAGATTTCATTGGATGCCCCATTTTGAGTTAGTGGAAAGAACACCAGATCAGGAATTAGGAGAGACATTGCCACTAATTCGTAGAGGGCACCAAGACCTCTATTTCATCATCTATAAAATGAGGAGACTAAACTTGATCCCTGAGGTCTCCTCCAGTTTGAAAATGTTGTGATTCTAAGTCATACTTTTTATAAATTTCACCTTAATCCTCATGGTCTTTGTCAGATTTTGGAGGGGAGGGTTCATGGTAAATTTGAAATGTAAAAATTTACTCCTCTTTTGAGGAAAGAATTCCAGAGTCTTTCCATTGTGTGAATTGTGCTAAATAGGTTCTGGGGAGACCAGACTTTACACTGTCCTTGGGCCTTGGAGTCAGTCTGTGAATAATCAAAATGGCCATGGAGTCCCCAACAGTGTGATAAAACCCTATTCCTTCCTAATCACCAACCAGAACCAGGATAGCCCCAAAGTATGTAGCTTATACGTCCGGGAAAAATATCTTGGGTCCATAACATTCATATAATTTTGGAAAGGGTTCCCTATTCTTTGCTCATGGAGGGGGTCTTATGTACCACAGAACATGTGCTCTAATTTTGAATATGTTGGAATGGGTTTTTGGTTTTACTTTTAGGAAGAAATCAGTTATTCTTCTGTATCAGCATGTTTTAAAATATCATATCAGTTAACTGTGAATTCTATGCCTCACCAGTTTCAATAAGCCTATAGACTCATTAGGGCATGACTACACCCTAAGCATAGTCATCTTAGGGCAGTTGTTTCCCCAGTCCCCACTCCCACCCCATTAAGTGGTTTTATACCTTAGATTATCCTAGATGGTGGTGCTCTCATTCATTTAGGCATCCATTTATTTATTCATTCACTCATTTAGCCATCCATTTATTTTAAGAGCTCTTACCTCAGGTCTCTGTGTACCACATTCACCTACCTGAGGCCTGTCTTGCCAACTGCATCAGACAGTCAAGGAAGTACATGGCTATAGCGACTGTATATGAGTGTGTGTGCATATGAGGGGTGTATTTGAGAAAAACTCATCCATTCTTATTTCAGGTCAGGCAGCAGTTGAGTGAAATGAAGAACTATGTACAAGATGGTGAAGTTGTTGGGTCAAAGGCTTACCTAACTGAGCAGGAACCTATCGAGGTTAGGGTGGTGAGACTGATCCCCTGATTACCCATCTCTAACCCTGCTATGCTCATCTTCCCTCTTCTCACCCTCTTCTCCCCTTTCTTCCTGCCTCCTGACTGTGCTCTGACTCCATTTGCTAGTGATAACTGCATGAACTTGGTGTGTTGTGTTTTAGCCCTGTGTGTCAGACTGTTTTTTCTGTATTTGCTTTTACATGGGTTAGATGAGATCAACTCTTGAAGCTTTTCCAGATTATTTACTCATTCTCAGTTTCACTCAAATACATCAAAGAGTTGGTATGGTTTGTTTAGTGTTAGGTTCTCTGGGATGGTTGGGAAATGAGGGAAAGAAGGGGAAGACAGTCTCTCAGTGGGTGTTGTCAACACTTGTTTGGGGTTGGAGGTACGGGAGGGGGACCTCACATGGAAATAAATAGAAGCTTAATCTTTGTGAAAGGTCACCTAGTACAACTAAAAGTTTTGATTCTTGACTTGGCCTTGAGCCACCTGACTTCTGGAATTCAGTGTCCTTATCTATAAAATGGATGGAATTGTACTTGGGAGACCTGTTTCACAGGGTAGTTTCAAGACAAGTACTTTGAAAAGTACTGTATAAACAAGCTGTTATTATATGTTAGAATTAATGAGGGCACAAAGCAGTTGAAATAGAGCAAAGAGGCTTTTGTTCCAAGTATGTCACTAAATAGAAGTGGTGGTGGTGGTGGTTCTGGTGGGGAGGTCTCTCTTTGTCTCTTTATCTTTCTCTGTCTTTGAGTTCTTGTAATATAATTTATGTAAGGGGAAAAATGGTGTTTCTTATCCTTTAGCTCTGAAGTCTGAAGCTAAGTAAATCTATCTCAAAGGAGCCTAACCTGAGGCAAACAATTAATCAACATTTATTAAGTGCCTACTGTGTTCCAGACACTGCTCTAAGTGCTAGGGATACAGAAGACAAGCCCTGCCCTCAGGGCTTACAATCTTTTCATACAATTGTAAGAGAAAAAAACCCTGCCCAGCCTTCACCTGAAGCTGACCTAGAACCAAGAGAGACATAAATTAAATTGATGGCTCTCTGCTCTGATGCTGTGCAGTTTTATTCATACAGATGAAAAGATGCTTACAGTGAGCAAAGGTTGTGTGGTCGTCTCTTACCTTCCCCCAGTCGCCCAAAGTGTTTCTCTGTCCTGTTGGAGCATGCCCACCATTATGCTTCTGGACTTCCTCCCTGCCTATCCATTACTGCTTCTGTGCCCCCAACACTTGGGTTCAGCCCAAGGTAAATCTGATGGTAAAATCTTTTCCTCAGGCTAGTGAAGGGGAAATCACCCCGTTGCCTGACTTAAATCTATTGTTCCCCAGACAAGTGTAAGTGGAGGGCAAGATCTGTCTAGAGAGCTGGGATCATAGTATGACTTCATTGTCTTCTGACAGATTCCAATTGCATGTGTGTTTGTGTGTTTCCGTGTAGCTGAAGACACAACTGGAGCAGACAGAAACCCTCCTAGAGAGGGAAGAGATCCAGCGGCAGAAGCTTATAGCTGAATTTGAGGAGGTAAATTCTTTAATCTGGGTGCTGTGGGCCTGAAAAGGATTGGGTAGATGAGAAGTGAGAAGTTGTATTAGTCCTCAGATGTCATAATCCTGTCCCCACTTTCTGTCTGATCCTATACTGTCCTTCACACCTTTCCCATCCTTAATAGGACACCCTTCACCTTGATAAGAACAGGGAGAATTGGGTGAAATTTTGTAACATTAGGTGAGAATTTTGATCCATTTGATAGCTTACGGAAGAAATCTAAGGATGAGGTTAGTGGAGCAAGCTAGAAGTATGGTGGTTGGATCTGAACCTGCTGAGGTTGTATAGAGGGAGGCAAGGCAGAAACATCAGGGCGATGAGCTAGAATTCTTGCCGACCTCTTGAGGTGCCCTAGTTTGAGCAGATGAATCAGTGAGTGTCCTGACCCACATTAAGGTGGCAGTGCTGTGCTGCTTAGCCTTTGAACTTGGTGGCTAAGCTCAGATGATTCAGTGATGCAGGCCTGTAAGTGTTAGAGATGTCAAGAGTGAGCCTCCTTCCTCTATTGATAGATTACCTCTGAGTAGCTCAGGAGTTCTGAACCCTGGGGTTTTGAACTTTGTTTTAAAAATCTTTTGAAGAATGCATTTCAGTACAATTGTTTTCCTTTGTAAGCCAGCCTTTGTATTTTATTTTGTACGTTTAAAAGGTTATTCTGAGAACGGTCCCACAGGCTTCACCAGATGACCAGAGGGATCCATGACACCAAAAACGTTAAGAACCCCAGGTGTAGGTGGTTTCATGGATTTCGGGGGCCATAAAAAGACCTCACCTGATGGCACACCTTTTTGCAAATAAGCCCTTCCAAACTTTGCTAAGGCTGATTCTGGGGCAACAGGCATACAATCTGTCACCATACTAGAATGGAAGCCCTCCTTGCTTTCATAGGACCTGCCAGATCATAGCCTTTGAGACCACAGGGACATATCTATGCCAGAAGAACACAGCAGAGACCAAGTTGAGTTGAAGGCTGACTTGATGTGAATTTCAAACAATAACAACCTAACAAGTTGTCCCCTGAAATTTGCAGTAGCCTAATCTTTGTCTTCGTCCTCAAATAGAGTCTGTCTGAAGCCAATGCTTGAAGAATCCCAGCAAAACAAATCCAGCACTCTGGGGAAGGCAGGATGCTTGTGTGGCTTTCAGGCCCAGTTTCCCTGGCTCATTTTAAGACTCAGCTCAAATTTCACCCTCTCTAGGAGGTTTTTCCTGGTCCCTGCCAGCTGCTAGCACCTTCTTCTTTCAGATTGCCTTCACGTATTCTGTGCATGTCTAGTATGTGTCTTGGTATTTACACGCTGTCTCCCCCATTGCAATGTATGCTTCTTAATGAATGCTTGTTGACTAATGAGATGAATATTACAGGTGAGGGGGGCAGTTATGCGCAGAAACACAGAAATGCCTGTCCGTAGGAACTCAGTAACCACCTTTATTTGGCGCTCAGTCAGTGCTTGTGGGTGGCCTTTGAGGCAGCACAGCTGGATTTGGGGTCATGGCTCTGCCATTTAGGGGACGGACAGCAGTGACCATAACTGCCAATCTCTTGACCTCAGTGCCCTGAGATTATAATCTATCAAAGGGTAAAAAGATTTCCAGGGTCTGCCTGCCTGCGTTGTTGCAAAGAAAGAAAGCCCTTTGTCAGTGTTCCACAAGTCTGAATTGCCATCGTTATCATAAGTGCCAGATAATGACTGATTGTTGGCATCAGAATTTGATGCCTATGCTCTTAGGGCCCTTTCTTGGACCTTTCACATTTCCTCACCTGGTTATCTTTGATTTTGACTGTTTGGATGTTCTAGATGGAATATCTAACCTGGCCCATCTTTCTTCTTGATTTCCCTGAAACTCTCTAACAAGGCCCAGAATTCAGTGTGTAACTTACAAGCAGAACTGGAGAAGCTTCGAGCGTCCACCAATATAGAGTCTTCAGAAATGGAGGAAGCTGTTGAGCTGAAGGTAAATGTCTTAACTCCTCCTTTAGCCCTACTCTACCAGAGGTCTGGGGACAGTGCCATCCCAGGGGATGGTCTGGCTGAGGTTGTTGGTAGGTAGAGACGCTTTGGGGAAGTAGAGAAGGATAGAAAGTTCATTGGCACCATTCTCCTTAACATCTCCCAGTCATTTACTTAACCATTTTAGCCCCTAGGCTCTGCAGAGGAACAGGGAGAGTCAGGAGAACCAATTTTTATCCCTTAACTAGTTCCCTTAAACCTCTGACTTTGTCAAAAGGTACAAATTGTGAGAACACTGAGGTTTATATATCAGTGTCCATATTTTTGTTTCTATCATAAGTTAATGCTTTAGGACAACAGTGGGAAAAAGGACTGGACTTGGGATTTCATTACAGTAGAGTCATCTCAGACAAGGAAATTCTCTCTACTCATGCAGGCTGGCTCCTTTAATGCAATTTATAGCCTTAGAGCAGGGGTTATGAATATGAGATCTGTGAACTTAAAAAAATTTTATTTGATAACCATTTCAGTATAATTAGTTTTCTTTGTAACCCTAAGTATTTTATTTTTTACTTCATTTTAAGAAACATTTTCAAAATTGCATTTTAGTATAATTGATTTCCTTTGTAATCCTGTCTTTTATTTTGTGCATTTAGAACATTATTCTGAAAGGGCATCCACAGGTCTATGACACAGAAACATTTATTACATTGTTTTGAGAAGGGGTCCATAGGCTTTACAAGGCTGCCAAAAGGATCCATACAGGAAACCCTGTTAGAGGGTAGTGGAGGAGGTGGCAGGGAAGGGAAGGTGTCATATGGCCAGCATGGTCAGAAGCAGGATCAAGCCCAACTTCCTGATTCAGAGCCCTTCTCTTTCCCCACTGGGCCACAGAACCTCTGTAGATTACATAGGATATTTAATAAAATCGACATCACCTCACTGGCACCCTTCTCATTAGAAGTAGCTTTTTTTATCTGTCTGTTGGGATGAGTGTTTGGTTTTGCTTTCTTTGTGGTGATGCCATTCTGGGCTGGTGATCTGGGATTAAGGTGGTTGTTACCCACCTACCCCCTCTCGCCCCCCAGGCTTAAGACTCCTTGGTACAGAGCAGTGTATGCTGTCTTTCCTGAGAATTTGGCACAAGACTGTGCTTCCCTGTGCCAGGGTAAAACCCTGGGAGGCACTTAAAAGACTAGAAATGTAACTGGTCCTGACTAATTCCTTGACTTGGTGACCTCCAGGAAAGGCTGGAAAAAGAGAAGAAGCTGACAAAGGGCTTGGGCCAGGCCACTGCCAAGCTCCAGGGGCTCCTGAAGATAAGTCAGGAGCAGTTAACCAAGGAGAAAGAAACAGTAAAGAAGATGCACGAAAAGCTTGAGAAAACGGTACGGGAATTTTCCTTTTCTTCTCCTCTGGCTGGGGAGGAGAGGGGAACAAGAATAAGCACTGATTAAATGCCTACTGTGTACCAGGTGCTTCACATAGCATCTCGTTTGAGGCTTTACAACAACCCTGGTAGGTCGATGCTGTTATTATCCGTTTTACAAATGAGGAGGATGAGGCAAATGAGTTAAGTGACTGCCCAGGTCACTGACTACTGTTGCTACTACTAATATAGCACTTATGTGCTGAGCACTTGATAGCTCTTACCTCGTTTGATTCTCACAACCCTGGGAGGGAGGTGCTGTTATCTCCATTTTACTAAAGCAGACAGGAGTTGAAGAACCTGTCCAGGGTGACAGAATTAATAATGATTAATAATGCCAGGCCCTGAACTAAGTGCGTTATAATTGTTGCCTCGTTTGAGTCTCACACTTAACTCTGAGAGATGTTTTTCTCTTTTGAGGTTACTGGATACTAACAGCTTTTACCGTGCTCCCCCTCCCTCCCCCACCCATTGATTAGCTTGTTTGAGCAACCTGAGATCCTCCCTTGGAGAGCCAAGGTTTGGGAACAGCTCACATCCAGCAGGGAAGAAGGCATCCCAAAAAGTGGGACTGGGCTATTTTGGGCTTACTCAAGGGCCAGGTTTGGGGGAATGGTTCAGTTACTAGCTATCCACACTGTAGGGCTTCTTGTAGTCACTTAGGAAGGGCTTCCTACCTATAGAATGGCTATTTGAAGGATTTCCTTCCTGATGTAGCAACCCCTTGCCTAACTCTGTACCCTCTTCTTCCACAGGAGGATGCTGGTAGTACAAAGGAAGGGACCTCTGTCTGAAACACCTCTGGAATTAAAAGTTCCTTGTTCAACTTTACCAAAATGCCTTACACATTCCTTAAAAACAAACCAACCTGAAAAAAATACACGTTCCACATCCTGTAGCTATGAGACAGAAGCCATTAGTGAACCAGAACCTTTAAGATTCACCAAAAACAAAACAAAAACAAAAACATACTACAGGCACCACCTTTGTAAAGGAATCTTTGTAACGCTTTCTAAAACGGTATTCCCTGGGGCAAGCCCTGGACTGTCAGGAAGCGGACTCCAAAGCCTTTATTAACTCTTCTGTATGAACAGAACCCATGAATGTGTGAAACAGGGGAGGGGAATGGGGGGGGGCAGTGGGAGGGAGAAAGTCTATGTATCCGTACATCAATCAGTGCAATTGTTTTTTGGTGGGGGTGGGAGTGCAGAGTTGTTGAGAATGGGGAGAAAGAGGAGGCTTGAGAGAGAACCGTCATGGAAGTGGGCCATGCAGTTGCCAACAAGACCTGATTGTGAATTTCTGGATGTTACTGCTATTAAAACTAATGTTGTAGCCATCACGGGCATTCCTGGTTTTCTTTTCCCATTGGGGTTTGCTCTCCTAGGCCAGGGTCCCCAGGCTTCCCAGAACTCCAAAGGCACAGGTGTGGAGGTTGGGGCAAGAAGTTCTCAGTTGAATTGGAAGGATCAAAATGTTCATTTTCTTCCCCAGACAAGTCAACAGCATTTGTGTGGTGTCCCTCATAGGCACAATGATGGTAGAGGGAATAGAAGGCACCTTGTCTACCCACCTCCAGGCCCCCCCAGGTTTAACATTAACAGGCCAAGCACAGGCAATAATCCTACCCAATTGGGCCACTGCTGACACCTGAGCTCCAAGGCTTCCATTAAAGGAAAAAAATCTAATGATATGCTGTTTTTTCCTTTGTTATTCCCATCAGAGAATTAGGGGAAGGTAACCATTATAACACCTGGCAAGCAGATGGAATTTGTTATTCTTCACTCTCCCCACCCTTAGCCTTTCGGTCTGAATTTGCTAGTAATTGGGTTGTGGGTGGCCTTGTGCACAGCAAGGACGAGACTGTGGGAATAAACAAGGTATCTCTATCCTAGGCTTGGAAAACTATTTATTCCCTGACAGCAGCCAGCTCTGGTCGTAACTGCCCGAGTGACTGAAACATTCAGAAGTTCCTTGGCAGTGGTTGGAGTATAGTGATTGTAGCTTACCAAGCAGATGGGATGTCATGCAGCTGGTATAGATCCATAATACTTAGAAGAGTCCATGCCACCCCCTCAAAATCCAGACAGTGGATGTGGTCCACTGGAGAGTACCTTTTGTCACTGCTAAGAATTGGCGGGGTGAGAGCCTAGACCTGAGTCTACTGTGTGAGTTTTAGAATATTTAACCGTCCATCTACCTATTTGCCATTTTTCTGAAAATCCTGGTCTCCCAGGATGATAGTTTCAAACAGAAAGCAAAAAACAAACCTTTGGTCCCTTTGAAAGGAAGGTACTTTGTGCAAATACAAGATAGTTTTATTACTCTGTTTAAATTGATCTTTGTGTACTCTGTGGGTGTTAGCAAAGTCCATTTAATCATCTACTGACAAGGGCGAACTCCCCTGGTTATGTTACAGCAGTCCAAAAAAACCTATTTCCCTGAAGCACAGTGCTGAAGAAAGGGCACTAGATTTGCAGTCTGAAGATATGGATCCAAATCCCAGCTTGGCAGCTTACAGTGTGACCTGAGCAGCTCACTTCCCTGGGACTCAGTGTCATCATCTATAAAATGAGTAGGTTGTGCTGGGAGCTCAGGGGAATATCTGATTTATGTTCTAGAAGTTTCCCTCACATCTACACACCACCATGCAAAGTACCTTCCTCATCACAACCCTGAGTCCAAGTACAGGTAATGAGGGTTTCCATCTTATGGACCGTACATCTAGAGTTGGGAGGGAACTAATTCCATGGCCAACTTGCTTGTTTTACAAATGAGCAAACTGAGGCCCAGGGACAAAGTTAATGACATACCTAAAGTTACTCAAGTAGTAAAAATGAGAGGTGACATTTGAGCTGGGGCCTCCAATTCCAGAGCAAGTGCCTCTTGAAGGGAAAGCAAGGGGCTTGTCTGAAGTCACATAGGGGGAGCACTGCGTTTTGAACTTGGGTCTTCTAAGTCTTATTCCCATTACATGACACTGCCTTCCTAAGATCTAAACAGAAGGTTAAGAAAGTGTAAGGGAGTTGAGACCTGTGTTTCTTTTCTCAGTCTATACTATTAACTTATTTTGTCTGCAGAAATCACTCATGTCTCCAGACCTGTTTTAGCCTCATCTGTATGAGACAGGTAGGTGAGATAGTGGGTAGAGTGTTGGGTCTGGAGTCAGGAAGACATCTTCCTGAGTTCAAATCTAGCCTCAGATACTAGCTTTATGTATATATGCCTCGGTGAAGCACTTAACCCTATTGGCCTTGTTTTCCTCATCTGTAAAATGACCTGGAGAAGGAAATGGCAAACTACTCCAGTATCTTTGCTAACAAAACCCCAAATGGGGTCACAGAGTTGGACATGACTGAAAAATGATTTAAAAAAAAAATCATGTTATTATTCAGGAAACTGCATTGAGGTTGGAGCTTAACTCTGCTTGCCTTGGAGGTGTTATAAGATTTAGTGGCAAAGATGGGACTTATAACAGTACAAGGAAGTATGTGGCTTCTGTCATCTGTCAGTGAATAATAAGGGAGCTCAGAGCGAGTAGTTGGGCCAGATAGTCAGGGAAGGCTTCATAGATTATGTGAGATTTGAGCTGGACCTTGAATAAGTAATTTGGGCATGGGGAGATAATTATAGAATTCCTTCATTCTTTAGCTATCATCTCATTGTGTTAGTCACCCTCTTGCTCTACAGATCCACTACAACCGTTTTTTGTTTGGTTTGTCAGTATTTCCCACATTTAGGTTGTAGTTTTGGTGCCTAATTATGGCAGATCCCATCAGCCGCTGGCTCTGGGCAGGCTTTTCTGGGTGAATTCACTGCGTATGCCCTCTGGCTGTCCTCATTTCACTCAGGGCCACCCTACTGCCTTCCTAGGTCAAATGTCACCGCCTTGGCGACACTGGGATTGTAAGCTTCTTGAGAGCTTGGATCCCCAGCACCTACCACAATGCCTACCACATGGCAGCTACTGAATAAATGTTTGTCAGTGGGTTAACCAGGAACCAAGTACCAGCCTCATGTACATCATTAGTGTAAGAGAAGATCCCCATGACACCCTTTATCTGTGTCATGTAAAAACTGTGCAAACTGAGCTAGAAACAGAAAACTAGGGAAGTGCTCAGGCACCTAAGACTCAGAAATTGAGTGAAGGGGGCAGCTATGGTGATGGACATTGGGAAAGTCCCATTATTTCCAAGTAATATCCTAAATTGTGGTTCTGTGCTTTTCCTCTCATATAGTAAATAGCACCAGGATTTCCTCATCAGAGCAGCCATGAGGGCCTAAGGGACCATTGAAACAATGAAGTTGGCCTGAGCTGAGAGGAGCTCTTTCTCAATCCTTTACTCCTCTCTCTAGTGGGCTTGTAAGTTTAGGCCTGTCCCAAATTATAACACTTAATACAGTCTTCCTGCCTTACAAATTCAGGGAGAAACTCCCCAAAGTTGTTCCCCCCACCACTTTTGCCAGTCTAGATGCTGATGCTCATGCCCTTTCTGCCAGCAGAGGGCACTTCAGTTGCCTTCCACCCTGTAAAACTTGTTTTGGATTTCGTACTGATCCATGAGAATAAGCCATTGATTTCCAACTGCTGTATTCACTGCTTCATGGTAACCTACTTAAGGGGGAATGGATATTCTTAATGTGTTTCAAGTTTTGCAACCCTGTGAAGTAGATGTAATAAAAGTATTGTGATCCCCATTTTTTATATGAAGAAATGGGCTCAGAGTGGATTAAATGGAACTATTGTGGTCCAGAATGCTAGAATTGAAATCAGTGGACTTGCATTCATATCCCACCGTTGCTCTCTTGCTACCTACCGGACCTTGGATTTCTGTGCACCTTTGACCCTTTGCTTAAAATGAGAGGGCAGGATTAGATGATTCTTCAGGTCCCTTCTAGCTTTAAATCTATGATCCTATAACATGTCCATTAACTTGAACCTGAACCTCATGAACACTGACTTTGGAGACAAGACCTAGTTTCAAAGCCTGGCTGCGTGTGACCTTGGGTCACTTCTCTGGGTCTGTTTCATTTTTTTTCATCTGCAATAAAAGGTATTGATCTCTGAGGTAGGTCTGTTACACCATTAAGTCTTATAAACCTGGCACTCTGGGTTTTGTGTTGGATCCTTTTTGTATTTGGCTCTTGCTAAATTATCAGGCTGATCATTGGGCATTAGCAGTTTCCTTGATCTGGCATTAATGTAAAATTATTACCTACAAATATGACCATGTTGAGTGTCCAGGAATCTACTGGATTTTATAAAACGATAAATACATTCCAGTGTAGGCACCTCTCCATCTGGCCCTTGCAGGGTGGTTTACTATGAGCTATCCAGAGTTCATGATGTAAGTTGTCTAGGTAGCGCTAGGTCACAGCTCTAAGAGATCCCTCCCCTAGTTCCAATAACTCTCCTTTGGTGAAATGATCCACTTTCTTAGTGATAATAATCTCCTATTTCTATAATGATGTAAGGTTTGCAAAGTGCTTTATGTACATTGTATCAGTGGAGGCAGGTGCTATTCTCATACAGACGAGAAAACTGGCTCAGGCTATATGAACTTGCTGCATTGTCTGAGGAAGGATTTGAAAGTCTTCCAGACACTAATACTTCATCTTCTGTACCATGATGTCACTTGCATGGTTTCAGTGGTCAATAACTCTGTTTACTTATAAAACAAAGGGATTGTACGAAATGATGCCTAAGGCTCTTGACATTTTTAAGGGGGAGAATGGCACCTACTATGGGCAAGGTGCTAGGCTAAACACTTCGTAAATATCACATTTGATCCTCACAACCACTTTGGGAGGTAAGTGCTGTTATCCCCATTTCCATTTGAAGAAACTTAAGGCAAACAGGTTAAGTGACTTTCACAGTCACACAGCTATTAAGTGTCTGAGGCTGGATTTGAACTCAGGGTTTCCTAGTGTATCAACTCTTAACAGGTTTGTACCATCTCAAGGGCCAGGAAAGTAATACATTGCTTACTGTATTTTATTATTAAGTCTAACAAGGATTCTTTGAGAAATACTTTGACCTAAAAGAGACCCTATTGGTAAACCAATCCATTCTCTCACTTGACAGAAGATGAAGCTATGGTCCAGAGTTAGCTAATAACAAACCCAAATTTGGATTTTTTCCCCCATCTTCCTTGTCTCAGACCAGTTTTCTCTTATCACATTAGACTGACTTAAAATTATCCATGTTTTATGGAGAAAAACCTCATATCAAAGTCTCAGCTAATAAAACATCTAGACCTACCCAAGTCCCTAGGCTCTGGGGACCCTTGAGCTTTAGGACCCTTCTGGATAAGACATTTTGCTGGTGACTCTTCTCATCAAAATTCCCAATCCAGGAAGTGAGTCTCAATAGTGGCCAAATTGGCCATGTTGTATCTACTGTTTTCCAGCTGCAGCCTGACTGGAATTCCCTTTGGAACCAGTTTAGTATAGTTATATAAATGGCTAAAAATATGTGGTATCTTTCCTCTAATATTTCCACCCCTGGTGGTCCAGAAGCTGATGAAAAAAGGCAAGAAACAGCACTGTGTCAGCACAGAATGTTACTGCTATGGTCACGCAGTAGCTCAGTGATTTTAAGACAAGCTGGATTTTATTACTTTTGAGTCACTGGTCTTAATGTAGGTATACCTTGCTTAATGTATTTCTGAAAAGTGTAAATGCAAATCATTTTCCCAACGATTCTTGTTTTTTGAAATTATAGTCTTCAGCCCCCATTGTTGATCAGGCTTCATTTAACACTGGCTTTTAAGTTTTTCTGCCAGTAGCACCTTGGTTAAGCAATAAAATCGCAAGGGAACCCCTAAATCTAGAAGGAATTCTGTATTTAAAGGCACCTGTGTTTGGCTGTTCACATAGACTTTTCTTGCATTAACCTGCGTAGCTATAATTTTAATTGGCAACAAGGAGCAAGGCTTAGAGAACAAAGTGATGGACCCAAAGGGTACAATTCCTCTCATTTTACAGGTCATTTATTTCAACTACATTCATTTTGGAAATGAGAAAATTCGTTGTGTCAAATTTGCCACAAGTGTTAAGTAGAGGGGAGACTCCCTCTCTGCCATGCTCCTCAGAAATGAAGAAAGACAACATTTAAGTGCAAATATTTTTTTAAGTATAGGAATGTCTGCAGATATTGCCAGACCCAAATCTAGCTGTCATCTAGCTACCTGAGTTTAGTCTTAGTCTGGTGCTGTTTGTATTCCCATTTGGATTCCTCATGTACCAAACCAAACTCTTTTTGTTACTCACATACCAGCACATGCCCTTTAAAAGCCCTCTTCCCATGGACACAAAGATTCTTGCTACTTACTACCAAAGACTTGCTTCCTATGCTGGGGCTTGTTCACTTTGCAGCACGATGACAGAAAAGAGGAGCAGCCCCTCCCTTTCTGTACATTGCCTGAACAAAGCCAGGTGACTCAGCGGATAGCATGCTGAGTCAGGAAGACCTAAAGTTCAAATCTTACCCAAGACTGGCTGTGACCTTGGGAAAGTCACCACCTCTGCCTGTTCCTTTAACTGCACCATCAATCACCAAACTTAGTTACAAAGCATTGTGCTTGACACAAAGGCTTGTTCTCTACACCACCACACCACCCCCCTCCCCAAATGTTCTGTCCCAGAGCCAAAGAGCTGGCTGTGATGGGAGTGATCTTAAAACTGGCACTCCTTGCTACATGATGGTAGCTGCCAATGGGACAGAATGTACTTAGTAGCATAAACCTGACTTTTCCCTCCTTGAGGCAAAAAAGCTTTTTCTGGTGGAGAGATAGCAAGCTAGACTCCCTTGTTATGAGAGCTGCTAGCACTTAAAACAGCATTTTAAGGTTTGCAAAGCACTCTACATGTATCATGTCAATTGATCCTCACAATGCTGGGAAGTAGGTGCTCTTATCCCCATTTTATAGTTGAGGAAATCTGAGTCAGAGTTTAACTGACTTGCATAGAGTTGAAGAGCTAGTGTCTGAAGCCCAAACTGACTCAGGCCTTCTTCAGTGCTTTGTCCGTGATGCCACCTAGCTACCCAATTAGACAAAAATAGGATGAGAACTTGCCCTCAGTAACAACCTGTCTGAAGCAGGACTTAAATCCAGCCTTTCTGATCCCAAACCTAGCATTCTATCTTGGTTGTATGAAATTTTAATTTAATTAAAAAAAAAGAATTCAGGGCATTCTTTTCTTTTTGATGTGATTCCTTCAAAAAAGAACAATTAGATGAATTAGGTTTTAATACTTCAATATCCCATGACTTCAGAAGTAGGCACATGACTCCCTCTCCTTGACTTAGGCAGGTTGTAATCCCTCCACACCTTGATTGATCATGTCATGAGTAGCTGTGGCTGAAACATTTCATGACCAAACCTCTGGCACTGACCTCTCCAAATGTAGCTAGAATAGGTAGCAAATAATAGACAATCCAACACCAATTCTGGACCATCTACATTCATGAATCATCTTCCTTTCCTACCTAGCCTACTAAATAAAAGACAACACTATATCCACTTGGTCCATTAACAGGGTATCTAATCTCAACTGGGACCTCCTTGCTGCACAGTCCCCATGGCAAATAACCCAAAGTTCTTCTCTCTTCAAGCTCGTACCACCACTTCCTCTATGTTCCCTTTCTGCTAATTTGCCTTAAGATGAGGTGAACTCCTTTACCCTGACCCCACACCTCAAAATTACTCTAGTGATGGCCATTCTTTTCATCAAGGAGGTAGCCCTTTTCCATCCCATCCCTCCAGGGGGTTCCTACCAACATGTCTGCATCTCCCATTATTAAAACTTTCACATAGCCCTTCCACTCCGTGTTATGCCTCTCCACAGCCAAATCCCTGAGTCCATTTCACTACCCACTCTAAACCCTCACAAGAATCCACTTCCTGACAAACTGCTCTCTCCAAGATTATCATCTGAACTATGAAACATGATGCTTTTTTCTACTTGCCTTCTCTGCGTCTTTTGACATGACCAACCACAACTTGGATACTCTCTTTCCCTTGGGTTGTACAATACTGCTGCTGTCTCCTCCTACCTGCTAAATCACTTACATCCCATCACCAATTGCCAATGTACCACGAACCCTTCTTCTTTATGTGCTCTGGGTATCTCACCAGCTTCTATTGGCTCTATTATATGGAGATGAATTCCCATATCTACATTATCAGCCCTTATTTTTTCTTAACTCCAGGTTCCAATACAAACATCTTCTTAATAGTTCTACCTTCATATCACCTTACCACAAATTAAACTCACTTCCCACCTCCCATAAACCCACCATTTCCAATTTTACACTTTCCCCCTGCACTTTGGTCAAAAACATCCAGTTGCCTAGTCCTATGAAAAGAGTACTGACATCTCAAATCCATCCTTTTTCTTATTAACACCCTGGGTTCAGGACTTCATTACCTCTCCTAAAACAATAGCATCCTAATTTGTTTCCTTGCTTCTAAATTTTTTCCCCTCTCCAATCCATCCTCCTTATTTTTAAGACATAAATATAACTACACCACTCTCCGGCTCTACAATCTTTAGTGTCTCCCTAACACATAATGAACAAACCTCATGTTGGCAGTCAAATCCCTCTACAATCTGATTCCCACCTAAGTTTTCAGACTTTCCCCTTTTCTCAATTCCCACACTCTATGTCATTCCAAGTAAACTTGAAAACTAGCTAGCTGTTCAAATTTGCATCTCTGTTCTTTTGCCCAGCCTGTTATGTTTTTCCTTTCTACCTCTGACTCTTAGAATCCCTACTTTCCTTTCAAGACTCAACTCAGGTGCCACCCCTTATGAAAAGTCATGGCTAATGCCCCCAAGTGGGCATTTTTTCCCATCTTGAATTTTCTTGTACTTGCTAATCTGTTTAATTTTATAACCTGACAGGTTCCCTTGGATTAGTTTGTTCTGGCATCAGGATTGTGTAAGTCATGAACATTTCATATCCCAGAAAGACTAATTACTAGCAGAGGACATTTACTCAGTACTTTAAAGTCTGCAAAGTGCTTTACGTATATCATCTCAACTGGTCCTCAGAACAACTGTTAAGTCCTCTGTCCTCAACGGAACCCATGAAGAAATTACACAGGAGACTAGTTAAAAATGCTTCCTTTATTAAATAAAGCCAATCTGCTACCGCTAGATTTGTTTTGTGCATCTCTACACTGTCCAAAAGTGTTATGCCCATGGTGTTAAGACAATCACTGAAAGCTTTCGTAAAGTAGATGATTAAAGTGAGTATTATGTTTCATACCTGTTACCCATTTCACATACAATCAACATATCTCTATAGGAAATTAAGAAGTCTCCCCACATCCCAAAGTAAACATCTGCTTAATGATCTTCCGTAGCTTACAGTACTAGAAGCAGGATAGTTCTGAAGGATACATGATTCAAGATCTCACAAGCCTCCTAGCTTGTCAACACAACATTCTGTTGTCTTCACTGACAAACCAAGTTACTGTAGAACTAGAATTTGTTTTGTGTCATAATTTGGTGTAAGATAAAGGTATTCCACAATCACTCCAGAATGCACTGTAATTTCCAGAATGAGAGATTACTTCATCAGAACAAAGTCTCACAGCCAGTGAATAGAAGAGCTTTACCACAGGTTCGAGGAGTTGCTTCCTGTGTTCTATGTGCTTTAAATAGTGCTTTGAAAGATTAGCATTCACTACTTGTGTACACAAATTTAAGGCAGTCTTTATCACACATTAACTGTTAAAGTGAAGACAGCCTGGCTTGACTTACTACTGTATTTAGTGGATTAGTACTGGTTTAGAATTTGAGGAGAAAGGCTTCCCATTCATTCAAACCTATTTAGCTCAAGGAAGGTTTTTTTTAAAAAAAGGGGGGGGGGGCTAAATTGCCATCAAATTATGAACAATATGGTAATCAAAGGAGAGACAGTAACTATACAAGTTACAAAAATACCTATTAATTCTCCATTCTATCCTTATGGCCACTTTTTTCTTTTAATTGCATAATTAAAAACCCTGAGCTTAAAACAATAATTTTAAATCCAACTTGCCAAATAGACTATCAGACAGCAAAAATTTAATTTACAACCAATGAAACTTTAGATTTTAGATTTATTTAGGGTTATTTTATACAGGTTTATATAATATCTCATTTAATCTAGAACAAGACAGCTCCCCCTCAGTGAAACCCTGGCCTAAGTATATTTGTTTTACATATTTAGCAAGAAGATACATTAAACATGGAAGCTTTTCAGCCTTGTGGCACTGACATGACCATCTACACAGGACATCCTTCAAAAGCTACAATTAAGGACCCTCCTAGTTTCTCAGCAATAGAAGCTCGGTTGAGATCTTCTGGTCCATTTGCTTGACATTCATGTTTAATGCCTGTAGCAGAAAAGAAAAACAAACCACAATTCACTTAATGAAGCAATTTATAATTTCTCTTTACATCTAATTGCTACATTTTTCAGATCAATATGAGGATGTTCCAACAATCGTGTTTTGGAGCATCAATGAAATACCAATTTTAATTGAGAATTACTAAAACCAAAATTTCTATCAAGAATCTTGATAGCTATAAAAACCAGTTACTTCACCTCAATATAGAAATTTAACAGTTAAAACAATTGTCCACAACCTGGTTTGCTTTGTTTCTTTCATTCCAATCAAGCACGAGAGTTCTACAATATGATAGCTTTTCTATGACATGAACTAAAAATCATTAAATTCTTGGGGAATGACTAAGCAAATTGTGGTACATGATTGTGATGGATTATGATGCTATAATATACTGGTTATTCATATAGTTATTCCTCAGTTTTCTACATAACTGGCCCACCTCCTTTTTGGTCATTTATCTTCCTTATGATATTCTTTATTTTTATATTCCTGAATAATTTTTGTTGGTTGTATATCTGCTTGTCCCAGCGATGCCTCTTTCCAGTGCCTTTTAGGTGAATGACTATTTAATTCTTTCATGATACACAGACAACAGCATCAACAGAAATATATACTGAATTAAAAAAAAATAAGATGCATCTTTGTTTTGGGAAGAACTCAGATGTCACTGAAAGCACTCATTCTCTTCATTCTCCTGTTGTGGCTGCTGTTCAATTATGTCCAAATCCAGGTGACCACGGACTCTATTCATGGGGTTTTCTTGGCAAAAATACTGAAGCAAACAAGGGGCTAAGTGAAGTGACTACAGCTGAATTGGAACTCAGATGTTCCTGATTACATTCTTCATATGCTTATTTTTTTACCTATGTAACAGGAAATAATAGTTCAGCTAAAGTCTTTTGCTGAGTAATCATATATTTTCATTTCATTGTAGAATATACTTAATATAAATATTAAAGGGCTTGTTGCAATCAACACAATATAATTTACGAACAAATGCACCTGAAAGTCCTCACCAAAGAAAATTCCCCTTCCATGTGGACTAAGTGGGACATTATTTCACGCCAGTGGCAAACATCTTTGGCTAGCATATGTCTTATTTTGATATTAATAATCAGGACATAGAATCAAATTCTTGGTTTGTTTTTTTTCAAGGAATCTTGTTTGACTTTAACATATGAAGAGAGGCATCTTTTTGGAGGAAAATCTTTAAAATGGTGTTTCACTCTAATATCAAATGTTTTTTTAAATAATTAATGAACAAAACACAGGAGGACCTTGGATTTTCTGCATCTTTCAGTCAATGGCATATGTATCAAACTATCTTGTATTTCTTTTGTTATTTACTTATATTTGTACATTTGTCCTTGATAAAATGGAAGCTCCTTGAGGATAGTGACTGGTACAATAGGTGCTTAATTACTGATTAAAAAGATATGATCTGGTATAGAATATCATTTGTGAAAGCCTGTCTCTCAAATCTAAATCAAGAATGTCTTATATGTAAAAAAAGCATTGAGTCAGTAGTTACTGACAATTTCTTGGTTGTTTTTTTCCCAAGTTGGAAGAAACAGAAGCCATCTAGTTCAAGCATATACAAAACCATCTTCTCTACAATAATCACAACAAATGGTTATCAAACCTTTGCTTAAGACCACTAATGAGGAAGAACTCAGTGCCCATTTCTACTCTGGGATAATTCCAATTCTTAGGAAATTTTTTTTTTTTTGGAGGGGAGGATATCAAGCCTAAATGTACTTATTTACTTGTAACTTCTACCCAGTGCTTCCAGTTCTGTTATCGAGGGTGAAATACAACAAGTTTAATTTCTTTTCTACACGATAGCCTCCTAAGTTCTTAAAAGGCAGCTAATTATATGCCTGATGTTGTAGCCATCATCTGCCACCCCTCTGCGCAGAGGCACAAAACCATGTTTCACAATCAGAGAATTAATTCACCATTAATTGGTCTCTGCATTGACACAAGGATCTTTCTTCAAATGCTTATCATAAGCACTGTAATATGAGACGTTCAAGTGTCCTGGGAAATGTTCTTATTGCTTTTTAGCTACATAATAAAAAACAACTCCTTTATTTATAGTATGTCAATATTTATATTCCATTCTTCTAGTTAATACAACAATGCCCTAGTCACTAGAAGAATTTCCTCTTTTTAAAAATTCCAAAAATTAAGTTAGTGTTTATAGCCCCCTCCCCCAAAATCTGGGTGATTATTAGGACCCTCTGACCATATCATTGCAGAAAAAGAAATAGGCCATATAGCAATAAGCTGTCAATTCCCTGCTGGCTTAAATTATCTAAAATCACAGCATTCAAGTCCCCTTTGTTCCAAAGTCAAGGATATACTATTCCATTTGTGCTAAATTCTTTTTGTAATTCAATTTCATTAAGTTCCAAGTCAATATAGTTTATTACTTAGAAGATACAAAAGTATAAGAACTGCTAACTAACCAATTAAATCACACATTTAGAAACAAAATGAAGGGACTATGTACATAGCCAAGAAAATTAAGTAGTCGGCACAACTAGCATATGGCATCAATTGTGGTTAGCAGAGGATGCTTCCACCTCTGTACTTAGTCTCTATTTTAACTTTTGAAACAAAGGAAACACTGATAAGCATCTCTTTTGGACAATAGGTTTCCAAAAATAAAACTTTGCACTTCTGAAAAAGGGGGAAGGGGGGAGGACAGAGGGATAGTCTTTGATGAGCTTCCCCTAGAATTTGAGTGGGAAGGGACCATCTAGCTCAAAGCACATCCAGCTTTTGCTTTTACACCTCTGGTGAGGTGGAATCTGCTTAACCTCAAGGTAGTCCATTTCACTTTAGGATAACTCAAATGATGAGAAAGTTTTTCTTCACATCAAGTCTAAAGTTGTCGTTTTTCAACTTCTACCCATTGTTCCCATGACCTGAATCTATCAGGAAGTTAATTCATACCTGGAAATTTCTTTTTGATTGCGTCCTTGGAGCTTGCATAGATCATTTTACTTTTGAGAGGTGCTAGTTCTGGTGCCCTGGATAAACATACAAAAAGCTTGTTAAAAATAATAATTCAACATTAAGAGAGTCTAGGGAGCATACTTCATTTCACAAATATGAAATATAATAATCCCTTCATTCAAGGTCCTGACAATCTAACAGAAATGTTAAAGCATGTATGCGTAAGTACCTATGGCATAAGCATGGATTCGAGAACTACGAGTTTGATTTCGGGTTAAGTACCGGGAAAACTCTGTAAGAAGATGACCCCTGACTCGAGTCTAGAAGGAAAGGATTTCCACAAGCAGATATAGGAAAGGTGAGAAAGGGGAGTAGTCATCTAGAATAGCTGAGACAAATTTATGGATTGTACTCTCAGAGTTGGAAGGGATATCAGTACATCCTAAGATATGCAGGATAAAAATACAAATGAAGACAGTAATCAGAGAATGATTTCTTTTATAAGCCAAACCTAGCATTCAGCAACAATGTCCATTCACAAGCTGTCAATTTATTGTCAATATGACTTTACATAAAGATAAATTTCATGTCTTCTGCTCCTGAAGGAATACTGAAAATTTTAAACTTCACTTTTATCTTGGCAAAAATGTCCTGAAAAATATAGTTGCTGAATGCAAACTCTTCTTTCCTCCTCAACCTAATCCAACCTTTCTCATTGCTTTCCAAGTTTTAGATCCACCCCCACATTATACTACTATTGCAATCAAATAAAAGAGTTAAATAGTGCTAGCCCTTCTTTAGAATCAGTTAACTATTTCTAAACATGTGGTCAAAGCAAAGACTTTGACTTATCAATAAGGGTCAAGTCAAGAAAAAAAAATGCTGACAGAGATTTCACCTAATATACTTCCTAACTTTCAGAGAAGAATGTACAAATGAAAATGTGATCAGTTTATCCTTGAGTTGCTAAGAAAGGAAATTATCCACCCTTCTAAATATCTTGTTTACCCCAACTCAAACATTTAAATGAAATGAGATACAATAAGAATCTCAGATTTTGTCCTTTATAATTTTGAAGAACTAGAGATATCTTCCTAAAGGGTACATAGAACCTCAATTCAAATATAGAATCCCTAGCTTCCTTGAGGTGGCTAACATTCAATCATTAGATCTGGATTTCCAATAACTCTCCATTGTCAAGTTGCAGGATACAAGAATGAAACTAGAATACTACTCCCATAAGGAACTCATAGATGTTTCTGTTATGAACAGATCCTCTTCCCTTTACCCAAAATACAACAAAAATGTATTACATTATGATACAATTACTAGGATATAAAAGCTATGCCTTCTTTGAACTCATGCTGAAATATATACTCACTCGATAGAAAACTGGAGAATATTAACAGATAGATCTACATTTTCCTTCTTGAAAGGAAAACTATACTGAAATTTTATATATCACTTTAATAAAAAACATGTCACTTTAGTAATAAGAACAGATTAAAATTAAAAGGCAAGTAATACAATCCTATCCTGGGGAAAATTTTTTTTTAAATTATCAAAAGCCTGTTTATCAATATTATTAAATTTGAACACAAATCTACAATCTTTAAATTTGTGTTTCTATTTCTTTAAATAAAGCACCTGAGAAAACAAAGTTTCCATTTTGATTTTTTCTGCTACCTTCCTGTCGCCTTTTTACTTTTTGCTAATACTGTATTATTGTAAAAAAAAAAAAAAGTTATGGTGGATTTATTTTTAGAGTGAAAACCTAAACGCTATCTATCTATCTATCTAACAGCTACATTGAGAAATACTATTTTACTACTGCGGAAAGAAAGAATCACTAATGATGTTGATTTGTACAAATCTCAAGGTATAGTTACAAAATTAAGTTTTGCTGGACTTTCTGGACTTGTTATTTCAATAGTGTAAGGCAGAAGCATAAAAACCACCCCACACTTGAGTACTAAACCAGATTAAGATATAATTGGTAAATATTTAACAAAATAAATAATACAATAGAACATAAATAATTTTAATTAATATGTGTGATTTTCTAAGGCAACATATGTTCCCTGCTACCCTCTGAAGGGGAGTATGCCTGAAGAATAAATTTCCTCTACCAAAACAGATCAGAATTCAGCAACTTATAATCTTAGATAGCTGCCTGAAAAACTGACAGGGTAGATGGCTTACCTTAGTAATGTCACACAACCAATGTGTGACAGAGGTGGAGTTTAAACCAAGGTCTTTGTGATTCTGAAGCTACTTTCTATTTTCTATACCACAATACATTTCTAGTGCTTATTACCACCACAAAAGCTCAGAGGGCACAGTCTAAAATGAGCAGGAGTTGTGTAGTTATGCTCTCCCTTTTCAAGGAGGAGTTCCCCACCAAGCCATCCATCTTGCCCCCCTATCCCAACCCCACATGCACACTGCCAAGGGACCACAAAAAGTCTCTTTTTTCCTTGCATAACCAGGTATTTTTCACATGCCAGAGCCACTACAATGGAAAAAATATGCATTGGGAGTCAAAGGACCTGGATCTAATTCAAGTCTGCATAACATACTATCTTGTGTGTCCCTCAAAGGATTTCATAGTAGGTAGGGTTGCCACTGTGGACTCTCTCCTGTTTGTCACATGACTCATCCATCTCTAGTCTACCCTACCTGTGACTAAAGAAATTTACAAGTCTTGCAGATCTGTTCTAATCCTAACTCTGCCATTTATTAGCTATGGGATCTTGGGCAATTCAGTTAAATCTCTTGGGGTCCTCAAATATTTATCTATAATACTCATCTATGAAGGAACAGATTAGGATTTTTAACCTTTTTTGTCATGTTCCCTCCTTTGGCAATCTTGGGTAGCTTATGGACCCATTTTAAGAATTTTTTCAATGCATAAAATATACAGGATTAAAAAGAAACCAATTCTACTGAAACAATTATCAAAATATTCACAGATCCTAGGTTAAAAACCCTCTGATTCAATGACCTCTAAGGTCCCTTCCAACATTCCATGATCTTGCCTTTGTTTTTTAGCTATCTTTTTAACTTAGGATTTTCTAGAAACATCAAATTGAATGACTGATGGTAGACTCAATCTTAAAAGGCAGCATGTGTATTTTTAAGTATATAAATAAGCTAGTGGTGATTATGCAATTTTTTCAGATTTATTAAATTCAGGATCACAGAACATATAAAGAGAAAAGGTCTTAAAGACATCTAATCAAATTCTTTTGTTTTACAGCTGGGAAAACAGAACCAGAAAGGTTAGGCGACTTGCCCAAGAAAAGTTCAGAACGAGAAAGCTGATAGAATCTAATCTTACAAATTACCTGGAAGTCAGGAAATCAGTCATCTTAATTTGAGCAGAATGAAACAGGTAGAATAAGGAATCTGGTTTCAGAGTTCTCTACCTTTGCCTCAATAGCTATAATTCATATTCTCTACAATGATACAGGTCACAGTCTACTTATAGCTTGGTAGAATGACTCGAAGAGCTGTCATGGCTGAAAAATTACCCTGAGACCAACCTCAAAAGTCTCTAAATTTAGCTAGACTAATCCTCAAGACAGTGAACATATACAGTCCACTGTTGAACCTATATTTAATCTTTCTATCTTGACAGAACCTGTCAGAGATGCTTTCCAATGGTATAGCCTTCAAGAATCCCAGGTCATTTCAATACCACAGAAAGGTATTGAAATAGAATTGTCTAGTAAGTACTAGTGTGGTTAATGAATAAATGTAATTCGTAAATTACTACACCCAGCTCTCAAAGCTAAGAGGTACAGGAAAATTAATCAGGGTATACCTCCCTGTATGTGTATTTCTGAGACAGGATGTAATGGAAAAGCAGTTGCATATTTGAACAAATATTTGAACAAACTACCATTTTCCTTTTGCTTATGGAAGATGGGAAAAGATTGTGCCTTATAATTAGTAAGTACAAAAGCAATATATAAGGTTATCCAAATTTCCAAATGGTATCTCACACAACTCAGGTCCAATCGTAAGGACAATATGAAGTAATGCTAGGTTGTACAACTAAAATTAAGCATGCCAATGATTATATAAAGCTCTCAGTACAAAAATTAAACGAGTTTAGTCCCAGAATGATATAAGAAAATACTATCATCTCAAATCAATTGAATTCCATATTTTGGTGATGCTTACCATAGAAAAAACATCAACTCTTCTTTTCTTGATTCCTTTGTTTCAAAGCTTGCATCATATAAAGCATAGCGACAATCCTTTTCAGGAAGCATTCCCACAAAATGCTTGAAAGGATCAGTAATGGTCACGCCAACATCTCCCACTAAGATCTCTTTGCCTTCTTCCACAATGATGCATTTTTTGTCAGCACTGAGACAAAAGATAACTGCCTTCTTTCTTTTCTTGATTTCTTCTGGTGTGGAACATTTCCGAACCTTCATATCATAGAAAATGCGGCATACTTCATCAGCTACTTGCACTCCTGAGGCCTGTTACCATAGACACAGAAGACAAAGTTCACTTCAGTATTCTGCAAATAATTAAAACACTTAACATTGCCTAATAACAATAACAGAAAATGGGAGCGACATATATTTTCCAAATTGCAAACACCTGACTTGCAAATTCCAAACTGCCGGGATTGTTCTTGTGCACGCCCTGAGCTTCTTATGGTGCTCCTTATGGTGCCCTCTCTTCCCAGCTAACACTTGGACCTAAGGTAGAGCACAGAAGTATTTCTAGAGTTTTCTCTTCTCATAGTGAAGCAAGAAGCCAGAAGTTGCTGTGATGGAAAGCAATGTTCCTGCTGCTGTTTTATTCCCTTCTCATCAAAAGTCATGCAGTTGGCATGGCTGTGCCTGGGAACATCAGCATTTTCCAGCCACTACATTCTCTTCTCACCACGGAATGCATTTGCCCAAAGAAGCAATGCCATAAATGTTAATTAGATTCTCAGCTATGTTCCAGGTTAAACAGAATTTTGTGGGATAGCCTGGGAACCTAACCACTATGTGTAATAGCATTTCTATAGAAAATTGCATTTTAATTTCCAAACAAAGTTATTATGGCCAATAAAATCATCATCCTGGTGCCAATTTCACTAAATTTAGCTAGGGAACTTTGGGAATACACTTGTTTCTAAGCTGGAGTTATCCTATATTATGAATTCCAAAATACACATTTCCCTTCAAATATAAATCAAATTCGTTTTGCTGCAACAAAGGCAGTAAGATTCTATTAGGAAAATCAAAGTAGAGGAAGACTATGTAGATATTTACCATCATAAGCAAATCAGACAGGTATTTACAACTTTGAGAACTCATCTGATATAACATGAACCTTGGCACTGCACTAATTTTCAGGGTAAAATAAATCATATGTGAAATAATTCTTTGTAGGAGAAAATAAGACTGTTGCTGGTCAGTTGTTAAGTCATGTCTAACTCTACGTGATCCTAAGGACAAAGTCCCTGGAATTTTCTTGGCAAAGCTACTGGAGTGGTTTGCCACATCCTTCTCTAATATGCCCCAGTTTTTTGAGGAACTAAGCCAAATAGGGGTTAAGTGATATGCCTAGGGTTACAAAGCTAGTAAGTGTCTAAGGTCAGATTTCACTTCAGATCTTCCTTACTCCAGGTTCAGTGTTCTATCCACTGCACCACTTAGTTGCCCAAATCTCTGTAATCTCTGGGTCCTCAATGACACAGTCAGGAATCTCCAAACCCAGTAAAAATTGTGGGGGGGTATATCACAATGTCCTTTGTGAAATCAAAGGGTTGGTTATCACTAAAAGTGGAATATATTTCTGATTTTTATTATAAAAACCACCAAAAAAATACCCCACTATCATTATGGACAAGTCCTAGAATGCACCCATTGCAAAGACTATGATTAATCTCTATAAGGCAAAACAATTTATATATTTTGCCATGTCAAAACATACCATATTGAAAAGTTCCCAAACAAGACATGAAAAGTACTAACTATATTGCTAATTAGATTAAGCATATGAAATTACAACTGGTTAGAATAATCAAAACTTTTAAACCAGTAAAAATGACTATCAGTTTAATGAGAACAACTTTAAAAATTTTAAAATACATTATAGTACTAACACTCAACTCACTCAAATGTAAAGAGCACTAACTTTTCTTCTGACAGATTCTATCTTTGCTATTTTGTAGAATAACAGAACAGCAAGAAAAAAATTTACTGACAAGAGGCAACTACAATGAACAAATCCATATACTATTTATTATGATCCATCTAGAAATAACTTGGCTATAATGGTTATAAAGACTACCAAAATTATTTAAGAAAATACATATGGAATTATGAATGCCACAAATTCTTCACATAGTTTTTTAATATTAAAATTAATTAAATTAATTTAAAACTATTAACACCAGTGTTTTTCTACACCATTCTTAATTTCATCTACTCAAAATAAATGACAGATTTTGGAAACTATGTATCAGTGAGGTTGTCATAATACCTTGCAAAATTCTCAAATAGATTATTAAATGTATGAATTAAAAAGAAAATAGTGAATATTGAGAGTCCACATGGATTCACTTAAGAACAAATCATTCTAATTAAGTACATGAAGAGGATTAATGTATAATAAGGCCAGAAAAGTAGGTTGAAGCCAGGGTGTGAAAGGTTTTAAATACCAATCAGAGAAGTTTGCATGTGATTGTAGAAATAACTGGGAGCCACTATAGTTTATATAATGGAAATGATGTGGTCAGATGTTGAACTGTCTGTGAGAATGCACTGAAGAGAGAACTGAGAAGTAAGACTGATTTACAGTTAAGATACTGTAAAGTACAGTAAGATGTAATACAGTAAGATATTATAGTAAGATATTGTTAAGAGCCTGAATTAAACAGCAGCAGTATAAGAATAAAATGAGGGAAATCTGGCCTGAAAGAAGCATCATGTGATTATAATTGCAATATTACTTTGTATTAATACAAGAAGTGTCCAACTCAAAAGAAATAGTTTCACCGTACCTTTCCTTAGCTCAGACTACATCTGATATATCTTGTTGATTTCTCTAAGTGCTATACCTTAAGAGAGATACTAATAAGCTAGGATGTACTTAAACTTAAAAGTTATCAGAATGGGAAATGAAACAAAAACCAAGTGTCAGAAGGGAAAGTTTAGCCTTAAATAAGTGAAGGCAATCATGTTTGCTAACTATTAAAAACAGCATTAAAAGCCTTAAAGCTTCCCCTCAAAGTTTTATTCCATGAAAATATCAAGATCATACAAAATTCCTTACAAAAAAAAGCAACAGAGAAAACTGTTTCATGACCCTCTGATGATTAATATTAAGAGTCAAAAGACAGGGAGATATATCCTCACCAAAGTGATTACCACTCTCATAAATGATGTTTACCACTGAGGCCAAATGGAAGGATTCCCTATAGATGGTGAGGTACTGAAGATACTCCTATTTGCAAATGATACTGACCTGAACAGACTGAATTCTAGAACACTGCACTCTCCCAAAGAAATACACCATCAGTCAATATTTAGGCCTTATTACCCACATAGGAAAAACCAAATGGATAAAGAATAATTAGTAGGTTCACTATTTTATAAGAATTAAATTTCACTTTATATTTGTAACAATTATCAAGTTGAAATAATCAATTTTACTGTCAAATCATAATCCTATATTTTAATACTATCAATCTGGGGGGAGGGGAAGGAGGAAGGAAGGATTGCCCATAAGCAAAATGAAAATCAAGATGAGGTAAAATATCATCACCTCAATGTGTGACTTTGAAGAAACATGACTTGGGTCTGGGGTTGTTTACCAATCAGTGATTGAGACAGGGGTTAGATTAGATTATCCTCTAAGATCCTTTCCATTTCTAATACTCTCTACATTGAGAAAGTATAGAGGCCTATATGCCAGTGTTGATAAAGGGTACTCATAGTGGGCAAAAATACACACGGCAATTTGGCACTTAAGGGGATTGTAGAGATTTAACTTGAAGTTATTTGTGTCTTACAATCATACATATTGGGAGTTGGGAGGAACCTTAGGGTCATCTGGTCCAACCCCTTTCTTTTTCTAGTTGTTTCTCTTTCAAAAGAGGAAGTTGCATTCCAGAGATCAAACGACTTGCCAAAGGCAACACAGGCATAATAATGGGCAGGGTTAGGATTTGAACTGCGGCCCCCAAACTCCAAACCTAGCATCCTTTTTACTGGACCAGTAAAAGACTAAAGGAAGGAAAACATAAGCAGAAAGAACAAATGGAGGTTAAATGTAGGTCAGGGGAGATTCCAAAGAGATTAAGGCAGAAGCATCAAAAAGACTTTAAAATATAAAATATATACATGCTTGAACCTTTCCGAATGGAAAATATTCATATAAATCTATAAGTAGGCATTTACTAAACACTTCCTGTGTGCCAGGCACTGTGCTAGGTGATAGAGATAAAAAAAAAAGAGCTACCATTCTATTTGGGGGGAAAAGAGGGAATTCCTTCCAGGTACTGGGGATGGTCAGTGCAAAGGAGATGGAACAGTCATGAAGAACATAGGAGGGTAGTATGGCTGGACCATAGCATGGTCAGATCTGCCTTAAAGGATAACTTTGTTATCAAGTATATGGAAGATGGTTTGGAGTAGGGAGACACTTGAAGTAGGCAGACCACTTAGGAGGCAATGGCAATAGTCTAGAAATAGGTAATGCACGTTTGAACTGTGGTACCAATTGAACACAGAGAAAGAAGGGGTTGGATACAGAGATGCTGTCAAGTACTGTTAACAGTAAAATTTGGTAACTGATTTGATATAGGGGGTGAAGAGAAGAACCAGAGGTAGGTATAATGCTGAGGTTACAAGTCTGAGTGACTAGAAGAATGGTGGCACCTACTGAAAAGCTGTGTAGTATTTTAAACAGAATATTTTCCCTGCTACTAACAATCACATTCAAATCGACAGTTCTTGCCATGTGTCTACTTTATGCCAACATCCCAGGTGACCAGGAAATATATAAACTTTTGGCCTACTTTTAAAGCCATTTGTAATGAACTCAAATTTCTGATGTTTCCTTTGAACCTTAGAAGTACTAAACCCTGGGTGGTAGCATATACTATCTTAATTTCTTTCCAAGAAAGTTTCTTCACATGTGTGACTATGAAAAGCAATTCAAATAACATGTATTATGCATACTACTATGTTCAATGCACTGTACTAGGTATGGCACTTTAATATTTACCAAGTACAAAGAACACTATGCTCTTGGCCCTCTATGAGCCTTTTCCATCAAGAGTGAAATACAAAAGAGAATACTTTTAAGTATGTGGGAGAATTCAAAAGACTTAAGTGGTCCAAAAAATCTGAGGAGGAACAGATGACTTATGGCTCTATGGCGGTTGGGTACCTAGTGAGAATGCTAAACTATGATTAACTGGTGCAAACTAAACAGTTAATGAATGTCTGTTGAACTGAATTTCAGAGCTGTTCTCCCACCACTGCCATGCTTACTATAAAAGGATTAAGTCCTCACACCTTTTAAGCAGCACTTCCAACCATGTAATGATTTTTAATTTTGTACCTATGTACTTTCTAATGTCACCATATCAACATGTCCTGATGAAATGACTCAATTTTCAGAAATGAGATCTGGATAAGGACCAATGTGGAGCTACAACACTGTCCCCTTTGTTTAAATAAAGGAGTTTTATTACCTGATACACAAAAACACTTAGAATTGTACTGATTCCAATTTGAGAAATCTGAAGGAAAAAATAAAATATCACACACTTAATGTTTACATGTTTGAATGCTGGGTATTTATGAGAGGCTATATTTATAATTTTAAAATATATTTATATTGTGTTTACTATGTGCCAGGCACTGCATTTTATAATTATCTCATTTGATCCTCATAGCAACCCTTGGAAGTAGGTAATATTATTATTAACCCTTTTTTACAGATGAGGAAACTAAGGCAAACAGAGATTAAGTGATTTACCTAGCTAAGAGTATCAGAGGGAGGACAGATTTACCTGACTCCAAGTTTGGTATGCTACCCACTATACCATAATCCCCCTCCCATTACAAACTGAACTTAATGCTTCCCCAAGGATTAAATAGCACCCAAATAAAGTCATATTAAAAAAAGAAAGCTATCAGAAGGAGAGGGGAAGAACAGATGGACAGTAAGGAAAGAAGTAAAAACCCATCAATAAACTCCGGTGACTTCCTATTGACTCCAGGCTCAGATGTAAGCTCCTCTGCTTACAGACATTTAAAACCCATTCCAGCCTGGCCCAACCCACTTTTCCAGGAGTATTATACATCACTTCCTTTCCCCTACTCTAAGCTTGAGACAAAGTGGGCCTCTTGCTATTTGGCCCACACAAGGCTTGATCTGCAATTTACAGTAAGGAGTTCCCAGAGAGAGCTCCCTTTACCAAGGCAAACTGGCAACTGGTTCTTGCTATTAATAACATCCAAGTAGACCAACAAGAACCACCAAAATGTGGTGGAAAAAAAAAGCAATAGATTAAGAGTCAAGAGACCTGGAGGTCGTCCTATAGATGTAAACCTGTCACTTGGAGCAACAAAAATAAATCACTTAACTAGTTCTCAATTGCATAATTACCAAGTGCCTACTTAGTAACCAAGGTACTCAGCTTGGTGCTAGGAATACAAAAGTTGAAAAAAAGAAAAAAGTCTGTGCCCTCAAGGATATTACATTCTTCTGTAAGATGTAAATTTTACTTATAAGACACATAGATGGAGTCTAATAAATAAATGTTTATTAAGGATCAAATGAGAAAACAAAAAAACACTAATAAGGGCATTATAATTTTTACTTTTCAAAAATAGATTTTCATTAACTTTTTTTTATATCACCTTGATTTCCCTCTATATCTATTTTCCTCCCTCTCTGAGAGCCATGTCTTAAATTCATTTAGAAATTTTGAGTTCCAAATTCTCTCCCTCCTTTCAGTCCCTCCCCCAATCACTGAAAAGGTAAGCAATATGATACCCAATATACATGTGAGGTCACTGAAACGTTATTTTTCAATATTGACTATACTGCAAAAAAAAAAAAGGGGGGGGGGAGAAGTCAAGATAAATAAAGATCTTAAAAATACGCTTTAATCTATACTCAGAGTTCATTAGTTCTCTCTTTGGAAGTGGACAGAATTTTTCCTTGGGAATTGTCATGGATCATCATATTGACTGGTGTAGCTAAGTCTTCCACAGTTGATTATAGTTACAATATTACTATTACTGTGTATGATGATTCTACTCACATTACTTTGCATCAGTTCATAAAAATTTTCCCATATTTTTCTATAACAATTCCCTTCGCTATTTCTTAAAACACAGTTTAACATTCCATCAGTCACAGACCATTACCGAACTGATGGGCATCCCTTCAATTTTCAATTCTTTGCCATCACAAAAAGAGCTGTTATAAGTAGGTTTGTATATATGGATCCTATTCTAAAGGCATCATTACTGAGAAGAACATACAATTATACAGTGCTTTTAGGTTTACAAAATGACTTCCATGAAACAATCCTCTAAGAAAGGTGGTACAAAGACTCTCCCCATCTAAGGGCCTACAAACTGGGGGCACAAAGAGAACTGAATTGAAGTCACAGAACTAGATTAAAACTCCCTAATGTCATTAGGTCAGCTTCCTAGGATCTGACACAGTCTCTTTACTGTTTGTAGTTTGTACTGTTTCCCCGTCCCTTCTTTCTAGCTCAGTTTAGCTTTGTTCCCATGAAGCTAATAACTGTAGCAAGGCATCATGCTTTTCAAGGAACCAAGTAGTGGCATTAGGTAAGATATACCTGCATAAATATGTCTTAGTGTTATTTGTTATTATTTCCATTGCTGCCTATAATTTAACTTTCATAGAAAACAGTAATGATTAAATTCTCTGCAAATACAGATATGGACTAGAGAAAGACATTTATTTATTGAAGTATTTATTATACAGAATTCATTATCACCAGAACAAGCCCCTTTGCTCAGTATCATAAAGTTTTTTTTTTAATTTATTTCCTTTATTCTTAATCATTGTAACAATGGCTTTACTAATAGGAAAATATCATGACTTCCTCCTCCCACCAATCTCATATATCCTGGAAAAATTCTATAGTTTATGGGAACTAATTTAGCTCAAAACAATCAAGACTGAAGCTGTTCTTCACCAAATACAGATTAAAAGTGAGGGAAGGAAGAAATAAATATGTACTAAAAGCAAGAGTTTTTGTCACACCAAAGACCAAACTCTGTGTAAGGAGCCATCTGCAGAAACTTAGGCTAAAACTATGGTCCTCTGAACACAGAACAAACATTTTATGCTCTGTAGGAAAGAAAATCTTGAGAGCAAAAATAGACTGCTATTAAAACAAGACTTCTGAGATTACCTTAAAAAGATATGTTATCCACAACTTCGGTTTCTCAGTGACCACGGGAAAACGGCAGTCTCCCAGAACACCACCTCCCCATTTAAAAATAGTTGTGGCTAAAGCATGACTTAACAGAGTACCAACTCAAGTGGCTATTTGTTTTTCATTTGTTTCAGGTGGAGCCTACATAATGGCTGGACCAAGAAACAAAACTTTATATTAAAGACCTACTTAACATACGAACCAAGGAAAAAAGTTATTTACACACAAAAAAAGGAATGCAAATGCTGCCATAAAAATGAAAAGCTAGGTATTTTAAAATCCATAAACATAAAACAGATCCAGTTTCCTATACCATTATATTTCAACACTGACAGTTAATAACAGTCTTGAAAACTATCTTTCTTGTTTAATCACTTCATAATTCTGACAGTCTCAAACTCAAATGTAATGATTTAAATTGCTAGTTCCAAAGAGTTAAGAGACTTAAGGTAGCCACTAAACTAAGGTACACCACGTGATCTCAGCTTACCAAAAAAAAAAAAAAAATCTTCCAACTACCCTAGTCTTTCACAAGGTTAAATGGGAGATGAAAGCTAAGTTTTCTATTTCCAAGGTGGAATTTATATACATACATGTACATTTGTAAGAATATACATATATATAGGACAGTATGTATACACCCACATAAATTTTTCCCCATGCTTATTGCAACTCAAACATTAACCACCATACAACGTATAAGGCCGTATGTTAGGAACTAGGCGACAAAGAAAAATAGAAATTTTTTTTATTCAAGTTTTCATTATATTTGGGCAGATATAACAGTTTACATAAATGTCATTTATCATTACCATTATTATGACTGAGATAGTTAGTGGGGGCATGGAGATAGGGAAGGCTTTATTAAAGAACTCTGAGCTTTTGAAAGAACAACCGTATAAGGTAAAGATGAAATATATGTAGTATATTAACTGAACTTCGTGACTTCATTGGTGTAAAAATTTGCTAAAGGAGGTCGGCTCCTTTTCTGCCACTTACAATCATAAGAGTTGAATGAAAGTCACCTTAGACTGCAGGGTAACTTGAAAGTTAAATACTGTGCCCAGTATCACAAAGCCAGTATACCTCAGAAGCTGGACTTGAACCCAGGTCATTCTGGTTCTGAGGCCAAGTCTGTCCCCTATGTTACACTGGCTTCTCATATTGAGAGGAGCAACTCATGTGAAATGAGGCCAGAAAAACAGATGTGGAGGGTTTAAACACCAGGCTGAAGAAATGTATTCTATCCTAGAGGTGATAGGAAACCACAAATGGTTTCTGAATAGCAGAATAATATAGAATAACCTGTCCCTTAGGTTTTGACAGAAGGAAAGTGTTTAATAATAAGACTAGTATAATCCAAGTGAGAAATTATGAGTACTGGAGTTAAGACTGTGGCAGGACGAATGCAGAGAAGACAGATGCAAAAGTTGTCATAGGGTAGATTCAACAGGATTTGGCAACTGACTAAACATAGGGAGTGGGGGAGAAATGAGAGTCAAGGGTGGAGAGGAGGTCATGAATGAATCTGGTTGACTGGGAGGATCCCTCCACAAAAACAGGAAAATTTAAAAGGATGGAAATCCATTCCAGTGATGTCAAAGGAATTAGGAGACTTGAAAAATTATCCTCAATGGCTGGTATAAGAAGAGGACTACTGAAAAAGATACAGGTATTTATTTTGAAATGAACCAGAGATTCCTTTCTTTTTCCTTGGAAATACTTATGATCTAAGAATTCATCAGAGGAGTAAGATAATCCCCAGAGTATTAGTACATCTGGCAGATATTTACAAGAATTTTAAAATCAAAATAGAAAAAAAATTAAATATACTTCTAGAAAGAAGTGTCTCAGAATCAAGTATAATAAATGCCCCATATTTACTTAGCATCAATCATCTAAACAATTGAGTGTTCCACATAACTTGTTTAACCCTTTTAAAAGCCCTGTAACATTAGAAAGCATTCTTGATATAAATATGTCTAAATTGTCATTGCTAAGTATGCTTCCAGGGTCTGTACTCTCCAGGAGTGAAGATCACAACCTACCATCGTGAGCTGCCCAAAAAGAAAACAGATTGCTTCAAATGTTCTGCACTGGAGGTCTACCAAGCAGAGACTGGGTGATCATTTGCTGGGAATGCTATACTGGGGATTCTTCCATATGGGTTGGACTTTCATGTATAGCCTCCATATTCCCTTCAAACTCTTGACTGTGTTTTCATGTTCAAAGAAACCTTGGCATGTTATGACCCTATGTTATCTGAAACAATTTCTATCTATATCTTTCCATAAACTTCCACAGAAAAAGCACCATTGGGTGTGTGTTAAAAGTCATTATAGATTTCAATTACTCAAGTATTAGACAAGAATGTCATTATACCCATTTGTAATATACCAGACTGTTTGTTTCTATTGGTGTTAACCAAATCTCGAATGATGCTAAAACCCAGTAACTTTTAAAACTACCTAGAGTAAGTAGATTAGTGGAATAGTCTAAACTGAGATTCTTAGCCTGGAGTCTGTTTATTTTTTAAAATGTCTTGATAGCTGTCTTTCAATATGATTGGTTTCCTTTGTAATCCTGTATTTTATTTTATGAATTTAAAAATCTCCCACTTTATACTATAATACATTCCAAATGGAGAAATGATCCAAATATACAGTCACAACATAAAACAGCAGGGCAGAATGGAAGATCTGGCTTTCATAAATTCTCAAAATTTCCAAGAGGAAAAATTCTTAACTAGACTAGGCAAAAAAAAATCACAAAAGACAAAGTTTTAAAATCTAAATTTTATGAAAAGACTTTTGTGCAAATAAAATTAATGCAGTCAGGAAAGATAGAGGGGAAAATCTTTACACTAAGTATCTGATAAAAGTCTGATACTCAAAAGCTATACAGAATCAACACATATATACAAGATTAACAGCCATGCTCAAACAGACTATAGTCTAAGGACATAATTTTCAAAAGAAGAAATACAAACTATTAATAACTGCCTAAAATGTTCAAAGTTGTTAATGAGAAATGAAATTTTAAATAACCATGGGGTAAAAAACCTTATACCCATCATATTACAAATTTGGTTTTAAAAAACTGGGAAAACTCATTGTAGGCGCTATGAGAAGACAGATGGACAAGCTAATTAAATGCTGGTGAAGCTATAAATTGATTTAACAACCATAGAAAATAATGTGAATTTATACAAGGTATTATATTGTTCAAGTACTATTACTCAGAGATGTCACTACTATGACTATAACTCAGGTAAGTGACCAGTAAGCAAAAAAGAAAAACTCACTTGCATAAAATTTTTTATAGCAGTGTTACTTCTGATTTGAAAAGACTGGAAACAAAAGTCTAACAATTAGGGGAAAGTTTCCACAAATAAGGAATAAGCAAATACTACACTGTAATAAATGACAAATACAAGAATTCAGAGAAACAAAGGAAGATATATAAAATGTTGTAGAGCTAAAAGAAAGCAAAGCCAAAAGAACAGCATACACAACAGCAACAACAAAGCCAAAACAGAGAAGCAACAATGCTCTTCATAACATACTTGTGGAATAGGTAGTACATTATATTCATTTTACCAATCAATTAAGGAAGGTTAATTGACTTGCCAAAGGTAACAAAGCTTAAGTGTCAGGGAGAGGTCTTGAATCTAGGTCTGACTCTAAATGTAGTGCTCTTTGAACTATAACCTTGTTTTTTAACAGCACTTTTTACAAGCAAGAAAGGATTCGATAGGTTTGGGGTTCCTTCTGTGGCTAAGGTCCCATGATCTAAGGGGACTTAGTCTATGATCCCAAGGCATCAATGACTATATCTAGTCACTGGAAAAAGTAAAACTCAAGATGAAGTAATTAACATCACAGGCATACTTTCTATTTCTAATCTTAACAGACTGACATATTCCTTTAGATATTAAGACGATTCCCCTAATTAAACATACAAATAATGTAGGAAGCCCCACATTCAACTCCTGATAGGTAGCAAGATATAGATAAGAATAATAACAGCTAGCATTTATATAGCACTTTAAGTTTTGCAAAATGCTTTACAAATATCTCATTTTATCCTCAATTCTGGGAGGCACATGCTAGTATGATTCCCATTCACAGATATGAAAACAGGCAGACTGAGGTTAAGTGACTTGCCCACATATAGGTAGTACCACATGTAAGGTGGATTTGAACTAGGGTAGTCCTCATTCTTGGTCTAGCACATCTAGCAGCCTCTACAAATAATGTCCTGAAGACAGTCTATTAACAGTCCGATAGATCTATGTTCCTTTCCAGTTATATATATTTCTGGTAATTTCCCTAGTAACTAACTCTTTGGATTAAAAATAATCATACAATACCTCACTTCTCAGATAGCCTGGAATAGCAAAGCAAAAATTGCCTGTCTAGCTTATGCAGGCATTACTAAATCTCAAGCACTAAAATTTTATGCATCATAAAAGCCCCCCAAGTCCTCACTAAAAACTTACTTCCTCTATTTTACAGCCATTATCTGGTATTCTGGCCTACAAGAGATGAGAAGAAAGGAGCTGCTAAAAACAGCACTGACAGCAGTAAGACAATGTTGACTCACATCAAAGGAAAAAAGAGTAAAACTATGAGGAGTCATCATGAGAACACAAAAGGTGTCAGCAGATTTTGACCATTTCATATGTCAAACTGCATTATATATCTAAATAACCTCTGAAGGCATCATTTTATTACAGCACATTACAATAAGTGACAAAAGAAGTAGTAAGACACCCTGGATAGGAAAATCATGAAGATCCTCATAATATTATACACTGAGCAGGGGATAAAACTCTGCTCCAGCAGCTCTAAGTTGTAGAAAAGGTAGTAACCTGATTTAGTAAAGGGGCTTTCTTCATCTGGGAGTTCCCTCCACAAACGAAATATGGGTTTACTCCTTATTCCTATTTACAATAGAGAGGCATCAAAAAAGGTTATTTTCTGTACACTCTGTTTAAAGAAACAGGGAAATATGAAAACACTTTAGAAAGATTTCTAGAAAAAATTTATTAAAATTTTAAAATGTTTTGCTGCTACAAAGCGTAATCTTTAGTTTCCTGACAATGCTGGATAACTGAGATATTACTGTATCTTAATTAATTTTCTTCCAATATGCAGGTATCCTACATGAAAAGTCCACCTCCTTCTGTGGTCAGACATAAATTTCTGATAATATTCATCATACCACTTCTCCCATCTCTTCCTTAGGAATACTCACACCTCTCGTGCACCTTCCATTTTCCTTTGAGTAATCCACAACGTTAATTCTGTGTGGTTCATTATTTGTAGCCATATAGTATCACCAAAGAAAACTGATGTTAAAAAGATGAGTAAGTTTCAAGAAGAAGCTTGCAATTAAAAGTATGGAACTTTCCAAAGGCAATCTAGTACCACCTCCACCAATCCAATTTAAGCCCACCTCCCAATCTATTCAAGATAGAAGTACAGGATGCTCATGCCCAGGGTTGTCTATGTAAGTGCAAATCAAAGTCTACACAGTAGAAATTCAAAATCCATTCTTGTACAGTTACACTTCCTGCCTAATTCAGGAGTGTCTATGGTTCCGCAATAAGTTAGCTATTAGCATGATACAACTGGCATGTCATCTACAAAAAGGATGATCTGGACCACCTCACCATTATTCCTTTTCCTTTTGGACTTCTGTACCAAATGCTATCAGCATGCTTTATGCCTCACTTGACATTAATAATCATAAAGCAGTTTCAGTCTTTCTGCCATTACATCTTTTGAGAAATCTTGAAAACTGATGGACTGTCTGGGTGTTCCACATAATGTCAAGAGATTTAAAGAACTTCTGCCAGCATGTTGAATGGACCCTTGCAGAGAGTTTACGGGAAGTCATAGACAAAATAAGAAGGCACAAGATTAGTTGTAATTTGAAACAAGTATCCAAATCAATGAGATCATAGATCCAAAGTAATGAAGTATGTAGCAGGCACAAATTACTTTTTAAATGAACATCTCACAACATGTTTGCATTCATGTTAACCCCCAAACTGAACATTCTACTTACAAAGCCAAGGATGAGTGGGTGGAAAAGGAGATGTTACTGTGACACTAAATGGAATCCCTCTCATTACTGATAGCAATCTCAAGCCTGGGCTAATAATTCCCGTCAATCTTCTGCTGGTAACACTTCCTCTCTTTGGATAGTGTTGCCTCAAATCCCTAGCTCCTTTCTAATGGTAAAACATATAAGCCATTTCCTCGGATCCTATTATAAAATATATATATAATAATACCCAACAATATATAAAGTAAAAATAAAGTATTAATAAATAAAATCCTACTCTATTTCTTCCAAATAAAACATCTCTCCGACTCAAAAGTTTTAAATATTCAGTACAAAGTGCTAAAGGAGAATTAAGAAGCAATTGCCTATTTCATCCCCCAACTGTGCTGTCAATGGATCTAGGAGTTCAATAACCTCATCTCCTGACTTCCTAGATGAAAATCTTTTCCCTACTTACCCTCTGAAGCTATACCCTCCTATCCTAATACTTTAGGACTCTTGCCTCTTACCCTATGGTCTAGCATACTAAAAAGAAGAAAGATCTGACCACTGGGAAGATGGGGAGAGTGGATTTGGGGAAATATACATTTCCTCCACTGTTCTCTATTAAGTCTGCATGACCTTCAAATATGTTAGGGGCTGATACTCTATTCCAATAGGCCAGTAATTGCTTGAAGTCAAGTCTGCAAGCCAAATAGAGCTGGCCTAGTAGTGAAACTGTCCCTTTCATCAACTGCCCTGGAATGGTATCACACCCTATAACCCAAGCCAAGGCGCTTTCCTGAACCCAGCACCCTCATGCTGCTCACACCATTGGCTTTCCTTCCTATGACATAGTCTTAGTGGCAAAGTATGAGAGAATAGGTGATACAGCCATATGCCTAAATGTATTTAATAATTAAAATTTTTAGTAATTTTAAATTTAAATTTTTAGTAATTTAAAAGCATGTCTATAAGATTCACTGCCAAATGGAGGAGTTTAGTGTAAAACTCCTTAAAATAAGGAGACAGATCCAGTGCCTGAAAGAATGGATATATGGCGGGTATTCAATGACCCTTGAGTGAATCTATTACCTCAGCCAATTAAAGAGGAGATACATGGTTTGAGTTATAGGCATAAGGTCCCTCTATATAGTTCTAGGAACAGTAAAACAAACCACTAACTACAATTACACTAAACTATTTTAAATCTTTGAAGACAATGGAATGAATAGTAAGTCATAGCTATGCTTTACTGTGTTATTTCTTGAGAAACAATGGCATACAGTGGAAAAAGCAGTGGAACAAAATCAACAGACCTAGATAATAGTCTGGGCTCACCTACTGCGCCTAGCAATGACTCTGGGCAAGTCACATTAGCGTCACTTTCCTTAGTTGTGTCAATCAACCAGCATTTTAATAAGCATCTACTATGTGCTAGGCACTAGGTTAAGAACTGGGGATACAAAAAAAGTGAAACAGTCCCTATCCTCAAACAAATTATATTCTAATGAAGGAGATAAAATACAAATACGTATATTCAAAACATGTACAAATCAAATAGAGGTAACCTTGAAAGGTAATGGACTAGCAGCTGGGAGAATTCAGAAAGGTGTCCTACAGAAGGTAGAACATAAACTGAATCTAGTAGGAAACTTAAGGATTCCAAAAACTAGAGGTGAGGAGGAGCAGTTCACAGCTCCATGGGGAACACCCAATGAAAAGGTAGAGAGATGAGATACTGTCGTGTGTGAGAAACACTAAGTAGAACAGTATAGTTGTATTGTAGAGAGTACAGCAGAAAGTAATGTCTAAGGTGGATTAGAAGGTGCCAGTTTATTAAGACAAACAAGGAAATTTGTATTTGATACTGCAGAAAACAAGGAATTTGATAAAATTTAGAGGTTTGAGGGAATAAGGCATCAATATATGTCTTGTGCTTTAACCACTTTGGTGGATGAAAAATCTTGAAACAAGGAGATCAAAAAGAAATCTATTGCAACAGACCATGAGAAGTGATGAGGGGCAGTGACTGTGTGGAGAGAAAGGCCTTTATATACACACAGATGTGCCACACAAACAAGCACGTGCACACACAGGCACACGCAAAAGTTGTTGTAAAGAAAGATACAGCAAGATCTGGCAACTGGATAAATGGGAGTGATGGACATTGAGGATGACACTGAGGTCTTGAATTTGGGTGCCTAGAAAGACAGTAGTGCCCCCAACAATAACACCAAAGTTCAGAAGGAGAAAGATAAAAGAATTCTATTTTGGATACTGAATTTGAGATGCTCCTGCGCCATTTAGTTCAAAACTTCTAACAGGCAGTTGGTAATGCTGAACTGAGTAAGAATACAGCTGCATACGTAGTTCTGGCTGTTAACTGCTTAGAGGATATCAAACCAATGAAGCAGATGAGGTCATCAAGTAGAGAAATGAAATGCAATAAGCTTCAGATATCTGTAAGTTCCCTTTCATTTCTAAAATAACTGGATTCTCATTTTTTAATTTCTTCAAGAAAAATAAAATCCATGAGTGGAGAACCACTGGTTTAAGGGTTTTAAGAACCTAGTAATGTGAAATTCAGCTTCTCCATTCTCCAAGGACAATAATGGGAAGGAAAAGATTTAGAACTGATCCTCACCTGCTAAAGATTCCTTGTCAAAATGCAAATGAGTTTAACTTTCTTCATTCACACGTCATGTGTTATATGTTCAATATAACTCATTAAGTATCTACTTTATGCAAAGCAAGAAAGTGTTGTGGTGGATTCAAGGGCAGACCAATCCAGGAAAATCTGGGTTCAAGACTGTTTTCTAACACATACTACATTTGTGACCTTGGATAAGTCACAATCTCTCATTGCTTATCAGTAGTACTGAAGGCAGTTCTTCAAGTCTCTGAAAACATTTGTTCAATTGTTTCAGTTATGTCTGACTCTTCATGACCCCATTTGGAGTTTTTTTTTGCAAGATACTAGGGTGGTTTGCCATTTCCTTCTCCAGCTTATTTTACATATAAGTAAATGGAGGCAGTTAAGCGACTTACCTAAGATCACCCAGCTAGTTAATGTATAAAGTCACATTTGAACTCAGGTCTTCCTGACTCCAGACCTGGTGCTCTATCCACTACACCACCTAGCTGCCCCATGAAATCACAGGTCCAGACAAAAAAGAAGGGGAGGAGGGGTTTGTGTTTGAGTGACAAGACACTGCTAAGTAAACCCTATTATCATGGAGCTTACAAGACATACAATATATGGGTACAAGTAAGTCACTGTAAAGTTATTTCAAGAGGAAGAGAAAAGGTTAACTACTAGAAAAGTAAGAGTAAGAAAGTTTCCTGGAGGAAGAAGGTGATACCTAAGCAATGTTTTGAAGGAAGCTAGACATTGTAAGAGGCAGGAGTTAAGAAGGGGGACCACTTGACAGACCTAGAACATAGAATGCCAAGTACAAAGAACACCAAGGAGGTCAGTGGATCTGTAGTATGAAGAGAAGTAAAATAATGTTACGGTAGGTGGAAGCCAGATTATAGAAGACTTTAAATGCTAGGTGGAAGATTTTGTATTTTATCCCAGAGTCACTGAAGACTGGGGAGGGGGAAGAGGGTTAACAGCCAGATCTTTGTTTTTTAAAATATCAATGTGGCAGATGTCTGAAAAGATTGGAGAAAAAAGAATCTGAAGTAGAGAGGTGACAGAACAGAACTGGTTAAAACCTGGCAGAATGGATATGAGGGAAGAGAAAAGCCAAGGATAATTCCAAAGTGTTAACCAAGTGACAGAAAAGATAATAGTACTATCAAAAGAATTAGAGAAGTCTGGAGGAGGGTTGGGTTAAGGGAAATGTAGTAAATTCTTCTGAATATGTTGAGTTTAAGATGGCCACAGAACTATTAAATTCACTTTGCTCATTTAAATATTTAATATTTCTTGACAACTTTAAAAACTAATTCAAAATTGTTTTTCCACTTTGAAGGAATTCAGGACACCTCTACCAACAAGCATCTAAAGGCACTTCATTTTATCAATAGGACTGTGGTAAAAACCAAAGTTAACAAGTTAAAAGTAAATTTTGTAAAACTAGTACTAGCATGCACACAGTAAAAAGCAATGCTATCAACTATAGTTAAATTATGCCTAAGTGGCATAACTGTATTTAATCTTGCAATTTCCTGGTTTTACTTTTGTTTATTCGGTTTAAGGCCACAGCTTCTTTAACAGTAAAACAAAGAGGTTTGACTATCATTCTGTAAATAGGATAATATGATACATGCTAATGTTGACTTATAAACACTTAAATGAAGGCCCTCACAGAGGTGAGATCCAGTAAGAGAATGAATGGTACTGATGAGAAAGGAATTAATGATCACAGTAACAAATCTCTAAAATATTTTAATAGTTTCCTCTACTTCTCTACTTGTGAGACTAGACAAAGTAGTTCTGCCAAAAAAAATAACCCAAAACCCCAACACTAAACATATTCACGGTAAATGCTTCTCATAAAAAGCTACTTTTAAGTTGAACATGTCTAAGTATGTAAAATCATTATTCAATGAATTTATCATGCATAATCTAAAAACAAAAGCACATTCTCAGTTATGTATTATTTATCAGCAATATAAAAATTTACTTTTATGTATTTTTGTGAGAGGAAGACAGCACAATGCACTTGGAGTAGAGTAGACCAATTCTACCACAACAAGTCACCCTCTTGGGGCTCTTGTTTTCCTCATTTGTAAGATAAAGACAATAATACACTACCTACTTCATAGGAGTTACATGGAAAGACAAATGTGAGCTATTACAGTCTAATCTCTTAAACTAAGATTTAAAACAACAAAAAAAAATGTTTCAAGTTAAGGTTTCGAGTGACCCTGTATTTTTTCTCAGTCCTGAGCATCTAGTCTAGTGAAAACTGGCACAGCTAGGTGGCGCAGTGGAGGGGGTAGGGCCTGGAGTTAGGTAGACTCCGGAGTTCAAATATGGCCTCAGACATTTATTAGCTGTGTGACTCTAGACAAGTCACTTAACCTTGTCTGCTTGTTTCCTCAACTGTAAAATGAGCTGGAGAAGGAAATGGCAAATCACTCCAGTATCTTTACTGAGAAAATTCCAAATGAGGCCACAAGGACAAACTACTGAACAACAAAAGTGAAATCTGAAAGACCATCTGTCAGCAGTATCACAGAGAGGAGTGCTTAAACTGACTGGGAAGCTAGATTAGATGACCTCTATGGTTCCTTCTAACTCTAGATTTTATGATTCTATGATACATTGTGATGTTTCCTAGAGTTTTCGAACTAATTTTTTTCAAGGGCTGAACTGAGTGGGAAGAAGAATCTTTCATTGCCATCTCCTTTCAGCAAGTATCCTATCACAGACCTCCTATTCGTCAAAGTATGACTCCATTCTTCCATGATCATAAACCAATAAACTGTTAGCTGGATGGTAAAGTACAGCCAATTGTTGAAACCCTTTAACAAAGAAAGTAATGCCAACAGTGGGAGCAACTACATAGAAAAGAAATGTTATGGCCAGGAACAAAGCAACACTAATCTGTAGCATCACATTATTAATGCCTTTTTCAAGTTGGATCTCCTTTCACATTACGTATATCTAAAGATATGGTTAATATCTATACACAATGTAGTCTACTGTAAAATTTATAATAAGTGGGTACAGGGCCAGTTAACTCATTTGATTACAGAACAGGGGGACTTTCACGGGGACTTGGATGTACATTGTAGCTCCAAAGAGAAAAATCAGAGACTTTATGCCTAACTAAACTCCTTGCTAGTCGCCCTGCAAATGCATACACATAGCACTGAGGACTAGGTAAGACAGTCCATCCCTTTATGTGCATACTCACAAACATCATTAGACAAGAACTGGAATACTGAATAATGACGTATCTTTTTGATCAAGATGATTAAAAAAAACTATTGAAACTGATAAATTTTAAAACATTGCATCTTAAGCTCAAAAATTCAGTGTTATTTTGAAGCAGTTTATTATTAATTGCAATTGACATTTATATAGCGTTTTAAAGTTTTCTACATCTACATTATTTCCTCTGATCCTCACACCAAGCCAGGTAGTCTTCCCATTTTACAGATGAGGAAAACGAAGTTTAGCTATGGCAGATTTGCTTCTGGCCATATAGCTACTAGATATCAGAGGCAAATTCTTTTGTCTCCAAGTCCAGGTCTTTCCATTATACCATCCTGCAGCTCCCCATTCCCACTGGAGATGTTTTCATAAGATCTGAGGAGTACTGGGCAGTGATTTTAAAGGACAGTTTATTTAGGTCCACCAGGTCAAAATTAACAGTTCAAGTTTCATTTTAAAACCTAAAGATTTGAAATCAAAATCTGCCTTAGTTGAACTGAACACACCCAATGAAACTGACAGAGCCACAATTTATAAAAGGCAGAGAAGAGGCACCAAATTCTGCCTCAGGAATTAAAGGGTTTTTTTTACCCTACAGCCAAGACACCTTTAAGTTTGTACCTTCACTTCAATGGCCTGGAACAATCAAGGAATAGAAACAAATTAAGAAATAATGCCTCACTGATTATGACTAATGTTGTTTCCTGCTCTAAAACTGTATGAATTTCAGGTAGGAGTAATGATTAAACACAAAGTGTCAAGTTCGGTTTACCATTTATATTGTACAAGCTAATATACTAGAGAATAGCATCTGATTAAGTCTTCTGAACTACACAACAAAATTCTAAATTGTAGATATCTGAAATCACTGACTAGTTAAGGAGCAACCTTAAAACTTATTAATTCATTACCCATTTAAGTCAGAGCACCCCAAATAAATGTACTCACCGTACGCTCAACATATTCAATGAATTTAAAAACAATGGACAAATTGGGAAAATTATTTTTGTGTCAGCAATAACAAATATCACTATTAAAGCATTCAAAGAATCTCATAAAAGCAAGTTTAACAACTTTTACAAAATGAAGCGCAGGAGCCATCTTGGACATGTGGGCAAACCACTTTTTAAGCCTGTTGCAAATGGTCTAAACAAAACTAATAGCTAAAAAAATCAGATGAGTCTGACTTTTCAGACTCCACACTTCCATGTAGTCATATAGAAATATAAAAAGCAAACAAAAAACCTTTTCCACATTATACTTGAATGCGCAGCAGAAATCCATTTGAGGGCTATGAACAAAATTAAGTGGGTACTCCCCAGTCTATAGGCATTCTGAGATAAAATATGTACTATCTTCTTGACATTACTGGGACAGATTTGAAATGTATTTTTCACTATCACTACCTCAAATTTCCTTTTACCTTTCTTTCCCAGACAAAACATCTCACTCCTACATTTCATTTATGCTAATCTTTATAGACTTGAGTTACATAAAGTATAAAACACACATCACCTTTCCAGAAGTGTATGGAAACACTTTGGTAAAATTTTATGAACAGTCTAAGAGGCAAGAAGCTTGATCCTATTTATGAGAACAAATATAGTTTTCCATCCCACTTCAAAGCATCTTAATCTAGTGGTGAGAGTCTTTACCTATAAAAAGAGCCCAAAGTCTAGCCTGTGCTATAAAAATACTATGGTGCTGCAAAGGTGTTAATATGCATATCATTTCTGGGGAAGTATCACAAAACCGAATACTATTGTATGCTGAATAAAGTGACTGATTAACTGGGGGTTTTTTTGTACAATTTAAAGTATCAGTGTCAAAGAGTACCTTTGAAAGTCAACAAGCATGGAAATGTGAGTTGGTTTGGTGTTTTTTTTTTTATTCAACTAAGCATTATGTATTCTGACACACTAATCTCAACACCTATATTGGGAGGCTTTATATGTAGAGAAAACATTTCTATCAAAGTCTGGTAAGCCTTAGCCTGCAAATCATTGACCAAAAATGGTAATGGTGTGGTGTAGTCTAAAGCAGAACAGAAATGTTTTACCTAATCTTCAAGTTCCCTATTCTGTTCTCCCCAAAACTAGGCTGATAATTTAGCAAAAAAAAAAACCAATTTAAGAAGTACAGTTTTCTTCCCTAAAATTCTTAGATCTGTGAATGTTTTTAAACTCACCAGTGTTATTAGGGCTTCTCCTTTTTTTATTAACAAATGAGCACCAGGCCAGCACCTGACACGGCAAATTTTCACCTAGCAAAACTATCTACTACCAAACAAAATATTCTAACCATACAGGCATGAATCAGGCAGGGAGGGGTTAAAACAGACCCTGCCAAGCTTGACTAGCACTACAAGACTGCTGCTGAAAGCTGATTTACAGATATGACAAACAAAGAGGTAGCCAAGCTAGTGTTCTTAATCGTGCTGCTTAGTGACCACTTCTTGTACGGCTGGACCTTCCCTTCCTAAAAGGTTATTCCCTCCACTCAAAAAACCCCAAATATCAAATCAACGATTATCCAGTCACAGTTTGTCGAAAACCTGTATTTAAGAAAAAACAATGGAAAGGTGTTTTGACCACAATCCAGGGCTACAAGGAGCTCTATCGCCAGTCTTCTTTTACACCACGTACGCCTGGGGTTGTCTATGTGTAAACCGACCACAACCACACAAACGTATGGATTTGCTTGAGAAAATTTTTTTTTAGCCAACTAAGCACTATGTATGGACACAAGGATGCCCACCCCTACGCGGGGAAGCTCTGGGCGAAGGGAGAGGGGTTTACTGGAGCAGTGAACGTGCCCGGGGGTCTGCTAAGCCTTTCTCTGCATGTCCGTACCTGTGTCGGTCCCCGTAACTCGGGAGGTGCGCGCGCACACACACACACACACACACACACACACACACACACACACACACACACACACACATACACACACACTCTCAGACACACACAGCAGGAAGCCCTCGGCCGCCCTTTCACAACAGCCTGAAGCAAAGCCGCAGCCCGAGCCCCACCTCAGAGCAAAGGACACGCACCCAGGCTGGGGGAGGGGAGGGCAGGGACAACCGCGGAGGGGGGTGGCGCCCCTCGGATACGGAGGGGATCCCTAGGCGGTGGAGGGGCGGAGAACAAAGCTGCCGCTCGCCCCCTCGAGCCACCCTGCGGAGGAGCGGAGGGGGACGCCGGGCATCCGGGGAGGGAGCCGGGGATGAGGGGCCTCGAGCCGCCCGGGAACGTCCCCTCCCCCCATCAGCACGGAACCCTCCAGGTCGGCGGGCCTGGGCGCGCCAGGTGCCGGGGAAGCCGCGCGGCCGGGCGGGGCCCCCCAGAGGCCCGGGCCGCTCCGGCCTCCCACCCGCTCACCATCTTTCCAAAGCGGACGATCCGGAGCGCGGTGTGGTCCCTGGGCGGGCGGGAGCGGGGAGTAGGGCGAGTCGAGCAGCTGGGCGCTGCTGCGATCTAGAGCGCGGAGGAGGGTCTTCCTCCCGGGAGCCGGAGCGAGGGAGAGAGGCGACGGCGCGCGAGGCTGTCGGGGAGAGCGGGCGGGCGAGCGAGTGAGCGAGGGAGGGAAAGAGGAAGGGAGCGGCCGAGCGCGAGCCGGGCGGAAACGCTGCACACGTCACGCTCCAGGCCGCGCTCCGCGGGCCGGCCGCCGTTGTTAAGGAAGGAGGCTGCGGGACAACGGCCCGCCCCTCCGCGCCGCGCCCTCCGGAAGCCGGCGTCGAGCGGACTCCTAGGGGCGGGGTCCCTTCTCCCTCACCTAGGGGGAGCCTAGAGCCGAGGGTGTCTACGGGCACCTGCGCGTCAGTCGGGGGAGGGGGAGAGGAACTGGGAGGGTTGTCTCAGGCCCCAGCCAGGGGAGGGGGGGGGGGGGGAGTAGTCACGTGACCCCTGGGGCTGGCGGCGAGGCCCTTTTCCTTACATGGAATTAACTACCTGGCCCAGGTGTGCGCAGGCGGAGAGGGGTGGGGCGAGAGAAGCCTCGGGAGAGCGGAGTGACTCAGGAGTAGGGGAGCCGAGCAGAGGAGGGGTGCGAAGGAGGAGGAGAAGAGGGAAGAGAGAGCCCCGGCCGGGAGGCCGAAGGAGCGGGGGGAGGGGAGAAGGAGGGAAGGATGGAGTGGGGGAGGGGACGGAGGCCTCCTTTTTACCTACTTTGGTGCGATCGCGGCCGCCCGCCTCTGATTGGCTCCGAGCGGCGCATTTGGTGCTTGAGCGATGGGAAACTGCACATTTTTCCCCTGCCTTCCAGAGGCGGCGGCAGCGGCGGGGCACGCTCATGCGTGAGTCACACGGATTTCAGGTTTTTAAAACAAGGACTGATTTATCTGAGAAACAGGCTGGAGAAGGAGTCATGGCTGCCCAGAAGGGCGTGCCTGGAAACAACTGGGACACAATTTGCCATGAATTGTGCCTCCTCTGAAAATTGCACTCTGTTCTGATTTGGGTTTTCCCCCATTTTTTTTTTGGAATAACTGTGGTTGCCCCAGAAATGCAGTTTTCAGGAGGGTTTTTCTTTTTCTGCCAGTATTTTGGGTGGGAAGCATAGGGAAGACATGGACTTTTAATGTGGAATGGAGAGTTTTCCCACCTCCCTGATTGAGGCTATCAGGATATTCCAGCTCTAAGGCTGGGATGCCTGAGCACTTGACTAGTTGTAGTGTTTTCTGAGCCCCACGGAATAGTCCAAGCTGCTGAGAAGGGTGTCATCCCAGAAGGACTCCCCTGCACCCCTGCTGGGAGCTGGACGTTGAAATGGATTGTCAGACCCCAGAAAATCATCTTCCTACCCCGCCAAAGAACTGGGAGAGCTGTCCTTGCTCCTTTGCCAATCTCATCTTGAGCGCTTGTTATATGGTTTAAGAGTAACGTGATTCCATCGTGTCTTTTACAGGTTTAGATTCATTGTTACCTCCATCTATGCGTAGATTTAGTTCCTTAAAACCTGTGACAAGCCTCATTTTTCCTTCTGAGTAATTGAAGTTTAGTATCCCTCTGTGGGGAAATGCTCCCATCCCAGGCAAAAGAAAAAAAAAAGGATTAGGGATAAGAATCTAATCCTTCCTCTAGAGGTGTACTTTGATGTACGTGGTGGCACGGAACATCACTGGGTTTTTCAAGGCTACGCCAAGAGAACACAAGCTCTGGCAGGTCATATATCAAGTTGGTAAGACTTTGAATGTGGGCCCAGCAATGGATTGTGTGTCTGTTTTAGGAGGGCTAGCTGAGCCAAGCTTAAAAAAGGCTCATTGCCAGAAAGTTGGCCACCAAGTGATGGATTTTCATTTCGTTTCGTTTTCTTTTTTTTTTTGGAAAACTATACTAAGCATGAGGGAGAAAAGGTTGAAATCTGCATTTGCAGGAGAAATATAAGCCAGTGAAATCATAAGATATTTTGAGGTATTAAGTATATGAATGTGTGTATATGTGTATATATTTGTTATAACTTCACTTATATTAACTCTGATCTCTTTCTCCTCAGTGACTATTTCACAACTTTATGTTATCAGTGGGTCAATAAGCCCCAAGTACCTATGTTTTGCCAGGCATAGTGCTAAGTTTCAAAGATACAAAGGCAAAAGACAGTTCTTGCTCTCAAGAAGCTCCCAGTCTGATGGGGGAGACAACTTGCCAACAACTTATGTAGGAACAAGACATAAACAGGATAAGTTGAAGATGATCAACAGGGAGGAGGCGCTAGAATTAAGTGGAATTGGGAAAGGTTTCTAGTCCAAGGTGGGATTTTAGTTGGGATTTGAAGGAAGTTAGGCAAGCCAAGAGACAAAGACTGAGAAGGGATTGAATTCCAGCCAGTGAAAATATATAGAGTGTCTTTTTAAGAATAGGTTGATGTCACTTGATCAAAGAATATATAGATAAAATATAAGAAAACTAGAAAGATGGTGGGCCAGGTTTTGAGGGGTATAAGAAACAATGTGATAAGAGCTCTCTCAACTTCACTCATATTTTTTTCAGGATCACCATCACCAGTTCTTCACTTCTGTCTCACAAAATTTAACCCTACTTCTAAGGCTAATCCTCTCCCCACCGTGACCTTGATTCCATCTTCTCTTACCTTCTAGACCTTGCTCCAACTATCATCCTCTTTTCCTTACAGATAATCACTATATCATTCTGAATTGGCTCCTCATCTGCCAAGTTTTCCCAGTCCTAAAGTAGCCTTACTTCAATTCTTGTATATCTTACAAGGGTGTCCTCTCCCATTCTTCTCCCATTTGTGTCCATGCTTCTGCTTCCCTCAGCACCCACTTCCTCTTAACTTGCAATCCGACTTCTGTCCCTATTACTCTACTGAAACTCTGTTCTTTTTTTAAAAATTATTTTATTTATTAAACTTATCAAGCATTCTTTTTTCCTCACCATCTCACCAACCCACTGAAAAGAAAGAAAAAAGGAAGGAAGGGAAGAGGAGGAAAGAGGGAGAAGAGGAAGGGAAGGAAGAAACAGGAGGGAAGAAAGGGAATGAAGGAAGGAGGGAAAAATGGAATGAAGGAGGAAGGAAGGAAGACTATAAAATCCCTACGTCGCATATGCAGTCAGAACATTCTCATATTTGTCATATCCAAAAATGAATTTCTTACTCTACATTATCAGTCCATTTCTCCATCAAGAGGTGGGTAGCAGTCTTCTAAAACTCCTTGCTCAAATCCTTGACATTTTTATAACCAAATCCAAATGCTTTTGGTTTTGTTTTTGTTTTTGTTTTTTTGGCAACTCTTATGTAAACTTCCAAGATACTATTCCAAAACTCTCTGAAATAACCCTTGGAGACTATGAGCTTCACTGTTCATCTGCCACCCGTATTATCCCTATGTCTCCTAGTTCTTTGCTGCTGGCAGGTCTGGGGTGGTTACGGGGCTCATAGAGCGAGAATGAAAAGATAGATGGGACACAGCAGTCTGACCAAGTTGAGTTTATTCTGGACGTACTGAGCCAATAAATAAGGGGATCGGGAAGTTTAAATAGTAAAAAACCATAAAGGTAGCAATTGAAGCATGAAACAGAGCAGATTGTGATAAGTAGAAAGGGAGGCCTCAAGGCCTCTATATCGGAATGTTATCCTGTATAGCAGGGCCCTTGTCTCCTGGAACTTCAACACCCAAATTCAAGGATGAACACCTGAGAACAATATATCACTTAACTTCTTAAGTCAGCTATTATTCTCCCTTGGAGGAGGGGAACTCTTGATAAGGGGTTCTTTCAAACCCCTCAAGGTTCTCTACAGTTCTTGGGGCAGCTAGGCGGCATTGTGGATGGAGTGCCAGGCCCAAAGTCAGAAAGACTTCTCTTCCTGAGTTCAAATCCAGCCTCAGATATTTATTAGTTGTGTGAGCCTGGGCAAGGCACTCAACCTTATTTGCCTCAGTTCCCTCCTCAAAAGCAACTGGAGAAGGAAATGACAAATTGATCTAGTATCTTTGCCAAGAAAACCTCAAATGGAGTCACAAAGTATCGGACGTGACTGAACAACAAAAACTTATGGTTCTCTTCCTGTTGTGGAAGCATATTAAAAAACCTTTCAGTTTTTCCAGAAATATTAAGAGACTTCTTTAGCCTAAAACTTTACAGACTTTCCCCTTAAGGAAAGTGAATAATACAAAAGCTAAGGCCTTAAGGAAATGGATTAATCGTGATTAGGAGATGTAACTTGTCTTGATAAAATCATTGGCTCCTCATTCACCTGAACTGATTGGCTCTCAGGCCCACCTAAGAGCAATATCTTTTGAAGTCAAGATTAAGATATTTGTCACAGGGGAATGGTCCAGGAAGAAAATGAATGACAGTGATTTTGAAATGTCAGCCTCCAAACTGTATTTTAAGGTGATCTTTACCTTGTTCAAATTTCCTGTAAATGTTACCTCCTCCTTTTAGAAGGCACTTTGGGCCATGCACTATGCTAGGCGCTTTGCAAATATCTCATTTGGTCCTCATGACAACTCTGAGAAGTAGGTGTTTTTATTATCCCCATTTTACAGTTGAGGAAACTGAGGCAAACAGAGGTTAAAAGACTTGCCCAGGACCACAGAGCTAGTTAGCATATGTTGTTATGTTTGTCCTTCATTCTTTTTCTCCAAGAGGACCATGATGTCAAGATGATGAAATGACTTGCACTTGACTTTGATTTGAGTGAGGGAGGGCTGTGCAACGTCACCAGCCTCACTGTCTCCTCCAGAAGTTAGCATATGAGACCGGAGTTAAAATCAGGTCTTCGAGGCCCAGATCTTTATTCACCATCACTCAGCTGCCTCTTGGTAGGGCAGGAGAAGGGCAGAGGTGTAGTCTATTCCAATTTGGACACTCAAGATAGAAATGGTTTAGTACAGATTAAATTGTTTCTGGAAGACAAGCCTAAATTGAAGGGTACAGTTGGCATTTTTTTCTTCAACACTATCTCTTGTTAATCACTAAGAAAAAAAAAAAACATTCCCACCCCCCGCTTCCTCCCAATGGCAATCTTTCTATGTCCCACCACAGCGTTGCCATTCCCTTCTACTGTGCCTTCTGAAATTCCCATTGCATAGTGAACAAGCTTTCCTTGCTTATATTCCTTACACCGACTAGCTTTCTTTGGGACCTGACTCCACCCTCTTCCCCCAAACAAAACAAAACAGAACAAAACACTGTTCCCCTGGCTATCCTTTCTAACCCTTTTAACTCCCTTACAGGAAGGAGAGTTTGAATATTCCTTACTCCTCACTGCAATTTCCCTTTCCTCCATCACTCTGTAACTTTGAATTCTATTCAGTCAACGTTTTCCATGTAATTCAAGTTAGAGCAGTTATAGTATACTGCCCTCCAAAGATTGTTCTCCCTCCTTCCTCAAGAAATTTACATAACTAACTTTCTCTTTTTCCCAACTTTTGACATTATGCTAAAGAACTTTAATAGTCACATAATGCTCCCTCAAATTCCCTAACTTCCTAATCCCTTCATCTGTCTTAAATCCCATGTCCTAAACTAAACTGTGCATAACTCTTTGATCCAGCAATATCTGTACCCAAAGAAATCAAAGAAAGGAAAAAAGGACTCGTATGTACAAAAAATACAGCATCCCTTCTTATCGTGGCAAAGAATTGGAAACGTAGTATCCATCAATTAAGTAATGGCTGACCAAATTATGTTAGTTGAATGCAGTGGAATATTATTGTGCTATTAGAAATGACAAACTGACAGTTTCACTGACACCTAGGAAGGCTTTTATGAATTGAAGCAGAGTTAAGTGAGCAGAACTAGGAAAAAAAATTATACAACAACTTTGTAAAGGCAAACAACTTTGAAAGACTTAAGAACCCTGATTGGTGCATTGACCATGATTCCAGTAGACAGATGATGAAGCATGCTGCTCTTCTGACAGGTAATGGAATAAAGATACAGAAGATACACATCTCTGAATGTAGATTATACAGGAATTTGTTTTACTTTATTATACATATTTGTTACAAGAGGTTTTTTTTTTCTTATTTTCAATGTCAGTTGTAGGAGGGAGAGAAAATAAATGCAGTTAAGTGTCTTCGGCAGTGGATATAGCACTGGACCTGGAGTCAGCAAGGTCTGATTTCAGCTTTGGGCTAAGACAACTCACTAGCCATGTGGCACTGGGCAAATCACTTAAACTCTATTTGCCTCAGTTTTTTCACCCATAAGATGAGGATAGTAGCATCTACTTCCCAGGGTTGTTGTGAGGATCAAATAACATAATATTTGTAAAGCACTTAGCACAGTCCCAGGCACATAATAGGCACTTTAGAAATGGTTATTCCCTTCTCTTGTTAATTGAAAAATAAAATTTAATTTAAGAAATCCTGAGTCTTGATCTTTCCACCTCAGCTTCACAAAGAAAGTCACAGATTAGATCTCATCGTTTCCCACAAATGGTCTGTTTTGCTGATTAGAAACTTTGTTGTTCCCCTATTTGACCATAACTATCATTCTATCTCTCCCTTAGACTCCTAAACCCATTCTTTGCCATCAAGACCTCCAATCCTTCCACCCCTTGCTACTTTTCTCAGTCTATAATAACTTCGGCTTTTATTCATTTTCCTCCCTCTCCAATCCCAACCTAATAGTTAGCCATTTCAACTCTGTACCATCCTCTGCTTTCAAATACCTTGCCCCTTTGTCCTTTCACCCATCTTTTGCCAAACCTCAGCCCTGGATTATTCACAGCATTTGTCTCTTACTCTTACCCACTGACTGCTGAACACAAATAGAGAAAGTCACCAAACATGCTGAGTACATTACAAATTCATATTATCCAACCTCAACTAGACCCTCAGTACAACCATGCAGTCCTTTTATTCCTCTCTAATTGATTTCCTATCTCACCACAGAAGCCTTTCCTTCCTCAGACCTCCCTCTTCCCACTCCTTTTCAGCTGAAGACCTTGTCTCTCTATTGAGAAAACTAAGGCCATTCAACTGAACTTCCTCTTTTCCTATACTCAATTTCAGAACCATTTGACATCACTCCCACTCTCTCCTTTCCCCCAGTGTCTGACAAAGAATGGATTTGTAATGACTAAAAAGATTCAAGAGACAAAGTTTCTGAGTAATTTAATCATTTTATTAATGAGGACAGCACATTTATTTAAAAAAGGATGGTCATTTTGCCATCTGTCTTACACCAAAGACTCCTAATGGCTTAGGTTCAGTTTATATGACCATCGAAGAATTCAGTCTTCCTGAGGGGTGCCAATCAACTCCAACTGGTTAACACCATGGCAGATGGGTGTAGTGCCAATGCAATATTCACAGTGCCTACAGCAGCCATGAATATGCCAGCACAATTCTGAATCATGAAATACAACAGTCTTTCCACATGGAAGACAGAACCAAAACATTTATTCAGACACCAGAAAGGCAAATCCATCATAGTAACAAAAATCTATACACAATGACAATGCAGAGAGTAACACCAGACCCAAGCCTTCCCCATGCTAGGTCCTTCCCACAAACACTCATAAACCTAGCTATCTATCTCCTTTCTCTCCCTCAGGTCTGACTAACTCTGACCAATTTCCTCTCAGCTCTGCTCTAGCTCCACCTCTTCCTATTCCACCCTTCCTGCTCCACCCCTTCCTTATGCCAGGCTTCCATGTGACTTAAGCAGATCGTATGAGCCTATTAATGAATGGGAAAGATCTTCACATTTAAATTACCATTACAAACAACCACAGTGTGTGAGAGTTTTTTCTGGTAGACTTAGATTTTTGTAATAACACAAGAACTTCTTACCAAAAAAAAAAAAATCCCAATGGAGGATCTCAAGGCAAAATGCCTGCCACACTCAGAGAGAGAAATATGGAAGTCACTCACATATTGTAGCAGATCATGTTTGTGTATGCGTATGTGTTTGTGTATCATGTTCTGATTTGTTATACGATTTCTTTTATTTATCTTAGTCTGACTACATAGCATGACTATAGTGAAAATATACTCAATAGGAAAGTATATGTAGAATCTATACAGAATTGTATGCAGTCGTGGGGAGGGAGGGGGGGAGTGGGGAGTAGGTGGGGAGGGATAAAATCGCAATTGTATGGCAGTGATTGTTAAACATTACAAAATAAAAAAAAAAAATTACCATTACAGTGAGCTGTATTAAAATGAAGGTCTTTGGGTACATGACTTAGGTCACACAAATCTTGGTCAAAAAGTCATCAATTTCCATGTCATCTGTCTTGACAAAAGAGAATCAACATTTTCCCAGACCTGTCTGAGCAAATACAACGAGCAGGAAAGCACCCAGTAGCCCAAACTTAGAATTTCTTTTAGTATCTGATTAGATCTTGGTCTGGGTAAATCTTTAAGAGAAATTTCCCACACTGGTTGGTTTCTGGATGAGGAAGTAGAAAAGGGAAAATCTTTGGTGTTAATATAATAATTGGTTATTAAATACAAGAGCAAAATATATGTTTCTCACAAATCATTATCCTTGTCAAGGCTAACCCCTCTATGTATGTTCTTGATCCCATCCTTTCCCATATTCTCCAGAAGGCTGCATTTTAATCATGCCTCCAGCCTTCAAATCTTCAATGTCTCCCTACTTACAAGTTCCTTCCCTTCTGCCTTCAAATGCCTCCAAATCTCCTTTCCTTAGAAAATCAGACCCCTGAACCTGTCATCCTATGTCACTCCCTTTCTTAGCTCAATTCCTTGAAAAAACTGTCTATTCTCACTGCAACACTTCCTATCCTTTCACTCAGTTTTCAACCCTTTGCAATCTACATTCTGACAGGGCACAGCCTATGGAAATCCCCTTGAACTCCCCTTGAATCTTCACACTTGATCTGGCATTCACCTCAAGGTCAATTATGGTAAGTTCTTCAATTTGAAAAGACTTCAAGCCAAGACTAAAGTGGAGGGAGTGTTGGTGTATGATTTCCTGTTTGCAGATGATTCTGACTCAATACAGCCTCTGAAGCTGAGATGCAACAAAGTATGGATCAATTCCCTGCTTCCTGTACTAATTTTGGCCTAATAATTAACACCAAGAAAACACAGGTGTTCCATCAGCCACCACCACACCATCCATACGTGGCACCATCGATTACAACAAATGGGGAAGTTTTGAATGCTGTGGATAAGTTCACTTACCTTGGAAGTGTACTTTCCAGGGATGTACACATTGACAATGGGGCTGACACATGCATTGCCAGAGCTAGTTCAGTGTTTGGGAGGCTCCAAAGAAAATTCTGGGAGAGAAGAGGTATTAAACTGACTACCAAAATGAAGGTCTACAGAGCCATTATGCTGACCTCATTGTTGTATGCCTGTAAAACATGGACAGTCCATCAACGCCATGCCAGGAAACTGAATCACTTCCATTTGAACTGCCTTAGGAAGATTCTGAGGATCACCTGGTAGGATAAGATACCAGACACTAAAGTCCTTGCTTGAATTAAACTGTCAAGCATTCAAACTATGCTTCAGAGAATGCAACTCCGATTGGCTGGCCATGTTGTTTGAATGCAAAATGTATGCTTGCCAAAAAGACTATTTTGTGGAGAACTCTCATGAGTCAGGTGATCACATGGTGGTCAGAAGAAGTGATACAAGAACACTCTCAAGGTCTCTCTCAAGAACTTTGAATTTGACTGTGAAACATGGGAGACACTGGCATGGGACGTCTCAGCATGGTGTGCCCACATCAGAAAAGGTGCTGTGCTCTATGAGCAAAGCAGAATTGAGACAGCAGGATGCGCAAATTTGGAGTAAGCACCTCAAATGTTCACGTGGACTCTCTGTGCCCAACCTGTGGTAGAGCAATCCAAGCTTGTATTGATCTGATCAGCCACAGTTGTACACACTGAAACTTCACTTTATCGTGGTGATGTCATATTGGTCCTCTTCGCAAATGAAGGACAACAACCAACCAACCAATCTCTATGCCCAATTCTCCGTTACCCTTAACCTAGCCCAGCCTTCATTGTCCCTATTATCTCTGGATTGCCTCTGGCTACTTCCCACCCTAGATCCTATCTAAACCCCCTTCTCTTGGTTCCTGGTCTCACACCTTTAGTCACCCTAGCCTACTGTCCACTCCCATCAAGATCCTTGCTAGACTCCTCCTCCAATCACCCCAGAATACTTGGCCAACCCTAGATCCCTCCCACAGTCTTTTTGTATATAAGATACATCTTGTTTCCATGAAAGTGCTCAGATTCAATCGGACCCATTTGCATACACATACTTAGATTCCTTAAGAGTCTGGTCAATGTGGTGGATCTTTAATAAACATTGTTTTTCTTTAAATGAAAGAAGGCTTTGGTTGAATTCATTTGGGCAGAACCCACATGCGGATATTTCAGGGTCCCAGTACCCCTAACCCCCAACAATTCCAGCCTCCTTATTCAACTAAAATAGCTTTCTCCAAAGTTACCAATGATCTCTTAATTCCCAGATCTGAAGGTCTTTTATCAGTACTCAGTCTTCTCAATCTGCCCGCTTCATTTGATACTGCTGACCATTTTCTCTTAGAGAGTGTCATCTTTCTGGGCTTTTGTGACATTCCTCTCTTCTTGTTCATCTCTTACTGTCTAACCAATCCTTCTCAATTTCCTTTGCCAGATTATCATCCACAGCATGCTCTCTTACTGTGAATGTCCTTCAGGGTTTTGTCTTAGGTTCTTTTTTTTTCTCCCTTTACATTTTCTCTCTTGGTAACCTCATCAACCATCCTGGGTTTCTAGCATCTTCATGTAAGTGGCTTCTAGGTCCATAAATCCAGACTTTCTCTGATCAGCTTCAAACTTGCATCATCTCTTGCCTATTGGATATTTCAAGCTGGATGTCCCAGAGACAAATTCATCATGTCCCAAACTAAACTTACCTATTTTTCCTCAAACTCTTCTCTTCTAAATTTTCTCATTTCTGTTCATGGTCCTGCTATCCTTCCAGGTTCTCAATTTTGTTACCTTAATATTATCCTAGATTCCTCACTCTAAATTTATAGCTTATTGGTTGCCAAATCTTGCCATTTCTGTCCCTACAACATCTGTTGCATCCAGCTTCTCCTCTCTGTTCACCCAGCTACCATCTTAGTTTAGGCCCTGTCATCTGCCACCTAATTTGACTCTCTGACTTAAATCTCTTCCCATTCTAATTCCACCCTTTACAATGCTGCCAAAGTGATTTTTTTCTTAAGTATTGATCTGACCAAATATTAGTCAGCTCCAGTGGCATACTTTTGTCTCTAGGATAAAATATAAACTCCTCTGTTTAAATATTAAAGTGCTTTACAACTTGACTACAGCCTATCTTTATAGCATCATTGGGGATTATTCTTCACTACACACACTCTTAGCCAGCTAAACTGACCTCCTTGTTCCTTAAAAACAGCACTTCATGTACCATTCCTGTGCCTTTACATCAGCAGTCCCTAGAATGAACTTTTTCTTATTTCCAATCACTCAACCAGTCAGTCAGCACCTACTATGTACTAGGCACTGTGCTACGCACTGGGGATAAAAAGAAAGGCAAAAAAGAATCCCGCTCTCAAGCTCACAGTCTAATGGAGACACACGCAAACAAATGTGCACCTTTTAGAATACCTCTTTTTAAGTACAGCTCAAGTACTATCTTTTGGATACAACCTTTTGTTATCTTTTCCATTATCCTGTTAGTACCTTCTCTCCCAAACTGTCTTGTATTTAATTACTTTGTACATATAGTTATTAATTTTACATTTATGCCATATATGTATATATGTACTTGTCTCCCTCATTACAATGAAAGTTCTTTGTGAGTAGGGATTATTTCCTTCTTTTTACTTGCATCTCCAGCATCTAGCACAATACCTGATATAAAGTAGTTGTTTCACAAATACTTACTGATTGGTTAACTCTCTTACCTCTTCAAGCATCCCTTCATTGTTCTTACTGGCTCCTCATCTTCTTTTCAGTGCATTAAGATTCGTGTTCTCCAAGCTCTGTATTGGATCCTGTATTCTGCTGTCTCTATGTTATCTCCCTTGGCAATGTCACTTGGTCCCATGCTTGAGCTATCACATTTAGGCAGGTGACAGCCAAATCTATATCTCTTGTTCTGACTTCCCTCTTGAGCTCCAGACCCATATCTTTAGTTGCCCTGAACTGAACAAACTCAATATGTCATAAACTATCATTAGATTGCTATGAATATATGTATGTATATATACATACATATGTAAGTGGACTTATACATCTCCAAAACCTTGTTCTTACTTTACTGTTTCTGTTAGTGTCACTACTGTTCACCTAGTCTTCCGTATTTAAAGCTTGAGTATTATCTCTCTACTCTCATATCCTATGTTACTGAATTCTTTTCATTTTCTCTTTATAACATTGATACATTTATTCAGCTCTTACTATGTTCCAGGCATTGTGCTAAGCACTAGGCACACAAATATGAGCAAGCAAGATAGTTTCTGTCTTCAAGGACCTTATATTCTAACAGTATTGTAGGAAGGGGCATAATTTGGAGCTAGGAGACATGAGGTATAAGCAGAGGTGTGCTAATAAATGTTTAATAACCATCTCTTTGGAAGAAAAAAATGCATGCATAGTGCACTTTTAAATTTAATCTGCATTATTAACATCTTCTCTGTTACTTTCTTAAGTTAGACAGTTAACAGAACAATAAATCAAGCCCTGCTTTGTAGCATTTACTGATTTCTGGGGTATAAATGCTCAGACTAAAAATTTTAAAATCTACTTTTGTAAGTAGGTAGAAGCTGGCTCCAGCACACCCTGGAGGCATGCCTGAGTTTGGGTAAGATAAGGCAAAAGCTTACAAGGTAGATCTAGGGGTGGAGTCCAAGCTTCTTTCTGGGAGAAGGTGGAGATAATAACCAAGTAGAAGCAATGTGGCTTGGGGCTCATTTGCCCAGAAATGAAATGGAGGCCTGGTTCTGGCCAAGATAAGACAAAAACTCTGATGAGCCAAGGCTTGAATTTGTTTTTTCTTCTGTAGTTCTAATGGCCTCATCCTGGTGAACAGGCTTTCATCACTGTCTGCTTGGACAATCGTAGTTGCCTCCAAATTGTTCTTCTTGTCTCATGCTTTCTCTTATTTCAACTTATCCTTTACATCTATTCCAGAGTAGTCTTCTTCATGCATAGATACTGCTGTGTCATTCCTCTGTTCAAAACCCTGAAATGACTTCCAAATATTTACCCTGTATAGTTTGGTATTCAAGATCATCCACAATCTGGTATCATCTTATATTTTTTCAACCTTATCTCATATTCTTTTTCTCTATGCTTTAAGTAAACTAAACTACTTCGATTGCTTATATATGTGCTGAACTTCTCACCTTCTTACCTTTGCTAAAGCTTTTGTTTAAAGTTGTGTGTGGGGTACAAGACCCTTACCCAAAATTTTAAATAAATTAAGAGGCTTCTGGAGGTAAGAACAGAAAGTGTTTTATTAAATTCTCTCAAGAAAGGGGTGTCCCTCCACCAGGACGGGGCTAATGGGAGGAGGCAGCTTACAGAGGATAAAGCACCATCATATACCTTAACGCTGAGAATCCCACCCCCTTACTATCTCACCTCTGCATTGGCTGGGAGGTGGACTTACAGTCTAAGTGTGAAAAACTAGACAAGACCTGGGAAATCAGGTAACTAGGGTTCACCTATCCAAACACACTTCCTTATTTAATACCTAACTAACTGCTGATGTGACTATTCTACAACTAAAGTAAAAAGGAGGGGGGGGAGGGGAGAAGAGAGAGCTTAGCTGATGTGGTCATAGTATCAAACGAAGAGAGATTTGATTAACTTCTAAGTTTCAGCTGCAGTCCATTATGTCCTTATTTGGTAAAAATACCAGTGCTCAGGTAGCACTCTCATGGGCAAGGGAGGGAAAGAGCCCTAACTGCACACAAGCCCTAGATTCCTGGAAATCAGGCATCCAGAGAGAGAGGCCTTATGGACAAGACATTTTATTTAGAAAATACAATATTCCCCATATTTTATTATGAAAAGTCTTCACAGTGTCCTTATTTCACTCAGTTGGAATGTCTTCCCCTCAATCCTCCTCATCTATCTATCCTTTAAAGTCCAATTAAAAAGAAAAACCTTTTCCCACAAGGACTCCACTGCTTGTCCTAGTCAATGACAACTTTTCTCCCCTTGGATTTCATGTAGTACTTTACTTGCACATCTCATGCCCGTATTATGCATTGTTTTGTTCTATAGCTCTTTTGTATGTTACACCTCCCCACTTAACTGAAAGTTTCATGAAATGACTGCTAGTTAGATAAATCATAGGTCCTAATACTTCATATACACACCCATACTCACACACTAAGGGAACCTAACAGAGCATTCTACCTACAGTAGATTTAATACAGATTTTTTTTGTATTTGTATATGTTTATTTGTATATGTTTTACATATTTTATTGATATCTATTATTTTTATATAATTTTAATTTCCAAATGTTTCATGTTATCCCCTGTAAGAAAGATTAAAAGGATATAAAAATAATACTGACTAGAAAGAACAAGGAAGATGTAGTATTTGAGTTGTACCTCAAAAAGAAGTTCACCAACACAGCATTTCATAATGTATGCAGTATTCTACCTGAATGACCTGTCTCCCTTCTCTCCTACCCACTTTCCCTTCTCCATCTCTACAAAGAGGGCAGGAATATGAATCTCACATCTTATTCAGGGCCAAACCTGATCATTATAATTACACAGCTGACCTGTTTGGATTTTTTTGTTCTTTCTATTTACATTAGTGTTGTCCAGTGGTTCTCAAAGGATACATTTACCAAGGCAGTTTTGGCTACATGTGCCATGAATTATATGGAATATGCACTTGCAATCACACATGTATGTGTGAGTGTCCTTGCTTTGCCACATGTGCCAATGATTACTTATGGCAAAAAAAAAAATTAAATACTGTGCTATGAGAAAAAAGAAGTTGGAGAACCCACTGTGTAGTCATTATGTATTGTTTTCCTGGTTCTCCTAACTTTGCTCTGCATCAGTTCACATCTTTGAATTTTTCACATTTATTGTTTCTTATAGTACAGTAATATTCCATTGTATTCGTGTATTGTACTTTGTTTAGCAATTCCCCTACTGATGTGCATCTGTTCTGTTTCTAGTCTGGGCTACCAGATGTGTTGTTATGCATATTTTGGCAGGTATGAGAGCATTGGTCATATCTCTGTCCTACTTCAGGTGTCATATATAGTAGTGGGACCTCTGGGTCAAAGGGTGTGGATATATTAGTCACTTTTTAATATTAGCATTAGTTGCAATTAGTATGATTCTAAATTGTTTTCCAGAAAGGTTTAACCAATCCATATTTTCACCAAAAGTTTATTACTTTACCTATCTTTCTGCAGACTCCAACACTGATTATTTTCAACCTTTGTCATCCTTACCAGTTTGCTAGGTATGAGATGAAAACCTCAGAGTAATTTTGGTTTTCTTATTATTAGTGTTTTGGAAATAAATATGTATTGGTGGGCTTAATAACTGTTTATTATTATTAATAACTGTTTATTATTTAATAATTGTTTATTGAATCAACTATGCATATATACACATACATATATATATTTATATATAAATGTACCCATTTACAGACAGACATACCTTTCCATAAGTAAGAATAGGGACCCCTTTATATAGCACTTTAAAGTGGAGAAATTATCTACATTATCTCATTTGATCTTCACTACAGCAACAATAACTATAGTGTAACTATGAGTATATTCTTATCTCACACATGAGGAAATTGAAACTCATAGAGGGTGAGTGACTTGCCCTTAGTAATAGAGATAGTGATCACCCAGAGGCCATTCAAATTTAGGTAGACTTTTCTTCACTTACAGACCAGCATTTGTTTCACATGACTTTGCCTGACTCATTTATGTATTAATTTTAATTCAACTTGGCAAATAATTTTGCAAAAAATTATTGAACTTACTATTTGCAAAGCACTAAGCTTTAGAGATATAAAGACAAAAATCGAATAGTCTCTGACCTCAATGAGCTTATATTAAAAAAATGTTATTTTTCCCACCTCTCTACTCTAAAATTAACCTATTTCCTATTTCCTTATTCCCATGCTTTCATTTCTAGCCACTGGATTCTCATTAAAAGCTTAGGGGAAGTGTGACAAGATCTCTCAAAGTCTGAGCTGGGCAGGAAGTTTAATTGCCCATTTGCTTCGTTGACATGGTGGAGATAGTCCACTACAAAGTTTGTAATTATCCTTGGCCTCCAGCCAGGGGACTGTGGGGCTTAAATAAATTGCCTATTTCCTTGAAGGCTTAGTGAGACTTAGTCCCACCAGTACCATAGGATCTTCTGCTGCTGGAATTAGCCAGTCTATGTAAAATCTGTGGTCTAGTCAGCAAAAGTGCCCTCTTCCACTAAAAGGACCCTGGTTCTAGGTTCATGTGGAACAGGTACATGTCCTGGGGTAGCATGGTCCCTATAGTGAGTGGAAGCAGATTCTTTTCTTCTCTGGCTCATTTTTCTCCCAGTCCAGAATCTGGGAAAAATCTCTGAAACAAAGTTCAGTGCTTGGCTTTCTGGGTTCTCGTTAAAGGTACTTAATACAATCTCTTCTTATAAAAGGACTTAAGGTACAAAGTAGATCAGGCTTAAGACATTTTTTTCATGATGGAAAAAAATGCTTAAAACGAGACTGATGAGTGAGCATTGACAAATATTTAAAACATGATACATTAATCCATCACTCCTATTATTACTCACCCAGAGGTTTGTAGTTAAAACATTAATGAATCACTTTGTGGGAGTACTGAACTAGCATTTCACCTTTACCTCAGCCCTGCACTGTCTAAACAGTTCAAGGTCCATTTTTTCAGGCAGATCAGGTTACATGGTTAGGTCTTAGCTATCCAGCAGTGGTCATCTTCCCTGAGACATTGTTTCAGAGATCATTTGACAGGCACCGAGACCCAGGATCTCCCAACCTCTTGAACTCATGAGGTTTCCACCAAGGCTAAGAATACTCATCTCAGGATCTTTGGTTATCTTTCTTCAGGGGCACAAAAGACAGTAGAAAAGTCATCTAGGGATTGAGAGCCAGCCTCTGCCCTCTCTAGTCCAGGACATATTCTCACTGCTATATGAGCAGATACTGGCTTGATAGGTAAGGGGATGTGAGATAGGGAAGGAAAAAAGAAGAGAAATAGCTGCTCCCCCCTTCAATAAAATTCTGAGGCTCAAAGTCCCAACATTCTCTACAAATGGGATGAGAGTGGGATTTGGGGCAAGGACACGTGGGAAATAACTAGAAGCCTATGGTTGTTCATGTCTTTATAAAGGAGACCACTGGGAAGGATGCAGAGCAAGTATGGCAATGGAAAAGTCCCAGACTTTAAAAAGAAATTTATTTTTAGATCCAGTCTAGGGATTACAAAGTTCTTTATTGACAAGGAGTTGGTTTTTTTTTCTAAGTACAAGACATAAGAATGGAAGTTCTTCCCCAAGAGTGGGAGATAGATTACTGGGTATCCCCTAGGAGAAACAATCCCTCTAAAGATACAACTGCCTGCCAAGAGAGGAGTGGCAGAGAGGGCTGCAGAAAGGTGAGAAGAGGAAAAAGGACAGAAAGGAGGGAGACCTGACCTCACATGGAGGGGAAGGAGAGAGATTATGCAATGACCTTTACCTTGAGGTGGGGCATAAGCTTGTCAAGGTTTAAGGCCTCCCAGTGAAGTGATTCTTAGCACCATGATTCTGGTTTGTGGGCACATACTTGTGTCTGCATACCTTCATAGGAAAGGCACAAATGAGCGTGGTACTCTAGGCATGCTCTCCAAAAGGGATGGCCATTGTTAGATATATTTAAATAAAGCCATGGGAATAATGGATTTAGTCCAAGAGATGCAGTGCAGTGAGTATTGAACCTGGGGAGAGAGCATATAGCTTCAAGTTCTAACCCTACCTTTTAATAGCAGTGTGAGCTTGGGAATCAGTTATTTAGCCTCTCAACTCCTTTCCTCAACTAAAAGTGGAATTGATCATTCTTGTACTACCTTTCTTCTTATTGGGAAATTCATTGTCATCATCCTCGTGCCAAAGCATTTATTAAACACATTGTTTGTCAGGCACTGTTCTAGGCACTAGGAATCTCATATTCTAGTGGGGGATAAAACATGTAAATAACAAAGGAATGTAAAGTGCATGTGTAACCAGCAGTTCTTGGTTGATCTCTTGGTCCCAATGCAGGGGAGGGATAATTGACAATCAACCCAGGAAAAGATGCACACTCAGTAGGTTTTGCAAAAGTTAAAGTCTCCATCCATTTCTCTCTCTCTCTCTCTCTGTCTCTCTCTCTCTCTCTCTGTCTCTGTCTCTGTCTCTGTCTCTGTCTCTCTCTCTCTCTCTCCCCATCCTTCTCTCCCCACCCCTTCCTACTTGTGACTGAGTTTTGCTTGGAACTCTGTCAGATTTCTCTTGGAATTCCCAAAACAAATGAAAGGGAATTCTTTCTTTCCTCTCCCCATCAGCATCTATAGTGGTTGCATGAACATTGACAGAAAGAGCTTGTGCTTGCTGGGCTAGACCTGAGATTGAACCTTCTATCCCTAGCTACCTCTTCCGCTTTGGGTTTCTTTCTCTGATACAGGTGATCAAAAAATAGTCCTGAGAGGTCAGCATTTTTAGCCCTGGTGCCTACTTCATGAGTTCAAGAAGTCAGGAGCTCCTGGGTGCTAATTAGCAGTGGGAAGTGCTTCCTGCAACTGTACTGCTTACAACAGAGCAGATGGTCATGGACAAGATCAGTCTGGAATTTGAAGCCCCTACTGTTGACCTGTCTACCCAGAAGAACTGGACCTGGTCTGGGTTGCTGCTAAGACAGTCTAGACTTGTGAAAGTGAAAACTGTTCAAAAGTCACACAAGTTTCCCAGAAGTCTCTACCTTCCAGGAGAATGTAATAGAAGTGATGAGGACTGTTTCGTGTTTAAAGTATATGTCAATATGTGCTTATGAATAATTTTAAGCTTTAAGCATTTCTTTTGCGGTGGAGGGACCAAGTAGGAAGATAACTTTGCACAATTACCTAGCTACCCATCTAGAAGGTGTTTTATTAATCCCTTAGGGGAGGGAGACTTTGGACATGAGCCATACCTAAATTTTACTGAAGAATTTTTCCCCTGAAACTCTGGGGAAGGGGGCACAATGAAAAAAGGAAGGAAATAAGTAGTTATTAAGTGCCTACTATGTGCCAGGCACTGTATTAAGTGCTTTATTACTTCATTTAATCCAGGGCAGCTAGGTGGTCCAGTGGATAGAGTACCAGTGCAGGAGTCAGGAGGACCTGAGTTCAAATCTCACTTCAGACACTTGACACTCACTAGCTGTGTGACCTTGGGCAAGTCACTTAACCCCAATTGCCTTATCCTGGGTCATCTCCAGTCATCCTGAGCACAGCCCTCCCTCACTCAAAACAAAGTCAAGTGCAAGTCATGTCATTATTTCTCTGATGGCATGGTCTTCTTTGGCAACAAAGGATGAACACACACTTCTTTTAATCCACCCATAAACCCTGGGAGTTAGGAGCTATTTTTGTCTCTTTTTGGTAGTTAGGAAATCTGAGGAAGACAAAGAATCACACCTTTACTAAGTGTTTGAGGCTGGATTTGAACTCAGATTTCTGATTCTGGGCTGAGTGCTCTATCCACTGTACCACCTAGTTGCCCCTATAGTGAGCCTAAGAGCTTGAGAAAAGCCTTATCTCTTTTGGGGGTGAACCTCCCCAGGGTCTATGAGTCTAGAGCTGAAGATTTTTTGTGGCAGGGTGCCCCCAAAAGTTGACATCAACTTTTGATGACTAAGTATCATTGTAATGAAGTTTTTGTGCTGGGTGGCAGAGGGAGAATGTCCTTGTGGTCTCTTGAGGTATGTAGAAGGTTATATTTCTAAACTAAATGGCCCCATATGAATCCTGTGCTTTTTGAATTATCACCATGTGTCATATATCACACTGTATGAGTGTTCTACTGTCACTCTATTAAGTGATTAACTGTTACTTCTGTGTGTGTCATGTTGTAATGGCTCCTCTCATTTCTTTTAACTGTTCTTAATCTACAGTGGACTTAGAAATAAAATAACCACATTTGTTGTTACTATATAACACAGTTCAATAACTGATGTTTGTAATAATGACTCTGAGTCATCAAAAAAAGTTGAACTTTAAGTACATTCTGTTTATGAAGGGAGAGAGTGTACATTTGCCGGAATGTTCCATCTAGAGTAAATGAAGTAAGAGTGTGTCAAAAATTGGAGTTAATAGGCACTGAATGAAAGTCTGAAAGACCTGCCTGTAGATAAAGTGCATGGATTTGGTGAATGGGTTCATGCCATATCGTTCAGAAATTTTTACTTATGTCCTCTATGCTTTTGCCCAAATAATCTTTCTAATAAATTGACATAGACTTCTAGGTCATATGAGCAACAAGAGAGCAGACTAGATAGTGTCCCTGATCTCAATAACTTCTCAAAGCTCTCCAAAGCAAGAATTGTGCACCAAAGATAAACTAAGTTGTTTCCATGGTCTAATCCAAAAGAAGGTTAAAAAAAAATCCTACCACCACCCCTAAACCCAGGAAACTCACTGACCCTGAACTCACTCAGCACCCCTCCCTCAACTTCCACATTATTGGCAGTGAGGTTGCATTAGCAGATTCAAGGACATGATAAAGGCTTACATCAGTACCCACTCCTGCATCCTGGTACCCCTTCCCTCTTACCACTGCCATAGAGACTCTAGTTCTAGGCTGTGAAAGTTTGCTTGGGCTTTGACAAAAAGCTTATTCACAGCCCTTCTGTCAGGCACTGCAACCTGGAGGCACTAGTACAGGGAAAAGCAAACTCTGAGCTCAGGTGCTGGGCAAGACAACTGAGAAATGGAGTGAGACTGGTCCCCAAGACAGGACACCCAGAATGTAAGGAGTTGTACAGAACTCAAGCCTGAGGAAAAGAGCACAAAATCTAGCTGGAGCTAGTTCTGACCATGCAAATGTCACTTGGGACAGAGACCTAGGCTAATGAACCACGAAATTGTGGGAGGAGGCTGAGACTTTGAGATCTAGCCTCCAAGGAAACCATAGTATGAGGGGGAGGAGTCAGGAAGGGAATGATAAGGAAAATGGGGCGGTGGATGGGTGGGGTAGGACTGAAAGTACCACAGATATTAGGAAGAAGAAAACTTGAAGACCTCAACCATAAATAGATGAATCAACAGGAAAAATGGTAACAACAGAAGGAAATATGGCCTCCAGATCTAGTAAATTAATTCAGTCATCTGTGAATAAATGCTGCAAAATAAAGAAAAATGATCCAATACTTGATGAGGCAGAGGACTCTATAGAATTGGAGAATATGGTACCACAACATCCTGTACCTGGGTTTAAAAGAGAAATGAAAAATTTTAGTGTACAATTTATGGCTTGCACAACAAAAATAATGAACAGAATAGAAAAACTTGAATCTGTAATAGCAAGCCTAATCAAAGAAATAAAAGAGAACAACAGATTGGGGATGTAAATACAAAGAACTTAAGGACAACCTAGAAGAAGAGAGGCAAAAAAAAAATAACATTAAGGAAAATAGGTTCACTATGCAATCAAAAGCATATTGAACTCAAATACAGGATGTACAGAGACAACCTAAGGATCATAGGTTTCCCAGAAGAACACAGCTGGAGGAAAAAAAAACTCTTAATATCATAATGAAGGAAATAATAGAAGAGAACTGCCCAGAACTTCCAATGATCAAAAATGTAATTCCAATGGAAAGAATTCACAGATCACCTTCAAGAAAAAAAGCCAAGGCTGCAAACTGCAAGACACATAGTGGTTAATTTTAAAAATTCGATTCAGAAACAATTTCAGTAATACAGAAACAATGGAGAAAGACCTTTAAATACAAAGGAAAGGATATTCACATAATGCTAAACTGTTTTTTTACCCACTAGAAAAAGGAGGGAATAGAACATGTTCTGAAGACCAGGATGCAACCCAGTATGACACATCCTGCAAGTCTGATCTTAACCACATAGGACAAAAGATGAATATTCAGTTATAAGAGTTGGAAATATTTTTAGAAAGAAAATCAGAACTGAAGTGACTGTTTACCTTTTAAACACCTCCAATAGACAAGTTCTCTGAGAAAAGACCCTCAGATTTGATAATTAAGAAAGCAGTTGATTGATGAGGTAAGAAGCTGAATTGCAAGAAGTGGTGTACTGCCTTTTGTGCTCAAGGTCATACCTATTTTAAATGGCAAAACCAGAATCTGATTCCAGTCTGGCATGCTTAGTTCCAGATTACTTTATTGGAGGTTGTGCCTGTTGTCTGAAAGCTGTTCAGAACACTTTTACGTTAGACATCTCGATTCTATTTGATAGTCAAGTTAGCCACAGTGACTAGGAGTATCAGGTAGAAGTTATAAAGAGGGAAATTTAGACTTGATACAAGGGGAATTTCCTAATAACTTGAACTGCCCAAAGGTGGAATGGACTGACAGACAGTTTCTCCTCCTTGGAGGTATTTAATTTTTTTAAATGTTATATTTTTTTGTTACATTTTACATTCCAAGCTGTCTCCTTCCCTCTTTCCCTACCTTGTATTAAAGAAGGCCACCATATATATTTTTGTATATGTAAAATCATTTTATGTATACTTCTATTTGTAAGTCCTTTCTCTGGATGTGGATAGCATCTTCCTTCATAGATCCTTTATAACTTATTTGAATATTTATAATCCTCAGAATATCTTAGTCATTCACTGTTTTTCTCTGAACAACATTGCTGTTACTGTGTCCAGTGGTCTTGTGGTTCTGCTCATTTCACTCTTCATTATTTCATGCAAGTCTAAAAGCAACCTGCTCATCATTTTCTACAGCACAGTAGTATTATGTCACAATCATGTATCACAACTTGCTAAGCCATTCCCCAACTGATGGGCATCCCCTCAGTTTCCAGTTGTTTGCTACCACAAAGACAGCTGCTATAAATATTTTGAACATATAGGCTATTTCCCTTTTTCCTGATCACCTTCGGAAACAGATCTAATAGTGGTATTGCTGGATCAAAGGGTACACACAGTTTTATAACTTTTGGGGAGGTTTAGGGAGGTTTAATCATCTTTGTCCTCAGTCCTCTGCAGGGTGCACTAACAGCCCCATCTCTTCATTCAGAAGCCTCACTCAGGCCCTGGAATTCATGTTCTGGAAGCACCCTCTGCTCTTGCAGCTTCTCCTTTTGATTAAATGGCTTCTCCTGCAACTTTTAGTTCCAGATTGCTCTCCAAAATGATTGGAGCGGTTCACAGTTCCACCAATAGTGTATTAATGCCTCATTTTTTTCATATTCCCTCCAACATTTGTTATTTTCCCTTCTGTCATTCTAGCAAATTTAATAGGTATGAAATGATATGTCAAAGTTGTTTTTAATTTGCATTTCTCTAATCAGTACTGATTTAGAGTATTTTTTCATGTGACTATATATAACTTTGATTTCTTCCTCTAAAAACTGCCTGTTTATTTCCTTTTGCCATTTATCATTTGGGGAATGACTCATATTCTTATAAGGTCGATGAAGTTCTCTGTGTATTTGAGATATGAGACCTTTATCTAAGAAACTGTCTATAAAAATTTCCCCCCAATTTTCTGCTTTCCTTCTAATCTTGGCTACATTAGTTTGATTTGTACAAAATCATTTTAATTTAATATAAACACTGGAAATATTTTCAGACAAAAGTTGGATAAATATTTGTCAGATGTGTGATAGAGGGATTCAGATATAGGTTGGATTAAATGGCCACCAAGATCCCTTTCAATTTTGAAATTCTATGATTCAGTGATAAATGTATTATTTATTTTAAGGCCCAGACAGGATTCCTGGGTAGGATATTATAAATCCATCCCTAAAATTTAAAATGTTCCCTTAAGCCTATTAACCTTTACATGGCTGTCATATACTCCAGTAAGAACTGTATTCTTCTGCCCTACCACTGAAGAAGGTGGAGTTGCTTTACCCTGGCAGAGCTGAAACCTATTCTGGAAAGAGAAACTAAGAACAGTTTTCTGCTAAGCAATAGGAAGGGAAGGGAAATGAACACCCTTGGAAAAAACTTCTCATAACTTGTGGCATGGTTGGAATATACAAATAGACTATTTTTCTTTTAGGAAAAAAGCAGTAAAAGAAAAATAATAGAAAAATAAAACTTCTCTTCCCTGTTTTTCCTACTTGCAGTCTAAAAAAAATGTACTTCATTATACTTCATAGGCTGGAAAATGTGCCAAGTTTTTGAAATGAAATTTAAGGGAAAATAGCTCTCCTTTCCCTCCACTGTCAATAATCTCAATCTATGCCCATACACTTAGGCAGTCTCTTACACATATCTACCCCATCCCCATTTCCAATGATTATAGTCTTTCTGATATGTAAACAATAAGATAAAAACAATGTGAGAGCCAAAACAACAAGACATGAAATTGTGAAGCCCTGAGTTTTTTCTTCACAATCATTCAACTTGCATTTATTAAGTATTTACTATGTACCAAGCACTGGGAATATAAATATGAGTAATAATATATCATCTGTTATGTGCCTGGCCCTGTTGCTAAGCACTTTACAATTATTATCTTGTCTGATTCTCACAACAACCCTGAGAGGTAGGTGTTATTGTAAAATTACTATCATTTTCCAGATGAGCAAACTAAGGTAAAATGATTTGTCCAGGGTCATCCAACTAGTTGGGACACAGGTCTTCCGGACTCCAGGCCCAGCACTCTGTCTACTGTACCAAGTGGCTGTTTGCTAACAGAAAGTCTTTGACTTCAAAGGAGCTTATGTTTTAATGGGGAGAGGACACCACATAAAAGAAAGGGTGGAGGTATCCAGTGAGGGGGCATGGTAGCGGAAGTACCAAGTATAACCTGGAGGGGAATGAGACATGGCTGACCTGGGTAATTTCCTTATCTAGAGATTCCAGGAGAAGCCATTTAATCAAAGAAAGAAGCTGCAAGAACAGAAGGTGCTTCTAGAACATGAATTCCAGGGCCTGAGTGAGACTTCTGAATGAAGAGATGGAGTATGGAGGTTGTTAATGCACCCTGCAGAGGACTGAGGACAAAGATGATTAAACCTCCCTAAAGCAGACTCACTGGGCTGAGGGATTGAACTAGTGAATTAGAGAATATTTTATTTATTTATTTATCTTTTATTTTTTTAATAATTGTTTTATTTGTTTTCGGTGTTCTATAATCACTTCCATATATCCTAGATTTTTTCCCCTCCTTCGTCCTCCTTTTCCCTTCCTTCCCCCCTCCCTCCCCAAGGCAGCTGGCAATCTTATATAGGTTCTACACATACATCCCTATTAAATACAATTTCACCATAGTCAGGTTGAATAGAAGAATTAAAATGAATGAGAGAAACTATAAAACAAAACAAAACATAACACGAGAAAATGATCTGTTTCAATCTGCAGTCCAATTCCATAATTCTTTCTCTGGATGTGGAATGCATTTTGCCTCAAGTGTCCACTGGGAATTTTTTAGGTCCTTGCATGGCTATGAAGGACTAAGTCTACCAGAAAAAATCCTTGTACACTGTGGTTGTTGCTGTGTACAAAGTTCTCCTGGTTCTGCTCCTTTCACTCAGCATCAGTTCATAGAAGTGTTTTCAGGCCTCTCTGAAGTCTTCCTGTTCATCATTTCTTATAGCACAATGGTATTCCATTACATTCATGTACCACAACTTGTTTAGCCATTCCCCAATTGATGGGCATCCCCTTGGTTTCCAGTTCTTGGGTATCACAAAGGATACATGTGGAACCCTTTCCCATTTTTATGATCTCTTTGACATACAGTTGTAGAAACGATATTGCTGGGTCAAAGGGTATACACATTTTTGTAACTCTTTGGGCATAGTTTCAAATTGCTCTCCAGAATGGTTGGATCAGTTCACAGCTCCATCAACAATGAATTAGTGTTCCCACTCTCCCACATCTTCTCCAACATTTATCATCTTCCTGTTTTGTCATGTTAGCCAATCTGATAGGTGTGATGTGGTGCTAGAGAATATTTTAAAAGAAATAATTGTATTACTTTCAGTTTCACATAGTAATATTCAGGAATGGTTAATAAGAATGGCCTGGTAGGATTCCTACAAGGTCTATTTGAAAGGACTTATTGTATAGCTTATTTTCAATTATCACCCTAAAGGACTGTAGGAAAATGATTCTAAGTTAAGAATATAGTTTTAGATAATAAACTCTCTTATTAACATTTTAAAACAATCTATATTTTTAAAATGAACTTGTACAAAGCCCTTCTGAATTGTCAGAGTTTCATATGGAGATTGGGTGGCAGATATCATGCCCCAATGATGTGATATAGCTGGTGATAGAATGTGCTTGAATTGCATTTTAAAATTGTTAGTATGATAGAGACTTATTGTTCAATAGTTAAGTAGAACTTAGTATGTAAAGGAGGAAGAGTAGCACACCCCCCCAAAAAAATCTCCTTAAAATATTATGATTAACATATGTGGATTTTAAAGTGTGAATTTGAATTTTAAAAAAATTTATAGAGGCTGTTATGGTTTGTATCCTAGCTTTACTTTCAAATTGAGGAAGGAGGAAGAAGAAACTGAGCTATTTATGGTGGGTGGATCCAGAGTACAGTGGGACAAGGCCTCATTAAGAATAGATGGCCAGGTGGCATTCAGCTTCATGTTTATTTCCAGGAATCTTTGGTATAGAAATTTTTAATCATATCTCTAATAGTCATAGAATTTCTACAGTCATTCAATGAAAAATGTAGCATACCTAAATTTTATTTCCAGGTCTGCCATTTATTAGTTCTTTAGTAACTTGACCTTGGACAATCAATCAATCATTATTAGGAATTTACAGGGCCAAGCATTGTATAAGTCACTTAACCTCTCTAGGCATCATCTGAAAAATCAGGGATTGTACTAGCCAATATAAGCTCTGTCCTTACAGCGTGTTTGGTCCTGCCTTTCTCCAAGATCCAGATAGGAATTCATGGACATGGGTGTTAAGAGAAATCTTGATCTGGGCCTTGCCCTCATCAATGAGGCATATTCAAGAAATAAATCAAAGGTGGCTTGTTAGCACACTAAGGGAGCAAGCAGTTGGGGTGCAGTCGGCACCAATTTAAAACCTCCCATGGATTTTATATACAGGAGTAAATGCCTTCATTTAAGGGGAAAAAAAGAAAGAAAAGAAAAAAAAAAGCAGATTGGTAAATGTATGAGGAAATGGATTTTATGCCATCTCAGATTTTCCTCAAGTCTAAATACACATGCACAAGGGTATTTTTGGACCCCAATCTTCTGCAAGCTGACTACACACATACCCAAAAGTTAAGCAGAATATGTACAAACAATTCCTGCCTGGTTCCAGTCTACCCATAGAACTTGGAGGAACTTATCTCTGGCATGTGTGAGAGAGGGATTAGTGCTGGGCCATGATTAACTAGCTACGGAATTGGAAAGATCATTCTACTCATGAGTTTCACAGTAGAAAGTGAGTATACATACAAAAAGAGAGATCTGCCCTTCAGCTGACCCCTTTTGGCCTTTTTGACTAGCTGGTGACAAGGAAGTAACAACTGGAAGAGCAGCTGCCTTGTTTCCCACCTGGTTGTTACATATTTGTGAGTCCATGCCACCTCTGGCTTTGTGTTTATTCTTTCCTGATCTTTGGTAACTTGGAATTCTAAGAAGGGATGACCAAGTGACCAGGCAGTCCACTAGAGACCTCAGAGGTCTCCTGGGGCTGACCAGATTCCCAGCAGAGAATACAGAGAATCTCATAAGAACTCCATGAAGGGAGACAAGGACTTCCAAAGCCTGGAATCTGAAAGTAGCACTTAGCTACCCATGTTCTCTTTACTACCATTTTACTTCAAGTTTGAATCCACTCTCCCCAAGGACTTTTTGCGTACAAAAGGACAGTTAGCCCTGTACTGGGGGAATGGTTTTTGTCACCACAATTCTTACTATACTTTCTCAGTAAATCCCATTTCTGGAATTCAACAAAGTGCTGGGTGATTCTCAATAACATTCAAGATAGGGGTTGGTGAGTGACGGTACTAGAAATCCAACCCCTCCAGGTTACTCCTAGAATTCTGAGTGGACTAATAGTCAGTTGCCCTCTGGGTACTTAACTTACTAGTGTGTGAGAGAGTCCAGAGAGGATGCTGCTAGAAAACATAATAATTTACTTTGAAAAATGATTTACAAATTGCTTTGCAAACTTACAAATTGCTTTCAGATAGAATATGTCATTTGATTCTTACAACAACCTTGTGGTGTAGGTAAACAGTTATTATTATCCCTGTTTTACAGATAAGGAAATTAAGAATCACAGAGGCAAAGTGATTTCTCCAAGGACACATTAAAGATAAACGATATAGCCAACACTTGGATCCAAGCCTTCTGACGTTAAATCCAGTGTTATTTCCATTATTTCCTGCTACTACACAATTCCTTCTGTCATGAAAATTCCATGATTCTAGATTTTATTTTATTATTGCTGGGAGGTCCAGCTTCTGAGGTACTGAAACAGGTGCTGAAATCGAAGTTTAGAAGACCTTATGAGGTTTAAACATGCATACATACTCACACATTCTCCATGCGGCTGTCAAACTGAAGTTCCTAAGGTGCAGGTCTGTTTGACCGCGTCATGGCCCTATTCGCTGAACTCCAAGATAAAATTAAAAATTCTTTGGTGTTCAAAGTCCTTCATAACTTGGCTCCTCCTGCCTTTCTAATCTTATATTTTACTCTTAGTCCATTCCCACTCCCTTGATGTTCCTCATACAAGACACTATCTTCTGACACCAGGTATTTTCTCTGCTTGTCTCCTGTACTTGGAATCCTGGAATCCTCTCCCTCTTCATCTTTGCCTCTTCGCTTTTCTGGCTTCTTTCAAGTCCTAGCTAAAATCCCACCTTCTCTAAGTAGCCCTTCCTGATTCCCCTAAATGCTAGTGCCTTCCTTATGTTATTTCTCTCCAATTTATTGTGTATGTATTCTGTTTGCACATATTTGTATGTTGTTTACCTTAGACTTCATTGAGAGCTCCCTGAGAACAAGGACTCTCTTTTTTCTTTTCCTTTTTCTTTTCTTTTTTTTTTTTTTTTGGTATCCCTGGCTCCTAACCAGGGCTTGGAACATAGTCAGCACTTCATAAATGTCTATTTACTTGTTTTGACATACATAAATATCCTCTCCACCTACAAGCGTGCGCGCACACATACACACACACACACACACACACACACACACACACACACACACACACATATCCCTAGTGGGCTTTTTCCTGCAAGGTTACTGTTCCCCTAAAAGAATCAGCCTCTGCTGCTCTGGAGCGACAAACCCTAACATAAGTACTAAAGGTAAACATTCCACCTGGCTATAATTTCCCTACTGCTTACTTTTGTGACGCCCCTTGTTCCCCTTTAAATTCATCTCCTGCCTGGTGACTTTCCTTTGCTGGAGGTGGAAGCTTATTCATTTATATTGCCCCTTTCATGTGGAAAACTCCCTCCCACCCTCAGAGCTAGTGAGTCACTTCCTCCTTTTAAATATGACATTAAAGCTTTCCTTTCCTTTATAACTAAAGACTGACTCACCTAAAGAGTTCTGGGATATTTTGTGGGAAGGATACTTCATGCAGCTACTTAGTGAACCACGATTTGGTTTTGCATGCTTTTTGAAAAATAGTTTAAATGTGGAATAGGATGTGTTGCAATCTCATAAACTGTAATAATTTCATTTCCCCAGTTGTCAGTGAACCAAGAAAAGAAATGTACATAAAGGTGCGACCAGTTACTTTGTACAGTTACATTATGACTTGTGGCTCTTTCTCAAGTGACAAATATGGCTCAACAATCTTCCTTATAAGAAACACTCAATCAAAATATACAGTATAGTTTCAATCACAAGACTAAGCTATAATACAACAGTGAATGAATTTAAATGTGATATATCTGTATTTCTATGTTGTCACCATAGTTGAAATCAGCCTCCCCTATTGAATTTGAGATCTCAGAGGAAATTTCTAACCAAATTTGTACTTGTTTACCTTTAGGCAGAAACTTTTTCTGTGATTGCTGAAGAATCCTACTAGATAAAGAAATTTATTTAATAGGTCTGATCTCATATTTTATTTTAGCAATCGTGGTGAGTGCTTTTATGTTGTAAATAGTAGCAATTATTTAGATTGAAGGTTTTCTTCAAGTTGGAAGCTTTAGCCCCTTTAAAAATATGGAAACCAAACGTTGTGATTCCACCTTTCCATGTGGAGTTCCTTTACTGAAATTGTTTGTGCTAAAACAAAGTTAGGGTCAGAAAAATCCATCCAACATTCTTAGGAGGAAATGATCTATTTCAAAAAATGTTTAAATAGGAATGAATATAAATCTTTTTAAATGGAATTTGAGAAAATATAATAACATAGGTTTATTCATAATTTCTATGACATGAGAGACAGACAGACAGAAGGGAGCAATAATTACCATGTAAAGATATATTAGTATTTTTTCCCCTTGAAAGGCAAGGGAACTGTCTCTGACACTTGATTGGTACATGTCATTTATGGGCCTTTCCAGCCAACTACAACATAAAAGGCCAGCCCAATAAGAGTCAGTGTCCTTCAGAATTAGTGGATATTTCACTGTCCTACAGATCATCATGCACAATAATCCTGTTCATAAGATGTTTCCATATGGAATTGAGAGTGGCTTCATACATCTGAACTAGTGCTGTGTTCTTGCTAAATATCCTTTTCATGATTTGGTTTAGTAGACCTTCTTTTGTTAACTGAGAGTTTACAAGTGTCTCATTTTTTTCCACTCCATAAACTGAAGCATGCCCTGTCTACAATTCTGCCCAAAGTAGAATTTTTACTTTACGATGGAAAGGCTCCAGAGTAATATAGTCAGGAGGATTGTATAGGTTCCCAGGAAGATAAATACCCACCTGAGGTCAGGAGAGATGACTAGAAACCTGAGTCAGAGATGGGTCCATGTAGAGCAGTTAGAAAGATTTTCCTTGGGGACAATATGATTCACCAGAGAGGAAAATCGTTTGATTCTCTAGCAACTTTAAGTGCTTTCACCTTGACTGGGGGATTTATCCAGGACTGTACTAGAAATCTATGGGACTGTACAGGTTCCTTTGGAGAAAGAAGCCCACCAGGGAGGAAAAGGGCGATGTTTTGACTATTCATGAGCTCAGATGTTAGTCAGTTGTGGGTTGTTTCAGTTTTGGTCAAATAAAATAAAGATTGTTCTGTATTAAATGCCTTGTTTGTCTGATGGCTTACATAGGTATTAGAACCCTTTCCTTTTTTTATGAAGACCTAGGTATGAGCCAAATTCTGGTCTTCTCAGGGTAAACTGTGGATGATAGCCTCAGCCACTTAATACTGTTATTGAGAGTTCCTTAACAATGAACCAGATCCATGTGAGTCCAGAGCTGCTTTTCCACAACAATGTGCATCTTATTTTACACTCAGATCTTAAAAGCATCATATGAATATCAGCATTTTTATTATTATCCCAGGACTTGCCAAACCAGTGTGGGAGATTGCAATAAAAAGTAGACATTTCTAGAATTCAAAAAATGCACATTTAGAAAAAAAATTTTAAATTATACGTCAACGTCATTATAACATCAGGATAACCTTAAGTTCTTATGCTGGGGTCCACTGATTTTTAAAAATATGTTGATAACTATATTTCAATTTAATTTAGTTTCCTTTGAAATCCTATGTATTTTATGCATTTAAAAGCATTATTGTGAAATGAGATCCTTAGGATTCACTAGATTGCCAAAGGGAGCCGTGACATGAAGCAGGTTGAGACTCCTGCTCTGTATCTTTAAAAACTGTGCTAGTTCTGTGCAAACTCTTGGCAGGTCCCACCAAGCTGAAAAGGAGGGAATGAAGGACACAGGTATGATGAAGTGCCTACTGTAGGCCAGGTTCTGTGCTAAGCACTTTACAAATATTATCTCACAATAACCATGGGAGGTAGATGCTATACTTATGTCCATTTTACAGATGGGACTAAATGATTTGCCCAGGGTCACACAGCTAGTAGGTGTCTGAGGTCATATTTGAACTCAGGTCTTCCTTACTCTAGGTCAGGGGTGGGGAACCTGCAGCCTCAAGACCACATGTGGCTTTCTAGGTCCTTGGGCGCGACTTTTTGACTGAGTCCAAGTTTTATAGAACAAATCTTTTAATGAAGGGGATTTGTTCTGTGAAGTTTGGATTCAAAAGGCTATATACTTGAGGACATAGAATGCCACACAAGGCCTAGCTGCCTTGATTGAGGTTGCAGGTGCCCCACTCCTGCTCTAGGCCAACTACTCTAACTATTGCTCTACTTTGCTGCCTCTACTATGCAGGCTTTTAGTAAATTGTCTGTTATTTGAAGAATAGCGCAGCTTAGTTCAGAGAGGTTTGCCCCTCTGTCCCAGCAGCTCATGAAGACTTTTTACTAAGTCTGAGAGGTTCTGAGCTTCATCTATGCAAGGAGTACAAAAGCTAATGAAAACATGAATCTTTGAAATATCCAAGTGACATTAACAAATGCCCCTTATTGCAGTCTTCTTCCTCCCACCTGAGAGGCCCTCCTCAGCTACATCTATTACCTACCCCTAGACTTGGATTACATCTAAGAGAGGACAATGTGTGTAAAGCATCAAGTTCTGATGATTCAGACACTCTGGCTGAGCAGGCAGGCAGAGAAATATTTCCAAATTTTAATGGATCTGTGATCTAGTTGATGTAGGTATTTCTTTCAGTGGTGCCGATTGTTTTCACATCCTCCTCAGCTCTTGTTCATGTGCTCTGCTAAGTTCTCCATAGTGGATACATTAGGGATATGCTAGACCCAGTTCATACCAGTTCACTGGAGCTGATTGTTAAATTTTCAGTGCAAGTATTTACGCCTAGGAAATGGGCAAATGTTACATATCAAGGTTTGATTGATTGTTTTGTTGTTTGTCTACATTTAAGAAAGTGGTGGAGAAAATGATAATAATGTAGATCAAATTTAAAAGTGTGTTGTGCTGAAAATTTTTATTTTTCTGGAGAGCTACTGGTTAAACATTTACCAGCACACTCTTAGGATCTACCCAAAACACTGTGGGTCTTCTATTGACATCACACAGATCTGCATCCACTTATCATGCAGCTATATCTGATATATAGCTTGTAAAGATTTATATTTCATAAACAATTACTCTTCTCCTACCCCAGCCTACCTTCTCAGCTGAAGACCTCACCTCTTACTTTATTGAGAAAATTGAAGTAATTCAGTGTGAGCTCCTTCCTCTCCCATTCTCTTCATCTTGAAATCCTTTGACTTCCTCTCCCACTCTTAGCCTCATTTCTCTTAGCCCCCAGCAATGAGATGGCCCTTCACCTTGCCAAGGCCAAAGCAAGTGCCCTTAATCTCATCTGCTTCCATTTTCCACGTTAGATTATCTCTCAATTGTCCCCTCTTTCTTTCTTATCTTAAATTCTCCCCATCTACTGGATCTTACCCTACTGCTTTCAAATATGCCCAAGTGTCCCCCTTCCTTAAATAACCTTTGTTAGACCCTGTTGTCCATAGGGTTTTCTTGGCAAGGATATTGGAGTGGTTTACTATTTCCTTCTTCAGTGGATTAAGGCAAACAGAGTTTAAATGACTTGGCCAAGGTCAGCACAGCTAGTAAATGTCTGAGGCTGGATTTGAACTCAGGTCTTCCTGACGCCAGACCCAGTACTCTATCCACTGAGCCATCTACCTGCCCCTTTTTAAGACTTTATCATGCCTGAGGAGTATCATCCTATATTTCTTCATCATTTCTTCACCAAATTCCTATGGTTATTGTCTTTACTTTCTCTCCTCTCACTCACTCCTCAGCCCTTTGCAGTCTGGTTTCCTGCCTCATCACTTAACTGTGCAATTCATTCAGAATTACCAAAGATCCCTTAATTGCAGAATGAATAATCTTTTTTCCAGTCTTCAACCTTTCTGATTTCTCTGCTGAATTTGACACTTAATTATCCTCTTCTTCTAGAACTTTCTTCTCTTTGGGCTTTTATAATACCACTCTCTGCCTGGTTCTCCTACCTATCTGATTGCTCCTTTTCAGTATTTTTTTGCTTGCTCCTCATCCGTAACACATCCTTGGACCAGAGGAGTTCCCCAAGACTGTCCTGGAACCACTCAACTCCCATTACCAACTGCATATTGAGCACTTGAAACTGAATGTTCTAGGGCAGCGAGATGGTATAGTGGATAGAGTACTGGCCCTGGAAACAGGAAGACCTGAGTTCAGATGTTGGCCTCAGGCACTTACTAGCTGTGTGACCCTGGACAAGCTGCTTAACCCTGATTACCCTCCCCTCTCCAACAAGAAACCAAATATTCCAGCGATATCTTAAACACATGTCCAGAACTGAACTCATCTTTTCCCCTAGACTGATCCTTCTTATAAACATCTGTATTTCTATCAAAGACTCTATCATCATTCCAGTCTCTCGGGTTCACAACTTTGGCATATTTCTCAATTCTCCCTCTCTCTCACCCCATATATCCAATTGTACTAAGTTTTTGTTTTTCACTCCCATAGTATCCCTCACATCTCAACCCCTTCTATCTGTTCATACAGTTACCAACTTAATTCAGCCCAGCATTATGTTTTCTTCAGATTACTGTGAGAGCCAATATCCTTCCTCCTCTGAGTCTCTCTTCCTCAGTTTTCTTCCCATTCAATCCATCTTACCTAGTTACCAAAGTGATTTTTCCTTCCATGCAGATCTGACCATGTCACTCCCTTACTCAGTCAGCCCCTGTGACTCCTTATTGCCTCTACAATCGGTATAAGCTCTTCTATTTAGCTGTAAGAGCTCTTTACAACCTGAACCCAACCCACATTTTCAGCATCATGATACATTCCTATCTTTCGCGCACTCTTCAATCCAGCTAACTTCTGTTTCTCTCACACAACATTCTGTTTCCTGCCTCCAAGCCTTTTCATTGCCTTCCCCCACTCACCCAAGCCTCTAGAAGGCCTTCTTCACCACTCTTCCTTTGGGGAGAAGAAACTCAAGAACTCCCTCCTATATGAAGCTTTTCCTGATCCCTGATTTTGCTTGTACTTTACTACTTTAAATATATTTATATTTATTCTGTATGTATTAATATATGGACTTTACCTCCTCTATTTGTAGCCTCCTAGGGATTGTTTAATTCTTTCTATTTTTATCCCTAGGGCCTAGCATAGTGCCTGCTCTATAATGGGTACTTAATACATATTTGTTGATTGATTGGTTTGAGAGTAGGAATTGTCTCACTTTCTACTTGTATTCTTGGCACAATGCTTGGTGCATAGTAGGTTCTTAATAAATTCTTTTCCATTCTATGTAGTAAACATGGTATATCTTATGATAAGATTCGTAAATACAGGTACCTGTGAACTGAATGCACAGTGTTTACTGTATATAGTATGTAATCTTATTTCCAGATAAGGTAGGCTTTTAAAAATACGATTTTCTCATCTAGAAGTGATTTTTAGAGAGGATATTTTAAATCTTTTGTTTGATTTTTAACTGGCACTCAAAATTCTTTTTGGAAGAAATTGTTTGTTTTATAAATTAAGTTTTGCTACATATGTGGAATAGATGTTTCTAATAATTTATGTGGTTGATTCCACTTTTCAAATTTTCAAATGACATTTGTTAAAAGTCTACTTATTCAAAGTATTGGAGATGTAATGTTGCCCTCAAAAAACTTACCTTCAGTGACATGGGAAAGAAAGAATGGATTTAGATTTCTGGACTATGGTACTTATATCATTAGAATGACAAGATTCTGTCCAGGGATAGATTATACCTAATAAGGCTTGGGAAGAATGTACTTGCTTGGCATCTTCCACTCCAATAAAAAAAGACTTTAAACTGAAAAAGAAGGAAGAAAAAAAGGAAAACTGTCTATGTATCCACAAAGCTTGATCCCATAGTTATGATTTAGGAAGAAGAATGGAATCAATGAGATACCTAGAGGTTTATAGGAGACAAAATCCAAAATAGAAGTTTGTAGTAAAATGTCCATGTGCAAATGCACAAAGTAGAGGAAAAAAAGCAAAATGAACTTGAAGTCCTAACTCAAAGAGGCAAATGTGACTACACAGGTATCACTGACTGGAATATATCATGATTATACCTTATTCAAAAGCAACTGGAAAATGAGAGTAAGAGTTATACTTTAAGAATATATACTTGTGAAGTAATTCAAGAGTCAGAGGGGGAAGTATGGTAGGAAAAAAACATTTGGGTGAAGTTAAGGTCAGCAAAAAGGTTTTTTCTTTAAGTTGTCTTGGGAAAAACAGACACATGGGAATGCTGACTGGAAAGGTTGGTACAATGACAACTAATGAAGGAAGGAAGATGGAGCTACTCAATTCCAATTTTGATTCTTTTTTCACTAACAGGGAGAATGATCTTTATACTGGAAACAATAGAATAAAAATGGCTCATTGGAAATTGATACCAGAGATAAATAAAAGCACAGTAGGAGCATATAACTGCCTTGTTAGAATTCAAGTCATTTGACCCAGATGAACTACATTCTCAACTACTGGATGAACTGGTTGATGCGATTGTTGAGTCATTCATTATCAGTGATATCTGAAAGATCATAGAGAATGGGAAGGGTACTAAATTGGCAAGGACAGACTCCCACTCACTCCCCCTAAAAAGAAAGAAAAATAGATGCTACAAACTATAGATTAATGAGATTGGCTTTGATTCTTGGCAAAGTTTTAAAATGTATTATTAAAAAAATAGTTAGCTTAGAACTAAAAAAAAAAAAAAAGAAGCCATGATCATAAAAAAGCTAACCGGATAAGAAAATATTTATTAAAAGTAACCTTTCCCCTCATTTTTTTGGTCAGAATTATTGAGCCAATATCTTTTCCCAAAGATACAAACTCTTTAGATTTTAGCAAAGCATGTGACATAGTATTTCATACTATTCTTGTGAAAAAGATGGGAAGTTGCAGTCTAGAAGATAGCACGATTAGAGGTCTTTGCAACTGGTTGCAAAATCAAGTTGGCAGGAAGTCTTTAGTGGTGTCACAAGAATCTGGGTTTCTTATTCTGTTTAATATTTTTATCAATTATTTTGATAAAGGATTTGATGGCATGCTTATCGTATTTGAAAATGATATGAAGCTGAGACAGATGACTAAAACATTGGATGCCTGACATAGGATCCCAAAAGATTTCAGCCGTCTGGAACACAGGGCTGAATCAAATGAGATGATACTTGACAGGAACAAATGTGAAGTCATACACTTAGGTTCAAAGAAAGGGGACTCCACAAATGTGCACTGTGGGAGTCATGGCTAAATAGCAGTTTATCTGAAAGAGATCTTTTAGTTTGGGGGTCTGCAAGCTCAGCATGAGCCAACAGTGTGATAACAATCAATCAAATCAACAGATATTTATTAAGCATCCACTATATACCAAGGACAATGCTTGTGTTGGAACACAAAGACAAAAATGAAATAACCCCTCTCCTCCAGCAGTTTCACCATCAGAAGAGACATCTACATATATAAGTACACAACTGGAGCTCAAATGTCACCTCTGCTACCTGCTAGCTTTGTGACATTGAGTAAATCACTTAAACTCTCAAACTCTAGGCAGCTCTTTTGAGATGATGAGTTGCAGAGAAGGTGCTGAGCTATTGATAAAAGGAATTTCCTTACCTGAAGTTGTCATTACCAGTGAAACCATAGGTGCTTTCCTGACCCTCCTAAATGCAAAACAGAAACTTTAGAGAGGGCCGAAGGGACTGGCAGTTGGAGGAATCAAGAAGGACTTTATGTATATGCATCATGGTGTTGAACTGAGTCTTAAAGGAAGTTAGAGAGAGGGCATTCTAGGCCTGGTGGGGTGGCCAGTGTAAAACCATGGGGATGGAGGACTACATTTGAGAAAAAGCATGAAGACCAGTTATGCTAGTTCTGGAGTGTAATATATAATTCTACTGGAAGAGTAGTTTGGGGCCAGATTGTGAATATTTTTAAAAACTAGAGGAGTTTACATACGATCCAAGAGGCAGTGGGGAATCATCTAATTTTACTGAATAGGGGTGTGACGCAGTTAAGCATTTAAGAAAAATTATTTTAACTAGTTAGGTGGAGGACGAACTGTAGTGAGGAGAAGACCACGCCACTTAGGAAGATGTTGCTGCTGTTTAGACAAGAGGTGACGGGGGGCCTGAATTAAGTAAGTAACTATATGAGTGTTGAGAATGGCCAAAATTAAAGTGACACTGTGTATGTAGAAATGTCAATATATGTTAACTGATGGGCCACATAGGGTGAGCGAGAATTGGGAGTTGAGAATTATACTGAGGTTATAAACTTGGGAGACTGGAAGGCTATTGGAACCCTTGACAGAAAATGGGAAGAGGGGTAGGTTTTTGGAAAAAGGTAATGAAACTCAGTTTTGTATATATTAAGTTTGAGCTGCCCGTGGTAAGTAGACATAAATCGGACAATCAATAAATGAGATCTTTGGGTACCTCAAGAACGGCAAAACTTCTTAGGAATATGGTGGTGATGGTCTACCTGTCCCCTGCCCTGATCAGACCACACCTGAAATATATGTTTAATTTTGGGTGACAAGTTTTAGAAAAGATATTGATAAGCTGGCTGGCATTCAGAAGAATGCAACTTCTAGTGCACACAATGGCAGAAGACTTCAAGTTTATGTCATATGGGGATTGCTTGAAGAAATTGGGGATGTTAAGCCTGGTGAAGAGAGGCATTGAAACATGATGGCTATCTAGGTATCTGAAGGACTGTCACATGGAAGAGGGATTAGACTGGTGAGAGGACAGCCAGAAGGCTCAATGAGTAGAATTTGCAAAGAAGTAAGTTTAGGATTGATTTGAAGAAAAATCTCAACACTACCAAAAGTAGAAGAATATCTTGTGAGAGTCAGGGAAGGTGGACTTTCTCTCCTTTGAGGGCTTCAAGAAAAGTATGATGAGGCATCTGAGGGGAGAGGGATCCCGTCTAGGTCTGTGGTTCAGGGGAACCATCAGTCATTCAAAAAACCCTAAATGATTAGAATATGTAGCAAATATAATTCAGGACTTTTTGATGGGCTTATTAGAGTTTACTTATGTTTGGGGTTTTGCCACCTGACTAGATGTATGAGAATGTCTTGAACTTACCAGTTTTGTCCTAAACCTGTGCTATTTCTGAACTCTGATGTATTCCCTTCATGAAGCTTCCATTTCTGGGGGGCTATGCATCCCTTAGTACAATAAAGAGATGTGTGATGGTTGTCTAATTTCAAAGAAACCTATTATCAAATGGAGGGATAGTAGTTATTAGCTCTGCAATGTAATTTTTTATTTCCTTGCCAATTCTGCTTTTAGTTTAATTCATGCTTAGTAATAGTTTCAAAGTCGCTTGCTTTATTACTTGCCTCATTTTCTCTATATGGAAAATAGAAATACTTCAATGAGCACTATTCTTTGCTTTTTCATTATAAAATATGTAGGCTACTTTCATTATGAAATATGTAGCTTAGGTTACCTAGGTTCATGACCTGAAAAATTGATGGGCAGGGTCTAAAAGAAATTAGGTCACAAGGAAGCACAAATACATTTTATTGAAATTATGACCTGAGGCATTTATACTTACTTCAAACATCTTCAGTAGACTAATGATAAGAATTGGTAAAAATTTTATTCATCTGCTAAAATGTGGGTGGGCAGCTGGAGTCACTGGAATCTATCAACAGAAGTTATAGTTGAGTCCTGTGTCAACCTGACAGAAACTTCAGTCACATGAGAGACTTTGCTTTTTTCCCTGACCACATCAAGAATTTAAGCTGTGTTCTCTTCTCTCTGGCTCCTCCAACACTCAAGTCCATTTTTACACAGTAAACCACTATTCCTGCTGTTCCTGGCAGAACCAGCTGTGCTTATAACTAATAGCTTATTGTACAGCCAGAAATGGCAATGATTTCTCTCTTTATAACCACTATAGTAAATTAAAAAAATTCAATGCTATGTGAGGTACATTTCTTACTGATTTAATTTTGGGTCAACATTATATGGAGTAAAATAATTCCTCTGGTCTATGACCTTGTTATGTATTTGTTCAGATTTTTAAAAAAATATTTCTTTCCTTTTTGTACTGAGCAAAATAAAAGCCACGTTTTGTGGTCTCTAGAAAATATTTTAAAAATTTGCTTTCCAAGGTAGGCAGGCCATGGCCTTTGAAAATTTTTTTTTTAAACTTTAAACTTTGGTAGGAGAATTTTTCTAAACATTACACAGGCAGTTGGCACTGTGGAAATGAATGTTTTGAGATTTAGCTAAAGATGGTAGCTTACATATTCCTCACAATTCAGTTTGCATAGGAACAGAGAATGTGATGCTTTTTAAAGCAATGCTTTCTTTAAAAGAATATAAATTTATTAACCAGACCTCTGATATTTTGAAACATTGCTATGAAAACGTGGGGGACTTTTAAGACTTTACCTAAAACCAGGCTTCAAGCTGCTGAGGACCCTGAACTTGGTAGATTGCTTGAGCTTGAACATCTGGGCTACAATATTGCTAAGTCTGGTCAGGCATCTCTGCCAAGACTGGCAGCATACGAGGAGCCCTCAGGAGCAGAGGGCCACCAGGTTGTCTAAGGAGAGATGAACCAGCCCAGACCGGAAATAATGGGCCAAGTTAAAGCTTCCCAGTCAATCACTTTTGGGATTGTCTATCAGAGTCTGCTCTACTCAGCCTGGGTGAGAAAGGGAGGGAGATTCAGCCTGCTTCCTCATTTTCCTGGCGTCCTTCAGGTTTCAGATACAACCCTACCTTCTGCAAGAAGTCTTTCTCAGTCCCACTTAATCTTAGTGCCTTCCCTCTGAGACTAGCCCCAATTTATCCTGTATACATCTTGGTGCATATTCTTTGCATATTTTCTTCTCCATTATACTGTGAGCTCCCTCAAAGTAGAGACTGGTTTTTTTTTGTCTTTCTTTGTATCCCCAATTCTTGGCATGTAGTAGGAGTGTAATAAATGTTTGTTGACTCAAATAACAATAATGATGATGAACTTTACCCAGGATAATTAGCATAAATGATTTTTAAAACTCTGGAGATGACTTTCAGACAAAGAGGACCATGTTTTCTTTCTATATACTTCTCAGAAATTGCTAAGGATGCCACTTAGCCTCAACAAGTTTAAAGAGAACTTATTTCTACTGACAGAACTTGATTCTCACTTTTGATTTGGAGGGCATAAGGCGGGGAGGAAGGGAGCAAAAGAAATGAATCCTCTTGAGAGGGGTGATGGAGTTATCTGCTTTCATTCCTTTCTCAGCAGCCAGACTCATCAGCTACATCAGAAATTGGGTCAGATTACCTCACAATAGATTCAGACAATTGATGCTCACATTGATTGTGGAGTTGGCCCAATTGCCAACTTGTCATGGTGTTCCTTGTTTATTAGGTCTTTGTGGTTTGCTCATTAATTACAATTAGCTAGACTCTTGGAGAGGATGACAACTTCTATAAGCCAGCAAATTACTACTTGGAAAATAATAATTGCATTCAATTCAATTTGACAAATATTTAGAAAGCACCTACTCTGTGTGTGTGTATATGTGTGTGTGTGTGTGTGTGTGTGTGTGTGTGTGTGTGTGTGTGTGAAGGAGGAGTGAAGTATAGTGTTGTGGCAAAAATATTGAGTTTGGAACCAGAGCATTGAGGTATCAATCCCAGCTCTGCCACAGGTCAGGCATAAATAGTCTGAACATTTGGGTTGGAGATGTCTCTAGATTTGCCCATCTCACATTGCCTTTAAACTACTGAAGTTCTGTTTTGCTCATACAGCACAGCACTTTCTTTGATGTGGGTACACCATGCTGAGTGGTTCTGTACCAATGTCTCCCATGTCTCCCAATCAATACTAAAGTTCTTCAGAGAGACCTTGAGCGTGTCATTGTATTGTTTCTTCTGACCTCTATGTGTGAGTTCTTCATAAAATACTCTTTTAGGTAAATGTACGTTTGGCATTTGGGCCATGTGCAGTAGAGTTCAAATGCTTGTCAGTTCAGCTTGAGAAAGGACCTTAGTGTCTGGTACCTTATCTTGCCTGGTGATCTTCAGACTGTTCCTAAGCCATTGTAGCTATTGTGCCGGCTTCATTGTTGTATGCCTTTGAAACCTGGACAGTTGACCAGCACCATGCCAGGAAATGGAATCTCTTCCATCTGAATTGTTTTAGGAAGACAGGGCTGGACCAGATAACCTCTGAGATCTTTTCTAGCTCTTAGTCTATGCTAGGTACTGGGGATACAAAGGCGAAAAATGGGAAACAATTCCTGCAGATCAATGAATAGAAGGAATTTAAGGAGTGAGACCAGAGAAATAATGAAAAAGATCTGAGAAAGTTTCACAGAGAAAGTAGCAGCTGAAACTGAGGCTTCAAGGAAGCCAGAGATTCTAAGAGGTAGAGTTGAGAACGGAATGCATTTCAGGCATAGACAGATAAGATGAAGTCCTGAGTTTGGGAAATAATAAGTAAGCTATGACTGGAACATGAAGGATAATAATATAAAAGAATATGGAAATATAATCTATAGTCAGGTTGGTAAAGGATTTAAATTCTAAGCTAACAAGTTTGCATTTATCTTAGAGATAAAAGAGAACCACTTAGTGTATACTGCGGAGCTAGCTCTAATTGCAGAGAGCTGATTGTTAAATTTTCAGCGTGAGCATTTATATGTCAAAATCAGTGAACCCTACCAATCAGGGCTTGTTTTATTGTTATATTGATTTTTAGAATTTAAAAAGGGATGGGGGGGGAATGTTAATAATAATGCAGATTAAACTTCAAAGTATGTCCAGTTGGCAGATAGTTAAACATTCACCACACCCCTGGAGGAATTCTTAAGTAGGAAAATGGCATGGTTAAATTAGAGCCTTGGACAAATTATTTTGGCAGCAGGAAGTAAGGACATCAATTAAGAAGCTGTTAGGAGTCAGCCTAATACAGGCTGGTAACTTGTTAGTTCAGATTTGATAATGGGATGAAATAAGGCACCTTTGAGTTATTGAACAGTTAACAAAAGGTGTTTTACTTTGTCCTAACATAGAGGGGATATTTAACAAATATAGTTTCACTTAGCTGAGGACTAGAGGTAGGGGGTGGAGGAAGGGTCCCTTTCTCCTCTGTGCATGACTGGTCAACAGGTCAGGGTGTGGTGACTCATGTAGTCTTAGGACATAAACCAAATTTATAGGACACTAATTCTACTTGGACAACTTTTTTTATGTGCTAAAGTAATAAGGAAGTCATATTAATATAGTGAGAGGCTTCCAGGAAGCTCTATCTGGTGAGGTATAGCTTGAGCTTTGTCCCACCCCCTGGAGGTGGATCAAGCTCTAGTTTTGTTGCCTTCTAGGGAAAAACTAGACTAACCCATGTTGCAGAAAAGGAGCTGCTGATACATATTGGTCTTATCACAGATGATACTTCAATAGTCCAGAAAAGGAGTGAAAATTCCTGAACTAGGTTTGTAGCTGTATGAATGGAGAGAACAGGCATATATTCTGGACATGAAACTGACAAGACTAGGCAATTGATTAGACATGAAAAGTAAGGGGGGAATGAAAAGAGAGAGAGAGAGAAAGAGAGAAAGACAGAGAGAGACAGAGACAGAGAGACAGAGAGAAAGACAGAGAGTAAAGGATGACTTTAAAGTTGTGAATCACGTGACTAAAAATAATGGTGATGTCCACTTGGCACAGTGGATAGAGTACCCTGCATGAAGTCAAGAAGACTCATCTTCTTGAGTTTAAATCTGGTTTCAGACACTTATTAGCTGTGTGACCCTGGGCATGTCACCTAGCCCTTTTTTGCCTCAGTTGACTCATCTGTAAAATGAGCTGGAGAAGGAAATGGCTAGTCACTCCAGTATTTTTACCAAGAAAACCCCAAATGGGGTCATGAAGACTAGGACATGACTGAAGTGATTGAACAACAATTTCAAGAGAAATAGGGAAGTTGAAGTGGATTTCACAGGGAAAATCATTGGTTCCATTTTGAGGAACCAATGAAAACATCCATTGGCCAGTTGACAATATAGGACTAGAGTTGGCTAAGGCTAGGTAGATTTAGAATTCATGTGGATAGAGACAATAATAGAAACTATGGGAACTGAGGAATTCACTTACAGAGAAGGTCTTAGAAGACTCTTAGTAGGTGGAAACTGGAGGATGATCGAGAAAAGGAGACTGTGGACTAGTCAACTGGGTAGGAGAGCCAAGGGAGTGCAGTGTCATGAAAACCAAGGGAGATAATGGGAGAAAACTATTTTGAAAGACTTTGGAGATCTGGTCAATATAGTAAATAGTTGTGATTTCAGAGGGTTGATGATGAAGCATGGCTCGTTCCTCTTGGTGGGGAGGTAGTAGACTATTGGTGTAGGATGAGGCATTTTTGTACATTTATACATGGATTTCATACATTTTATACATGTATACATATTTTATATATGTATGCACATTTTTGTGTAAGAACCCTTTCTAGATCTTTCTTAATGCTAGTGCCTTCCCTCTGTTGGTTATTTCCAGTTTATCCTTATATATGTTGTTTGTTGCCTCCCTCGTCAGACTGAGAACTTCTTGAGAGCAGGGACTGCCTTTTGCTTGTCTCTGTTTATAGTATTTAGCACAGTATCTGGTGTATAGTCGGTACTTAATATGTGCCTCTTAACTGTTGAATGACATAGTCAAAGTATTATTTGTTTTGGTTGATGGTATTTGTTTGGGTTCTGTGGTGGGGAAGGGAAGTGACAGTGATGTACCTCGAGATCTTCTCTCTCTCTCTCTCCCCCTCCCTCCTTTCTTCCCTGTCCTCTGTCTCTGTCTCTGTTTTGTCTCTCTCTGTCTCTCCCCTTCCTCTTTTCCTTCTTCCTCCCTCCCTCTTTCTGTCTATCTCTCTGTTTCTCTCTGTGTATCTGTCTCTGTCTCTGTATGTGTGTATGTCACACACAAAGGGTAGAGAGGAACGAACATGAGAGCATCTAAGAAAGAGTGGATAATCAACAGTGTCAAAAGCTACAGATATGTGTGTCAAGTAGGGTATAGACTGAGAGAGGCCCTTTTGATTTAGTAGTGAAAAGATAAAATATTAATCTTGGAGAGAACAGTTTCATCTGGGTGGAGTTACAAACTAAGTTGTAGATGAGGAGTGAGCTTCCAGGTGAGGAAATGGAGCCAACATGTATATACAACTCTTTCTTGGAGATTGTCTGTGAAAGGGAAAAGCAATATAAAATTTCAAGGTTTTAAAAGGTCAGGGAAGATATGGGTGTATTTGTAGATAGGGGAGGAGCCAGTGGATAAGGAGAGAGTAAAGATGATAGAAGGCAGAGTGATGGAGATTCAGGCTTCTGGGGGAGATGGGAGGGGATGGAATCAAGGACATAAGTGGAGAAGCTCACCTTGGGAAGTAGAAAGGACATCTGTTCCTCAGAAACTAGAGAAAAAAGGAGAAAATGAAAATGACTGAAGATGAAGAAACATTTTAGATGTGGAATAAGCATTTATACTCACACCCAAATGTTTTGGTAACTTTACTGTGTCCATTGAGAAAACTAGGAGCAAAAGATCTTATTCTTATTTATCTTTATAGATTCTAAGTCATAAAAATCGAGAAATAAAAGATGAGCTAGTCATGTTTGAGGGCAGGAAGAGGCACATATTCATGCAGATGGAGTTGGAACCATATATTTGGGCATTTGCCAAACAGGAAGCAGCTTGACTAGTTTATGTTTAACTTGGCTTCCATAATTCGATATTGGATTTTGTTCTTTGCTCTGTGTCTTAAAATGTCAGAGTTTACTTAGGGATGGCTTCTTAGAGTGTATTTGAAGTATCTGAATTAGATGTGTATCTTAAAAACCAAGATATTTTGCTTTCTCTATATCTGAAAATAGAAATCTGTTTCTTGCCAATTTTTTTCTTTTAAAATATGCATCTGTCATGTTTGTTACTGTAGGTATTCTTCTGAGGGTCTCATTTTTTGTTTGTTTAGTTTTTAATAGCAGTTTGATACCCTGTCCATATGTATGTTCCTAAGCATCTAAGGGAAAAAAATAACCATTATTCGTGAGTAAAAGAGTAGTTTTCACTAGATTATACTAAATTTGACATCCTTTATATATATCTATATATATTATATATGTTTATATTATATATATGTATATATATTATACACACACATACACACACATATATATATGTATATATATATATATTCTTTATAACTACAGTGTCAGCTACTGTCTTTGGGGTTAAAAATAAAAAAGAACAAAGTCATTTCCAGTACAACCATGTGCTTAGATCTTTGGTCAAAGAGGAAACGATTCCTCTTTTCTCATACTAATCTTTCTCTTCCCTATTTAAGAGGCCCAACAAATTGTAGAAGATAGGTCTTTCAATACTTACGAGTTTCAGCTTCTATATCAGGTTTCTAATACCATGCGTTCAAAAACCAAGGTATTGTGGATTTTATTTTATCTCTGCAGACTCTTCTACCTTTAGTAGTTGAGTGGTTTGGCAACCTACAAGTGAAATCTGAGATAAGTTAGACTTTGTTTTGAAAATAGTTTAGAATAATTATTTTTACTTTCTCTGACTTAAATTAAGCAGACTTTTAAAAGGACACCTGTCCCAGTGGGAAATGTGAATGGATTTCATTGCTTTTTGAAGCAACAAAGTAAAATTCACAAAGCCTGCATTTATCATGTAGGGAAAGAGGGCCCCAAGTATAGAGAGGCCCACCTGTGGCAAGAACTGTCCTTGTGAAGTTTGAAAGGAGGCAGAACAGACATTTCTAACCTCTTTTCCCTCCACCCTTCTCTATCAGGAAAGGAAATAGGAAGTAGGGGCTAGAAGTTTCTCAGTTCTCCTCAGAGAGAGGGGGTGTACTAGGCCTGAAGTATATGTATCTGCTCCCTTAATCATTGTTAGTCTAGGAGGGGATTTGATTGGGTTGAATCTAAATTCTGGTCACTGTGTCTTGTTAAGGGGGATCCCAAGCTCTGTATTCAAGTCAACCCCTTTCTCATGAAATACTAGTTTCATAATGAATATACATAGTGAATAGCAAAGAAAACTCATTTAACCAAATCCGTAGCAAAACAGAAATCAGAGAAGGTATACAGAAGAGGATATATACCAAACAACACAGAGGGAAGTGAATCTGTCCCCTTAGGAGCAAGATCACTCACCTCAATTAAGAGAGAGTCATTGATCTTACTCAAAGGGAAACTCCCTGCCCTTTCTGGTGTAGCAAGCTGGAGACATGGATATAACAGAGACTGCTGACTCCTTGCATCTCCTCTTCTCAGAGTATTTTCCTACAGCGCTTTGAAGTGGGGTTGGCTTTTTCCATCATCCCTCTAGAAGCTGGAAGCCAGAAATGTTTGAAGAGACTTGAAGCTCAAAGAATACTTGAAGCTTGCAGGGTCCTGAAGAAGAATGAAGAAGTCTGTAACTCTTTTGCTTTTGCCAACTCTACCCCATCCCACAAACAGGACAGGGCCTTTTACTCTACCAATTAGGAAAGAGTCCCACACCACTGAACAGGGATTTGGAGCAGGGGTTACAATTATCAGTACTTCTTTCTAGGGCAAGTTACTTAACCTCTCTTTTCTCTCATTTGTAGAATGGCGATAATGATCATCGTATCACCTAGCCCAGAAAATTGTAGTCAGGGAAACATTGTTGGTGTAGGAGCAACACTTGTTTTACACAGGCTGGGCTGGGTCCTTTGGAGGGCCAGGGAAGCCATTTGGTTTCTTTGTTGCCTTAGGTGTAGAAGGTCCTGCCCAGGAGAGTTAGAATTAGAAGATTCACCTTGCTGCTTTCTGCTTGCGAGGAATTCTTCCCTGGCTGTATTGATTCTATCTAAGGAATCAGGAATTGTTTATTAATATCTTATATTTTTAAATGGTTCTTTCTAATCCTGTTTTAATAAAGTTAGATTTAATTTGTTTTATGTTTTGTAAGTGCTCATTACCCCTTTTCAAACCATGGAACTCCTTGAAGCTCAGCCTACAGTAACTGTTTAAAAGTCAAAAGACATTAATAATGATAAAAACAGCAGTATCAACAATAGTTTTGTTTGTTCTACTTGTCTAGTTATAAATAGCTAGCCTTTACATTGTTAATAGCTATTATTTGAAATGGATTGATGTTTCAGTTGGTCTTGAGATGGGGCCCTTCAGACTTGGACAAGATGTATCTGACTAGCCCACAAAATAGCTGTGTTCTGAATATGAACATACTACTGAGCATTTCATGTAAAACTTCCTATGCAGGCTGGTTCTGAGAGTTGAGGATAAAGACTTTTGTAATAACAAGCATTCTTTACCCTTAACTATGTCTGAAAGAAGTAGGTGACAAAAAACAAGCCTCCAACTCTAGTCTGAGGTTGAAATGTTGGCCAAACATTGTAAAATAGTTAATTCCTCTTTTCTTGCTAGTGGATGAACAAGAATACAGATTGTTTGCTTATGAAATACAGGTACATATATCAACACTGAGCATTTAATGTTATTAGAGTACAAATAACAATACTAGAATAAAAGGAATGGAGTTTTGTTAAGATACTTTCTTATCACATTGGGAGAGGAGGCCTCAAGTGTAGAGAGGTTCTTAAACTATGTCTAAAACAAGTGGTTGACAAACCAATTTCCCAACTCCACACTGAGTTTGAAATATTAGTCAACCATTGTAACATAGGTAAATTCCTCTTTCTTGCTACTGGATAAACAAGAATTATTTGCTTTTTAAATGCAGGTACATGTATTAATACTGAACATTTAATATTATTGGAGTGCACATAACAATACTAAAACAGAATAGTTTTGTTGAGATACTTTTGTCATTAATCAATTGTTTTATGTTGCATGAGACAAATTCATTAATTTCAATCAGCGACTTGCTTTTGGGTGTTCCAAAGAGAGAGGCTCAGGTAATCAAGGCTGATATGTATAGGGAAAACAGAAAGAATAGAGGGATTGTAGTATGGTATATTGCCCTTGGAGGTTGTGTTGGGAGAGCATGGAAATGAGGACTCAGTAAAGCATATGAGTCAGGGACATTGAGATCATCTCCTTTGGTGGTTCCCAATTAGTGGTTTGAGAAGCCCTTGGGGGTTTGCAACAGTGGTCCAAAGGATTTGCAGGAAAAATCCTTTAATGGCACCTTAAGTAGTAAATAATTACCTGATTATGTCACAAATGTGTTTTTCCTCTGTGATACCAAGATTGTGCATGTTTGAAGCAGTATAGGTTTGTTTGTACAGCGATTCAAAACTGTCTCATGCACACAATGATTTTGGTATTTTTACATCAATTACATCAAACTCTGACTGCTTCTAACTAAGCACGTGTTCTTTCAGTTTCTCAACCTGCCATCAAATTGTGTCCAAACCACCACAAGGGTTCAATATTCAAAAGCAAACCAATTCCCAATGGATGTTCAGATGCATGCTCATACTGTCATTTCTATCCTGTATGTTGTGCTAGAATAGTTTTCTCATTCCCTTCCTTTAACTGTATTTCTAACTCATCAGCTGTATAATTACATGACCAAGATGTTATAAATCTTTGAATTCTTGCAACACAAATGTCAGAATGCTTGAAAGCCATGAATGCTGGGCATGTGCCATTTTGAAACCATTACAGATCATCGCAAGTGTTCTACAGAAACAAACCTTATATTGTCTCTTATTTTAAATCAGAACATAGAAATGAATTCAATGTGGAACAGGATTTAAGACTATGTTTGTCTGGTGTTGAAGCAAGATTGCTAACATTTGTTCAAATAAAAAAGTCCAAAATTGAAATTAAATTTGTATGTGATTATAATGTTAAACATCTTCCAAGTTGTAACTCATTTCACTAAAATATTACGTATAGTCAATAAAATTTATAAAATAAAAAAAATTAATGTGAAGTCTTTCAGATAATGGTAGACATATGAGATCTTGCTGGATTTCTTCTTTTTAATTCTTATAGAACATTCCACATAAAACATTTGTACTTATTTTATAATTAATTTTACATTTTAATGTATTGAATTGAATAATTTTGAGTAGGATACAATTTGATTTGAATAATTTTGAGTAGGATACAATTTTACATTTTATAATTATGTAATGTAAATTTTAATTTGGAGCTTTTTTGGGGGCAAAAGTATCATTTAAAGTTATTATAAGCACTTAATGAATGTCTAAAAAATAATATGAATAGCCTATCAAATTACCCTCTGGGGATCCCGACACATTTTGTTGTTGCTATTGAAAGAAGTTCGTGGAACAAGAAAAGTTTGAGTCACTGATCTAGTATAACTCCTTCTTAGTAAAGATAAGAGACTGAGGGCCTTAGAGGAAGTAGTGGAGAAACTCCTCCCTCAACCCTTCCTGACTTCTGTTGACCTTGATACTATATCATTATGCTCATGGGTGACTCAATAACCTCAGTCCTTTCAAGGCAATACTGTGCTCATGAAAATTACTTGGGTCAGAAAATGGTATATTCTCTTCTTCCAATTAGCACATTATCTGGAAACTATCAGGCTCCCCGAGATTTTATTAAGAATTCCAGCTCTCTGCAATATATATTTTTTCCATTGCCATATTCCAACCACATCCATGTAGCTCACATCTAGTAGTGCTTTGATAAAAGAATATTCCCTGTTGGCTAATATCTCATCTTCTTTCTTTCTTTTAGACTTACCACTTTCTTGGGTTTACTACTTCAGTCATCAAGGATTAAGAGAAATTAATATAGAATATTTTAACAACGGTAATAAAATACACACTCACACACACACACATACACACTAATCCCACTCCCCTCCTCTCCTCCTTCTCCCCACCTCCCCAAATTCCCCAAATTAAAACAACCTTGTTAAAGTCTCCTGTTATTTTGTGCTATAGTGTCCTTTGAAAAGGTCTTGCTGAATGCCAGGATGAAGAAAGCTATTTGGCTTGTCTTAGGGTTGGTCCTAAGGGTTCTGGTCTAGTTCTAGGCTAGTTTTGGTCTAGAGTTGCTGCAGATAAACAACTTGGTCTAAATTGTGGGTTTCTTAGCCTTTTTTTTGTATCATGGACACTTTGGCAGTCTGGTGAAGCCAATGCATCTTTTCTCAGAATAATATATTAAAATGTATGAAATGAAATATGTAGGACTATTAAGAAAATCAATTACATTGAAATAATTATCTCTATATACATCTCTGTATCTACATATATACACATATACTTTATACACATACACACACATACATACAAAATTCAGGAACACTGAATTAGGGATTCCTGACAAAAAGATTCTGCCTAAAAGACTGAGCTTTTCTGGTGGCCCTGACCATGCTTGAAATTTTGATTTCTGGTTCTTTCTTAAAGAAACCCAGAATGGACCAGGTCTTTTGTGGGGAATGGCTAGGACTGATCCCACTCCTATGTGTGGGAAGATAGAGGTGCTTTAACTTGTCACTGGCCAGGAAAAGCTGCTGTTTTCTTCATATAAGAGCACAATCTGAGCAAATAGGAACACACCCTTATGTTCCTTTTCCCTTGTGATATGAAACTTAGTCAGACTTTGGAATCTTCTTGTTTTAGCACAAAGTGAGATGCCAGAAAGCCAGCTGTGGTCTGGTGAGCCTATCAGACAACTGTGCTTGGAAATCTATTCCCAGGAAAAAAGAGGGACTGTGGTCAGGTGTCGGACCAGCTGAACTGTAGAGTGCTAGTATTTTAAAAAGAAATCTTAAAGATGATTATAGAGTAGAAACATGAATAACATAGTTGAATTTAAATGTACAAAAAATTATATATGTAAAAGTGACTTCTTTCAGTTGAGGGTTTATGATAAGGACTGCTAGGACAATGCCTCATTTTTGGGTCCCCACAGTCTCTTGTTTGACCCCTCCTACCTTGCCAAAATTATGATGAAATAACAGCTGTGAAAAATAACTTAAATTCTTCTTTCTTCTTTAAAAAAAAATATTATGAGTTCCACAAACATCAACTAGCCTGAACATTTCTGTGGACAAAGGACAGAAAGAGAGGAGAGTACTTTATGTGAAACCATAAATATTTATTATATACAACTCTACGCATTTATTACGCAGCCATACATATATAGATAGATATACATATAATTTAGTATAATAATCCAACTCTGTCCTACTGGTCTGTACTTTCTTCTGAACTTCCTTCTTTTCTATACTGTGTATTTTTTAGATATTTCTTTAGTATTCTTTTCTTTCTTTTTCCCTCACCAAGCACATGAAAAATATCTCAATAACATCCCTAAAGTGTTCCAGGTTTGGGAGCTCAAGGCCCAGCTTTTATTTCTCTGATTGATGTCAAGTTAAAGCCTTTTAATAGTTATAGCAGTTAAATCTCTGTTGACTGAGATTATAATACCATCTTGTGGTTCAAATTGGGGAATTATCTATTTTCCATGTGGTCAGTATTTTTCCTTCATTTTTTTCTTCTAGAATCCTAACAGCTGTTCTCAACATAGCATTCCCAGAGCACTGGTGCTTAATTTATTACTTGTTGAGTTGAGTTATTAGGGAATGCTCTTCTGGGTAGAAAGATCTTGGAGTGCGATGCAGGAGCAGCCCAGATGTAAACTTTACTAAAAAGGACTTTGATTTTACTCACTGAGTTATTTTGGAGAGGCTGGGAAGGCCTTAGAGGGGCATGTTAAATATTTAAGGAAGCCTTGTGTGGTTGCACTCAAATAAGGATTTTCAAATCCTTTGATGATTGTTTCAGAAAAATCTCCACTTTGTGTTGCTCAATTCTTTCCTGGGGACATTTTTTAAAAAATGGTCCCTTACTACTTTTCCTTCCTTCTTATATTTTTCTCTCCTCCACTTTATGATTCATCTACACTGACCTTTTTGTTGTTTTTCTGAATGTGACACCCAGTCTCCTGACTCTGTACCTTTGAACTGGCTGTTACCCATGCCTGGAGTGCTGTCCCACATCACCTCCACCTCTTTTCTTTCCTGGCTTCTTTACAGACTCTTTTGTAAAAGACCTTTCCCATAGTCTTCCTCACCCCTCCAGTCCATTGCTGGTGCCTTCCCTCTGAGATTATCTCTCATTTACACTGTATCAATCTTGTATGTACATTGTTGCTTGCAATGTTATCTCCTCCATTAGAATGTCAGTTATTGGAGGACAGAGATTATGTTTTTTACTGTCTTTGTATGCCCAGTTTAGCATGGGTGCTCTACACACTGCACCACCTAGCTGCCCAGTTTTTCTTTTTCTTTTTTAAGGAGACCAAACCAAGTTTATCTTGAAATGATATTCCACACCTGACTTACAAATGTGTCCTACATGGAGATTTTTCAGAATATCCATTATGTGAGGGAAAGTGTCCCCAGCAGCCTCTAACCAGTACTTGATAATGATTCAATTTGTATCGGTACAGGTTATGCTGCCCTTGGAAGTGATATGTGTCCACGTGGGTTTGTCTAGGTGTAAATTGAAAGGACACAGGAATCAAGATATCTAGAGTCTTTTCTACCCACTCTCTTCCAAGGAAACTTTACTTCTACTAGAAGAAGAAGAAGAAATTGGGCCTAGAGGTTGGCCACTCTGTTCTCCTCAGAGAAAGGAGAATACCAGACTAGATTTACATCTATCTCTTCACCAAATTATTGTTAGTCATGGGGAAATAGTTTTTAGGCTTAAACTAAGCTACTCATCACTAATTCCTTAATGGGGAAAGAGTGCCTTAGGGCACTATAGGTCCAAGGTTTGACTTTTTTTCACCAAATACCAGTTCTTAAAAAAAATGTAACAAATAGCAAATAAACCCATTTATTCAAACTGCTAGTGAACAGAAATCAGAGACAGGATACAGATAGATTAAACCAGATAATACATAGAATAAATGAGTTTCACTGGGAGTGAGATATCTCAGCTGAACCAAAGAAAAAGCCAAAAGAAAGCTGAACCCAAAGGAAAATTCCTCCAAGTCTTTAGGGTATTAAACTGAGGATGGGGCATGACTGAGGTGCTGGTTCCTTTACATGTTGAGTTTTTCTCTTTCTCCAAGAACCTAAAGAAATATGGAACCACACATCTTCTTTCTCAAAACTGGAAACCAGAAGAAATGCGCTCTTTTATGCTCTTGCCAGCTTGGCCCTTCATGTGGGTTTGGAGCCTTGAGTAATCAGTGTCCACCAATGAAAAGAGTCTTATGCAAATGAGCTTTGAGCCTTGAGGTATATATAGACATGTAGAAGACGAATTACTTTGATTCAAAATACCATTATTGTAGAACATAGTGAGGCTTAACAGTGATTGTTCTTTCATATTTCTGCTTTTCTGTATTCCTTTTTCTTCAAAATTTTCTACCCCATATTTTTCCTACACCATTGTACCTCTCCTTTGGGATTATTTCTCCCACAGCCCTTGAAAATATACATTACTGAGTACAGGTCTTCCTGACTCCAAGACGACTTCTCTAACCACTATTTTGGGCTGAGTTTGTGACAGCAAAAAAACAAAACAAAAGAAAACAAACCAACCTCTTTTATGGTCTTAAATTGTTCACTTGTTGCTTCATGTTTATATGTCTTGTCCTCCTAGGCAGATGGAGAGGTCATGATTTCTACTTCTTGTATAGGGGGAAGCATGATGGTGTAGCTGCAGAAGAATAAGATTTCAGAGGAAGAAGTCTCGGGTTCAAATCCTGATTTGTCACTGACTAGTATAGATCCAAGGTGACTTCATATCTTTGTTTCCTTATCTCTACGATGAGAGGGCTAGATATTCCAACTGTCACTCCTATAATTTAGTCATCTTTCTAAGCATTTAGGACAGCACTGGGCACACAGTAGGAGCTTTAATAAATTGGTTTATTTTTAAAGGTCTTAATAATAGTGGTGCTGTCCTTCCATTTTAAAGCTTACTAGATAATTGTCTGTAGCTCATTGTCTCAGGCAAGTAACAGATACAAGTAGAGACATGCTTGCATTGTTGGTGGAGCCATGAACCAGTATAATCATTCTGTAAAACAATTTGGAGTTATGCTACAAAAATGGATTTGTGGTAAATACTCTTTGACTCAAACAATCCCATAAACCCAAAAGAGGTTAAAAATAGAAATAAGGCTTAATATATTCTGAAATATTAAAAACAGGCCTTTGTTGGGGGCATGGGGTGGCAAAGAACTGGAACCAAAGTGGTTTTCCATTGACTGAGGAATCACTGAACAAATTATGGTATATGTGAATCTAATGGATCATTGTGCAGCAAGAAGTGACAAAGATGAGGGATTCAGAGAAACATGGAAAGATCTATCTGAACTGATATAGAAGGAGATAAATAGAACCAGTAGGACAATATGCACAGTGACTAAAACGATGCGTATGAAAAGATCGTGAAAAGGAAGACAAAATGAGTCTGAAAAACCAGCAGTGGTCCTGGAGAATAGAAACTAAATATAGCTCTCTCTACTCTTTGAGAGGAGGACTACCAGGACAGAACGTTGCCTATAGTGTTGACATTGTATTGCTTTTTTTCTGCTCCTAAACTCTTTTACTTTGTTAGACATGAAGTTTTTATTGCAGGGTGCAGTCCCCTGGGAGTGGTGGGGATGCATATCTAGGATGGATGTGATATACAAACAAAAGGCATCAATGACATTTATTTTTTAAGACTAGAGAGGGCACTGGACTTGAAATCAGAAGACCTAGGGTCTAGTTTACTTCCTCCCACTCCTTAGCTATCTGACCTTGGATGTATAACTTACTTTCTTTGCACCTCAGTATCCTCACCTAGTTTTTAATAAAGGTTTATAATCTCTAAGATTCTTTCCAGCTTTAATCCTCTGTGACTCTCTCCCTCCCTCTCTCTCTTCCCTCTTTCTCCTTATATTCTCCCTCCTCCTCCCCTTGGCCCCTCCTCTTTTCTCTACCCTTTCCCCTTGTCTTTCTTTCCTCTTCTTTCCTCTCCTCTTTCTCTTCTCCTCCTCTTCCCCCTTCTCCTTCCTGCCACAACTGTTCAAAATGAACCTCCCTATTCCTAATTTGCTGAGCCATAGTTAGGTTAAATAGCCTCCAATTGCCCATAAGTGATCCTTTTTTGCATTTCTTTTGCCTTAGACTGCTAAGTTCCTAACTCCACAAGTATAAAGAAAAGACACTATCGCCCTCTTATGGCAACTCTAGAGTAGAGGCACAGATGCCTACAGCGATAATACATCTTGTTTTATGGGTCATTTGTATGCATGAAAGTGGAAATATTCACTGTGAACTGGAAAATATCCCATTTGTTGAGATATGAAACAAAGCACACTGAGGCTGTAGCTTATTTGCAGAGTATTGTTTTGCAAATCTAAAACATCAGATCAAATAAAAATTCATTCCATTAATAAATTTTGAACAGCCTTTAGAAGATTTTTTTAGGTCTATTTTATGATTGTGAGAAGACAGAAATTAGATTTCACATTCAAATTTGTGAATTTGAACAAATATTTTTAAATGGAAATCTAATAAGCTGAAACAAAGAAGTTAAACATTATTTCAGAATGAACCAGTTTCTTCACTCCATCTTTCAAGAACATTTACAAATTTTACTTCCCTTTCCCTTCTCCTTCCTCTTCTCTTTCTTTTTCTCTTTCCAATGTGGTCTCCTTATCTTGTCCAGGCTGGAAGTGCAGCAGCTACTCACATGATGGATCCCCCATATCGATCAGCATGGAAGTTTTGACCTCCTGTTTTTCGGATGGCAGGCATGTTTGTCTCTCCTTAGGCAGCCTAGTGGCCCTCTGTTCCCAGTGACTCACCACATTGATGCCATGTTTAGTGCAGATACCTGCTTGGCTCTACTATAGCTTGCAACTCCTGAACTCAAACTGATCCCTTAGCCTCAATCTCTGTAGCCAGAGGGTGTTACTGGAATGCACGACCACATACCGCCCATCTATAAACTTTTTAAGAACTTTGTAATGGTTCTGTGTTATTAATTCCTGCCGCAATATTTGTAATTTACTTGGTTATAGTAATCATACTATTACTCAGGCTTTTAAAAAAACCTTTCTAATAATGATTATGAAAATAAGACATCACTAAGCATATAGATTAAGGATTTTTTTCATTCAATACTATTGACAGTCACTGCTTTCATAGGAAAGTCTTTATTTTATCAAAGTCTCAATATTTTTCCATTGATAAAAAGTACTTATTCTAAAAAATCTAGTTTTATTTTTATAGCAAAAATTAATGAAAATAGCAAAATAAAAGCAAAAGTAATTAACCAAAAGTGTTACCTATTACCTGTTAATTTTCAATACTTCAAAGAATTTCTAAGCTCATTGATGTGGGTACTTCTTCCAATAATGCAGACTGCAACCTATCCATTCTTGCTCATTTTATGTGATTCCAGTCCATATTCTTCTATCAATTTTCCATAGGGAATTCCTTCAGCTAGCTGTGAACTTTCCTCTAGATCCCTTCACATTTTATAGATGCCAAGGAAAGGCTTTTTATGCACTGGTTTTTCTTTCCTTCTGCTAAGTGACTGGTCCATTTTTTTCCCCTCTTGGTTATATGTTGATGTCCTTACATGACTTATGAAATTCCTTGTAATGTGTACTCCTACCACACTCCTCACTTCCCCTTCTATGACCCTCAACTTTGATTCTTCAGATACCATGGTGTGCTATGACTCATAGTCATGTAAGCATTGCTGGAAGAATATTATGAAAAATATATGCGTTTGTTTCAGAGAGAAAAATTTCAAAGCCCTGCACAGACTTTTAAAGGCAATCTAGTCTGCTTTCTTTCTCCATAACTGTAATTGTAGACCCAGTTCATTTTCCATTAGCTTTGTCTGTCCAGTGGACCAGCGGCTATGGTTCATTTAGTCACTTAATCATAAACAGGACAAGAGGTGTTATTTATTCACTTATTTTTTCTCTGTGGATAGTTTAACAAAATTCTTTTGAATGATTCTAGGTCTTTTTTAGGAGGCTATGCAGTGGACTGGGACTTGATGCAATTAGCAAGATGTCATTTGTAAACAAGAGCATCTGTAGGACCTTTCTATCTAGGTGGAATTGATCAATCAATCAGGCATTTAGTAAACTCCCACTTCTGCCACACAATTGTGCGATTAAAAACACAAACGTAAAGTAGTCCTTTCCCTCAAGAAGTCTGTATTCTTTTGAGTTATCATACTTAAGGTTTAGAAAAGCACTTTACACATGTTATCTCATTTGATCTTCACAACAGCCCTGGGAGGTAGATATGAATATTAACCTCATTTTGCAGAGGAGGAAATTGAGGCAAATGGGACTTGCCCAGGGTCACACAGTTAGTGTCTGAGGAAAATTTGAACTCAGGTCTTCCTGACTCCAACTTCAACACTATTCATTGTGCCACCTTCCTGAAATTCTAAGAGGTGGAGGTGAACAGGGAGACCCTTTCAGGCATGTGGGGACAGCCAGTGCCAGGGAGAGACAGAGGATGGAGCACCACATATGAGATGGAGCAACGAGGTCAGTTCAGCTGGATTGTAAAGTATGGGAAGAAGGCTAATACGGAAGAAGACTGGACAGATAAGTTGGGGCCAGGTTGTGAAGAGCTTTAAGAGCTAAACAGAGGGGTTTAGAGTTGATACAATA